>NC_089257.1:84503057-84810245 GCF_963930625.1 Muntiacus reevesi
AAATAGTTCTGTAAAGTTCATGAGAGAGTGAAACTCTCCACTTTTAGCACTTTTATAATAAATATGACTGTTACATTTTCAAATTTTCTTGAAACTACTCTTCTATTTTGATTTTATAGCTGAAAGAAATATATTTAGTTTTGCAATAAAAATAATGCTGGCTGAATGTAATAATACTATATAATAGCTATTATAAGATATTCTCATCAACAGTATTAAAGTTACTCCTGTCTCTCTGTGTATGCTCTGTGCTTAATCGCTAAGTTGGGTCTGACTCTTTGCAACCCTCAAGACCGTAGCCTTCCAGGCACCTCTGTCCATGGGGATTCTCCAGGCAGGAATACTAGAGTGGGTTGCCATGCCCTCCTCCAGAGGATCTTCCCAACCCAGGGATCTAACCCAGGTCCTCTGCATTGCAGGTGGATTCTTTACCACCTGAGCCACCAGGGAAGCCCAAAGTCACTCCTAGACCTACTTAATTTCCAGTTTAAAATCTAAGGCCTACTGGAAACAATGGGGCCACACATGTTCTGTCATCTGTAGCTTGTGCTGAAAATTAGACATTCGATACTACAAAAAGCAGCAAATATTAAAGAAAGAAGAGTCTATGATTTACCTGTAGGTTAAGTTCATGTTGGACCACTTGAGAGTTCGAGGAAAAACATTGTATTCACCCACATCAGGGACCCCACATCTTGGTTTTTTCATGATATCTAAGGTGTTATCATCAAGTCTGCCAGTCACCTCTAAGCCGAAAAATGACTGCATTTCTCTAAGCCTGTCAATCACAGAGCTTGCTGCACTTTTCTTCAGGATTCCAGCAGGATTCTGAGGATAGTAGTACGATTTCAGGTAGTTCTAAAAAAAGAGAGCAAAACGACCCTCTTTTAAAGAGAAGGGCATTTATGAGACATATCACATCACTGGAATTGTTAAAATACTCTACCTCTGCAAACTGGAAGTCTTCCTCAGACAAGTCTTCAGAATCTCCATCACTGGGAAGGGGCAGGGACCAACAAGCCGTCCAGCTGAAGAAGAGGAAGCCAGCCAGGACCCTTGGGTGCATCTTGGATGATCGCGCCTGGAGGCAGCTGCCTTTTCCCAGACAAGTACCTTTACTTTTATAGGCCTATGGTGGTGAGTCATCAATTATGGACAAGTTTCAACTTCCTAGTCAGTTAAAGGTAAACATGCTTACATGGCAACTTTTTTTTTTTTTTCCTCCCAAGAAGTGTGGTTTGTGGTAGAATTTGAGGGAAATATAATATGAGGGCTTCTCTCCTTTCAGTAGGGTCTCAAAAACCATCTTGCAAAATAACGGCCTCAGCATATTTATGGCTATTGTGGGAAGAAACAGGGAGTAAAAATTTCACTTCACTTGGCAAAAAAATGTTCCCCTTTGCAGGAGAGTGACTGCTTTTGCTTTTTCTGATAAGACTATCAAGACAGTACACTTACTTTCATAAAGAGAAACCTAGTCTTGTTTCCAGAATGTTTATAACCTGGTGAGTTTTAAACTTCATTTTTTTCCAGAGCACCTAAGAGGTAAATATTATGTATACCCAAAGGTCACAGAATTGGACCAGAACCAGGCTTAGAGACTCATCACAGGATTGAGTGCTGTGGTTGGAATTTAAAAGCACTGGTGTGACCTCTCAACCAACATGGAGCCTTGCACAAATTCCCTACAGGTCCAGGCACAAATAGAAGGACGTGTTAGAATACAGTATATTGGAATACAATATAATGGCTAGCATACTGAGGGATTACTGCAGGCTAGACTTAAAAGGTGTTATCTCTTAACAGCCTTATGAAGTAGGTACTGTTGGAAGGTACTTGTTTTCACTTTACAAACAAATAATCCAAGACACGCAGAAGTCAAATACTCATTTAAGGTGATATGGTTAATAAAACACTACTACTTGGCATTTGAATCCCGGCCATCCAGTTGAAGACGTCATGTTTTTACCTGCCATGGAATATGACCTCTACTCTCTCCATTCTCAGATATTTTCCCAGAGATGCTTGGTTCCCAAAGCTCTGGGAGGGCTCAGGAAAGCTAGGACTCTAAAGTGTCTTGATTTTCAAGTTTAAACAATAGAAGTACCTTTGGTCCAATGACTCCACAAAACAGTCCTGTAGGGGCCTCTAGTCTATTATTCCTTTTAGAACTTCACACATTTAATACTATGAAATCAGAATGCCGTCTTTGATTCTTTGTAGATGTAAATGGATAGAGCAATATGGGCCATGATTTTCGGATTGATCAAATTGTTGAAAGTGCAAGTTAGTTTAAGCGACCAAGAGTCAGAGAGAAGCTTAAGTCAGAAACACACTAAGACAAACAGAAGGAGCATGAATACAGATTAGGGTGAGAAGGGAAGGGATATTCTTAAAATAAAGTGCTATAATCTATATTAACCAGTACCTCAGAGAAAACCAGAAAAACCTATCAAATGTAGCCAGCCACTTGAGGGAATTTTATTATGCTTTTATCCAAAATAGAGCCAAATAGATCCCTACAGTAGATTATTTCCTATGAACTCAAGATTTGATTTAGGCTCAATCAGCAATGCAAAATAATAATTCATTCTAAGCCTCTTCCATGTACAACATTTTATTTTGAGAGTAAATGAAAATCATCCAAAAATTTGATTCATCTATTAAGTTTATAGGAAATCAGTTCAGTAGAAAGCATTTGTTTTTACCAATACATTTTTATAAAATCACATTAAATAATAAAAAATAAGTCCTTGAACAAGAAATTTAAAAACAAGTGATATTTAATGTTTGAAAGTGGGTGAAAAGAATAAAGTAGGCTAACTGTATTTATAGATCTTCATTTATATCTAGAAATGGCACCATCTTAAACTAGAATTTTTGAGTTATTAAATCAGTGAACACTGGGCATCAACAATGCAGGATACATCACTAGTCACTATGAAGATGAAGGAAAGAATAAGATCAGAGCCTTTTTCTTGGGGTGATTACAACATTCTCTCCTCCACAAAGAAACATTTTTAATAAACAATAAAAATCAATGTCACCATTTTTCAACTTTAAAAATTATGCTTACCATCAAACAGCTTTAATAGGTTATTAATTTCTTATTTCATTTCATTTATTTGCATTTTTCAGTGCAAAAAATAAAACACAGAAAGGTTAATGAGAACATGCTGTTGCACACTTCATAATTTTCTCAGGGGAATAAATAAAATTTCCTCAGATTAAAGTAGAAATCAATTCCTTAGAAAAATCATCAAATTTCTTGCCTATAGGCTATCATTCAGAGAGGAGTGGTTTCATACAGTGATTAGGACGTGTCATCGCATGGAAATTTGTTGGCAAGCTTCTTGTCAACACAAGTCCTTATCTCAGATTAATTGTTAAAATTCATTTTAACAGGCCTTCTGGTGAAGTGGTTTGTGGTTTCAAATGACACCTTTAACACAATGAGGCTGAGCTAGTGTGTACAAATGGTTCTAACAAGCTGACGAATCACTGGGAAATCTGAAAACCTGTAGAATGAGCAAACAAGACTGCAGAGGAAATTAGATATGTGTAGGTATATGTCTACTGCTGATTCAGACATAAGCAATATGGGACTTTTTAAAACATATGTCATCATCAGTTTCTAAGTTCAAAACATCACCCAGGAAAGAACCAAAAACATCTATGAATAACCCTTTAGTAAAGCATAAGGGTGTTCCAACTTAGAAATAATAGAAACAATGAGCCATTTGAGTTGGGTTAAAATTATAAAAATTCATAAATCAAAGAACCTTCAAGCTAAAATATTTTGCTTCAGTTTAGCATGTTGTAAATTATTGGTGTTGACATGACAGTAGTATCTTTATTTTTCTAAAAGGTAAATGATTTGACTCTAACTACATGAAGTAGTTAGAGTTAGAAAAGAACCCGATGCTGGCAAAGATTGAAGACAGGAGAAGGGGACGACAGAGGATGAGATGGTTGGATGGCTTCACCAACTCAGTGGAGCAGGCTCCAGGAGATGGTGAAGGGCAGGGAAGGGCTGCAGTCCATGGGGGTCGCAAAAAGCTGGACACGCCTGAGTGACTGAACAATGACACCAACACAAAAATAATGATTTTTATAAACACTGATGGTTGCCTTGCTCTAGTCTCTCATTTTCTTTCCTTCTGTCTTTCTGTTTGGTTGGTTGGCCCACAACCCCATGAAATGTGCTCACAAGTGCTCTATAAAAAAAGAACTAAACTAGAATTTATATGCTGGGCTGGATGAAGCGCAAGCTGGAATAAAGATTGCTGGGAGAAATATCAATAACCTCAGATGTGCAGATGACACCACCCTTATGGCAGAGAGTGAAGAAGAACTATAGAGCCTCTTGATGAAAGTGAACGAGGAGAGTGAAAAAGTTGACTGAAAGCTCAACATTCAGAAAACTAAGATCATGGCATCTCGTCTCATCATTTAACAGCAAATAGATGGGGAAACAGTAAGAGACTTTATTTTGGGGGGCTCCAAAATCACTGCAGATGGTGACTGAAACCATGAAATTAAAAGACACTTACTACTTGGAAGGAAAGTTATGACCAACCTGGCCAGCATATTAAAAAGCAGAGACATTACTTTGCCAACAAAGGTCCATCTAGTCAAAGCTATGGTTTTTCCAGTAGTCACGTATGGATGTGAGAGTTTGACCATAAAAGAAGCTGAGCACAGAAGAATTGATGCTTTTGAACTGTGGTGTTGGAGAAGACTCTTGAGAGTCCCTTGGACTGCAAGGAGATCCAACCAGTCAATCCTAAAGGAAATCAGTCCTGAATATTCATTGGAAGGACTGATGTTGAAGCTGAAACTCCAATACTTTGGCCACCTGATACAAAGAGCTGACTCATTGGAAAAGACCCTGATGCTGGGAAAGATTGAAGGTGGGAGGAGAAGGGGACGACAGAGGATGAGATGGTTGGATGGCATCACTGACTCAATGGACGTGAGTTTAAGTAAGCTCTGGGAGTTGGTGATGGACAGGGAGGCCTGGCATGCTGCAGTTCATGGGGTTGCAAAGAGTTGGACACGACTGAAAGACGGAACTGAACTGAACTGAAGCTAGAATTTAAATACTTAATCATATTTACACTCTAGATTAAGGTATAAGAGTACCCCACCCAACTTACTTATGCACAATCATGACATAATCCACTATTTTAGATACTGAAGCTGCAAAACAGAAGGTCAACAATTCAGGAGGTCCTTTCCTTTTAACATCTGAACTTCGTGATCTTCAGAGAGCTTGCGTTCATACTGGGTTGGCCCATGAAAGAAATAATTAGAATCTGCAAGAAAAAGTGAAATTCTTTTTAGTTCTTACTTGAGTATGACATCTGAAACTCAAAACACAATTTCCTGGGCTTGTTCCTAATAAATTTTAATTTTTATTGTGTTTTGTTAAAAAGAGTGGTTCCTGAATGGCCACCTCTGACAGGTTTAACCAAATACTGTAGGAGAAAACAACCAGGAATAGAATACACATTCTAGCCTCCTCTTGCTCAAATGTCTCTGAAAAGTTTGTTTGGCAGTAAATAATAGAGAGGGAAACAAGCTAGAGAAATGGAGCCTGAGTGGGTTTAACAACAAGCACTTTTAGTGTATTTTAAAATCCCTCATATTTAAACAATGAGGGAGAAACTCTATTTTTAAAACACCTTGTTACCTCAATTTCCTAATGGAGAAGTTGTTGCATAATTTTACCTTTTTTTTTTTTCCCTTCTGACTGCACCACAGGACATGTGGGATCTTAGTTCCCCGACCAAGGATCAAAACTATGCCCCCTGCATTGGAGCGTGAACTCTTAACCCCGGGACAGCCAGGGAAGTCCCAGGAAGTTGTTACATATTGTAAATGACAAAATTTTTTATTCAAAAATTAATATACAAAAAAGAAACATTGCATAATGACTGGAAAATAGGGAGAAAACTAAAAGAATTGCTGTAACACCCCAAGATTTTTTAGATAGCCCCATATACATATAAATTTTAAGAATATCCTTTAAATTCATTTATTTAGATGACAGTCAATCTTGAAGGTTTTTAAAAAACAGTACTTTCTATAATAGAAAACCTGCCAGGTTAGTTATATGCTGCATCTATTTTATTTTCAATTCTAGGAAAGTTATCTTTAATAAATTTGGAGTAGCCATCTTCCATAGTTTGCTTTTCTTCTTTGAATGCATCATAAAATTGAGAATGAACTCAAAATTGCACAAAATGTATCTTAATAACACTATACATGAAAGAGGCTAATATTTAAATTTTTTCTGTATGTTCTAGTTAGTTAATTTCAGAAGATTAAAGACAGGAATTCACTGCAACCATGAATGACCAACACAGGCTTCCACCTCAACTTGCCTGCTAGATGATTTCATCCCTTCAGTACCTATCTGCAGTGGAAAAGGTGGTCATCTCAGTATTAGGTTCATGGACAGCGGCATCAGTCTCTTGGGTTTCTCCTGGAAATCCAAGTTCACTAATTCCGTGGAATATTCATATAGCATGACGCAAAGGCCCTAAGGCTTTTTCCTGTTAATGATGAATCAAAGAAAGACCTTATTTTGGTTGGAAATTTATGACCAAGCTAGGGACACATCTAAGGCAAAGAACATAATAAATTGACTAAATATAAGATGAATTACAAGGAAATCCTCCAAAGTTATGGACTATAAGATATGTGTTCCTTTTACCTCTCCAGTGACCCAGTCCTTAACTAAGTCTGTGAGGCTCACGCAGAGATGGATAGCACGGAGTTTGGTATCAGTTCACTGTTGTTGTTTAGTCCCATCCAACTCATTTGCAACCCCGTGGACTGTGGTCCACCAGAATTCTCTGTGCATGGGATTTCCCAGGCAAGAACACTAGAGTGGGTTGCCATTTCCTTCTCCAGGGGATATTCCTGACCCAGAGATCAAACCTGCATCTCCTGCACTGCAGGTGGGTTATTTTACCACTGAGTCACTTGGGAAGCCTCTTGAAAAATCAACTACACCAGCCAAAATCCCAACTCTGTCATTTATTAGCTCCCTAATCTCAGTGACACAACAGTGAACAAAACACATCAAAATCCTGGTCCTTATGAAGCTAACACTCTAGTAGAGAGAGAAAAGGAGCAAAATAGAGCAAGATAGGAAGGACTGCCGTAATTTATACACACGGCAGGGAAGGGCTTCGTGAGACAGAGAGGTTTGAGAGAGGACGTGAGGGAGGGGAAGGCATGAGCTATGAAACTGTCTGGAAGAAGAATACTATCGGCTGAAAGAACAACAAGGGAGACGGCCAGAGGTACCAGTGTGCAGGTGGATTTGAGGAAAGCTGCAGGGAGGCCAGCGCTCTGCAAGGAGCAGAGTGAGGAGAAAAGTTACTTAATTTTAACTATGCGAATGAGATCACCACAGTACCAATGGGATCATCACAGTACCTATGTTTGAGCACCTATCATTGAGTCACAGTAACTAATCTATGGTTCAGGAAGATCCCCTGGAGTAGGAAACGACAACCCACTCCAGTATCCTTGCCGGGAGAGTTCCACGGACAGGGGAGCCTGGTGGGCTACAGCCCAGGGGGTCGCAGAGTCACCTACATGACACTCGGCAGCACCGCTGTGCCAGCACTATTGTGGGCACATGGGGCAGTATAAGCAATACTGCCAAGAGTGCTTAGAGATCAGAAGGAGGAGAGAGTAGACCTTGCAAGAAAAAGGAGGCAATTCTGGTGAGGTAGAAACATTATCATGAATATAACATGAAGTGATGATACAGAATGTTTGGAGACAGGGCTCAGGGGGTAGACACTTTCTCTTGAATGTCAAGGAAGACCTGTCAAAGGACACATTTAAAACTGAGACCAGTGGGATACATGTGAGTGAAGTGAGTCCAAAAGAGAAAGATAAACACCTAATCTAACACATATATACGGAATCTAGAAGAATGGTACTGAAGAATTTATTTACAGGGCAACAGTGGACAAACAGACCTAGAGACTAGACTTGTGGACATGGGGAGAGGGGAGGAGAGGGTGAGATGTATGGAGAGTGTAACGTGGAAACTTATATTACCTTATGTAAAATAGATAGCCAGTGGGGATTTGCTGTCGGACTCAGGGAACTCAAACAGGGTCTCTGTATCAACCCAGGGGGGTGGGCTGGGGAGGGAGGTGGGAGGGAGGGTTACAAGGGAGGGGACATATGTATCAGTTCAGTTCAGTTCAGTCGCTCAGTTGTGTTCGACTTTTTGTGACCCCATGAACCACAGCACACCAGTCCTCCCTGTCCATTACCAACTCCCAGAGTTTACCCAAATTCATGTCCATTAAGTCGGTGATGCCATCCAAGCATCTAATCCTCTCTCGGCCTCTTCTCCTCCTGTCCCCAATCTTTCCCAGCATCAGGGTCTTTTCAAATGAGTCAGCTCTTTGCATCAGGTGGCCAAAGTATTCGGGTTTCAGCTTCAACATCAGTCCTTCCAATGAACACCCAGGACTGATCTCCTTTAGGATGGACTGGTTGGATCTCCTTGCAGTCGAAGGGACTCTCAAGAATCTTCTCCAACACCACAGTTGAAAAGCATCAATTCTTCTGTGCTCAGCTTTCTTTATAGTCCAACTCTCACGTGCATACATGACTACTGGAAACCTATGGCTGATTCATGTTGAGGTTTGAGAGAAAACAGTGAAATTCTGTGTGAAGCAATTATCCTTCAATAAAAAATATATTAAATAAAAAAAAAACCCTGAGACCAGATGACAAGAGTTTCAGCCATGCAAACATCTAGGCACAGAGGGTTAGTCTAGTCAAAAAGAACCACAGCACATAGGCACTGGATGGAAGCAGGTTTCTGTTCAGGGAACAGGAAGAATTGTGCGCCGGAATACCGCAAGCGAGGAGAGTGGTGCGAAAAGCTGGACTAGGGGATTTGCAGACTGTCAGCTTGGAGTGTTTCCCAGGCTGTTCCACAAATACTAGGCACAAATTTGAATATTTTGTCCTTAGAGCTAACTTTTTCTCCTTGGACTGTGTTATGGCATCAAGTGTGAAGTCGGGATCACATTTCTCTGAGGTTTGGTCGTTGAATGATCTCTTTCTTGGACCTAAAAGTTAGAAAATAATGACCCAACATGAGCCATTGATTTGCTTCAAACTGTCTCCAGATTCTTTTCAAAAGCAAAATAGCCATTAATATTCTAGTTTTATGTCTGGATTTAAATGATATAGGAAGACATCTTCAGATTGTATATTGTGGCTTATTCTTAACTCTTACTCTCAAATACTGACCTATGGTTCCCTGTGTAAGTCGGTCACTTGTTAGCTTTAAGGTGAAATTAATGTTCTTAATTTCCTGTACTCAACCCTTCTTCTGCTATTAATAGCTATCAATAACTTTTCATGGGTCTTCTTGCCAAATGACTTCCAGGTAGGTTCAGCCAAAGGAAGGCACTGGAGAGCAGGAGAAAAGCCAGGATTACTTACCCTCTTCTCTCTTGCTCCAGAGGTGAGGTAGCTCTCACCAGTTATCTACAGACAGTCCCTCCCTCTGTGATCCAACTCCCCCCAGGGCAGCTCACCATGGATTCTAATTCACCATCACTCAGGCTTCTGACTGCTCATTTCATCTGTTCTTACCTATGTCCCTCTAGCCCCAGGGGCTGTAGAGGTTTTCAGTGTTGCTAATCTGTGGGTTAGCAACCCACGTCCAAGGTAAGAAGCAGTGGCTAAGCTTTGCTGGAGCAGCCGTGAAGAGATACCCCACGTCCAAGGTAAGAGAAATCCAAGTAAGACAGTAGGCGCTGAGAAAGGGCATCAGAGGGCAGACAGACTGAAACCACAATCACAGACAACTAGCCAATCTGATCACACGGACCACAGCCTTGTCTAACTCAATGAAACTAAGCCATGCCGTGTGAGGCCACCCAAGATGGATGGGTCATGGTGAAGAGGTCTGACAGAATGTGGTCCACTGGAGAAGGGAATGGCAGACCACTTCAGTATTCTTGCCTTGAGAACCCCATGAACAGTATGAAAAGGCAAAAAGATAGGACACTGAAAGATGAACTTCCCAGGTCGGTAGGTGCCCAATATGCTACTGGAGATCAGTGGAGAAATAGCTCCAGAAGGAATGAAGGGATGGAGCCAAAGCAAAAACAGCACCCAGTTTTGGATGTGACTGGTGATAGAAGCAATGTCCGATGCTCTAAAGAGCAATATTGCATAGGAACCTGGAATGTTAGGTCCGTGAATCAAGGCAAATTGGAAGTGATCAAACAGGAGAAGGAAATGGCAACCCACTCCAGTATTCTTGCCTAGAGAATCCTGTGGACGGAGGAGCCTGGTGGGCTGCCGTTTATGCGGTCGCACAGAGTCAGACACAACAGAAGCGACTTACCATGCATGCATGCATTGGAGAAGGAAATGGCAAGCCACTCCAGTGTTCTTGCTTGGAGAATCCCAGGGACAGAGGAACCTAGTGGGCTGCCATCTGTGGGGTCGCACAGAGTCGGACACAACTAAAGCGATTTAGCAGCAGCAGCAGCAAACAGGAAGAGTTGAATGTCGACATTCTAGGAATCAGCGAACTAAAATGGACTGGAATGCGTAAATTTAACTCAGATGGCCATTATATCTACTTCTGTGGGCAGGAATCCCTTAGAAGAAATGGAGCAGCCATCATGGTCAACAAAAAAGTCCAAAATGCAGTACTTGCGTTACTTGTCAAAAACGACAGAATAATCTCTGTTTGTTTCCAAGGCAAACCATTCAATATCACGATAAGCCAAGCCTACGCTCCAACCAGTAACACTGAAGAAGCTGAAGAGTTCTATGAAGATCTACAAGACCTTTTAGAACTAACACCCAAAAAAGATGTCCTTTTCATTATAGGGGACTAGAATGCAAAAGTAAGGAAGTCAAGAAATACCTGGAGTAACAGGCAGATTTGACCTTGGAGTACAGAATGAAGCAGGGCAAAGGCTAATAGAATTTTGGCAAGGGAGCACACTGGTCATAGCAAACACCCTCTTCCAACAACACAAGAGAAGACTCTACACGTGGACATCACCAGATGGTCGACACCAAAATCAGATTGATTATATTCTTGGCAGCCAAAGATGGAGAAGCTCTATACAATCAGCAAAAACAAGACCGGGAGCTGACTGTGGCTCAGATCATGAACTCCTTATTGCCAAATTCAGACTTAAATTGAAGAAAGGGGAGAAAACCACCAGACCTAAATCAAATCCCTTATGATTATACAGTGGAAATGAGAAATAGATTTAAGGGACTAGATCTGATAGACAGAGTGCCTGATGAACTATGAACAGAGGTTCGTGACATTGTACAGGAGATAGGGATCAAGACCATCCCCATGGGAAAAAAAATGCAAAAAAGCAAAATGGCTGTCTGCGGAGGGCTTACAAATAACTGTGAAAAGAGAAGCGAAAAGCAAAGGAGAAAAGGAAATATATTCCCAATCGAGTGCAGAGTTCCAAAGAATAGCAAGGAGAGATAAGAAAGCCTTCCTCAGAGATCACTGCAAAGAAACAGAGGAAAACAATAGAATGAGAAAGACTAGAGATCTCTTCAAGAAAATTAGAGATACCAAGGGAAAATTTCATGGAAAGATGGGCACAATAAAGGACAGAAATGGTATGGACCTAACAGGAGCAGAAGATATTAAGAAGAGGTGGCAAGAATACACAGAAGAACTGTACAAACAAGATCTTTATGACCCAGATAACCACGATGGTGTGATCACTCACCTAGAGCCAGACATCCTGGAATGTGTAGTCAAGTGGGCCTTAGGAAGCATCACTACAAACAAAGCTAGTGGAGGTAATGGAATTCCAGGTGAGTTATTTCAAATCCTAAAAGATGATGCTGTGAAAGTGCTACACTCAATATGCCAGCAAATTTGGAAAATTCAGCAGTGGCCACAGGACTGGAAAAGGTCAGTTTTCATTCCAATCCCAAAGAAAGACAATGCCAAAGAATGCTCAAACTACCTCACAATTGCACTCATCTCACACGCTAGTAAGCTAATACTCAAAATTCTCCAAGCCAGGCTTCAGCAACACGTGATCCACGAAATTCCAGATGTTCAAGCTGGTTTTAGAAAAGGCAGAGGAACCAAAGGTCAAATTGCCAACATCTGCTGGATCATCAAAAAAGCAAGAGAGTACCAGAAAAACATGTATTTCTGCTTTATTGACTATGGCAAAGCCTTTGACTGTGTGGATCACAATAAACTGTGAAAAATTCTGAAAGAGATGGGAATACCAGACCACCTGACCTGCCTCTTGAGAAACCTATATGCAGGTCAGGAAGCAACAGTTAGAAGTGGACATGGAACAACAGACTGGTTCCAAATAGGAAAAGGAGTACGTCAAGGTTGCATATTGTCACCCTGCTTATTTAACTTATATGCAGAGTACATCATGAGAAATGCTGGGCTGGAGGAAGCAAAAGCTGGAATCAAGATTGCCGGAAGAAATATCAATAACCTCAGATATGCAGATGACACCAACTTGTGGCAGAAAGTGAAGGAGAACAAAAGAGGCTCTTGATGATAGTGAAAGAGTGAAAGTGAAGAAGTTGGCTTAAAGCTCAACATTCAGAAAATTAAGATCATGGCATCCAGTTTCATCACTTCATGGTAAATAGATGGGGAAACAGTGGAAACAGTGCTGACTTTACTTTTTGGGGCTCCAAGATCACTGCAGGTGGTGATTGCAGCCATGAAATTAAAAGATACTTACTCCTTGGAAGGAAACTTGTGACCAACTTAGACAGCATATTAAAAAGCAGAGACATTACTTGGCCAACAAAGGTCTGTCTAATTAAGGCTATGGTTTTTCCAGTGGTCATGTATGGGTGTGAGAATTGGATGATAAAGAAAGCTGAGCACAGAAGAATTGATGCTTTTGAAGTGTGGTGTTGGAGAAGACTCTTGAGAGTTCCTTGGACTGCAAGGAGATCCAACCAGTCCATCCTAAAGGAGATCAGTCCTGGGTGTTCATTGGAAGGATTGATGCTAAAGCTGAAACTCCAATACTTTGGCCACCTGATGCAAAGAGCTGACTCATTTGAAAAGACCCTGATGCTGGGAAAGCTTGAAGGCAGGAGGAGAAGGGGCCAACAGAGGATGAGATGGTTGGATGGCATCATAGACTCAATGGACATGGATTTGGGTAATCTCCAGGAGCTGGTGATGGACAGGGAGGCCTGGTGTGCTGCCTCCCTCATGGGGTCACAGAGAGTCAGACACAACTGAGTGACTGAACTGAACTGAACTGAATTTGTGGGTTGTTCTATGCTTCTGTTTATCTTCTAATCCTGTTTTAAAACCCAGAGGTATTAAATACCGAAATACCTAATCTGGTTCCTGATTGGGTCCTAGCTGATACAACTGACAGAAGAAGGATTAAAATGAGAAAACTATAATATATTTTCAACCCTGACTTACTGTGCCTTCTTGTGTAGTTTAATGTATATCTTCATGTATTAATTACATATTTATTTTCAGATACAATGATGACAGCTCTCTGTTTTCAAATTTCACAGAGTAAGAAAATGAAATGAAATGTAACAAAAGTTTTATTTTGGCAACAAATGTAATAATTATCTTACCCTGTCCCCAAGACCTATAGGTAAGGAATATTTACTCCTAGATCTGGCCAAAGACTGATGCCATGTCCTAATTAGATTATATATTACAAAAAGTTAATGCAGGTCAATGTGTATATATATATATATTTATATATACATAACAAAAAACAAATAACCCAGTAAAAAATATGTGAAAGATCTAAGTGGATAGTTCTCCAAAGACATACAGATGGCCAAAAAGCACATGAAAAGATGTTCGACATTACTAATAACTAGAGGAATGCAAATCAAAACTACAATGAAATATCATCTCACACCAGTCAGAATATCCATTATCAAAAAATCTACAAACAGCAAATACTGGAGAGAGTGTGGAGAAAAGGGAATCCTCTTGTACTGTTAACAGGGATGTAAATAGATACAGCCACTATGGAGAACAATATGGAGGTTCCTTAAAAAACTTAAAATTGAACTACCATATGACCCAGCAATCCCATCACTGGGCATAAATCCTGAGAAAACCATAATTCAAAGAGACACATGTACCCCAATATTGCAGCACTATTTACAACAGCCAGAGCATGGAAGCACCCTAAATGTCCATCAACGGAGGAATGGACAAAGAAGATGTGGTATGTATATACAATGGAATACAAATTGGCAATAAAAAAAGAACAAAATGATGCTATTTTCAGTAACGTGGGTAGACCCAGAGATTGTCCTACTGAGTGAAGTTAAGTTAGACATAGAAAAACAAATATCATATGATATTGCTTATATGCTAAATCTAAAAATTAAAGAAAAAAAAAGAGTACAAATGAACTTACTTACAAAACAAGAGTAGAGTCAGGGATGTAGAAAACAAATTTATGATTCCAAGGGGATTGGGTGAGGATAAATTGAGAGATTGGGACGGACCTATACACACTACTATATTTAAAATAGATTAACTAATAATAACCTGCTGCACAGCACAGGGAACTCAACTCAGAACTCTGTAATGGTCTATACAGAAAAGAATCTTTAAAAAAAGAATGGATAGATGTGTATGCGTAACTGATTCATCTTGCTATATGCTTGAAAGTAACACAGTATTGCAAATCAGCTATACTTCAGTCATAGTCTTTAAGTTAGATTATACACTTGTTCTTTGGAAGAAAACTATGACAAACCTAGACAGCATATTAAAAAGCAGAGACATTACTTTGCCAATAAGATCTGTCTAGTCAAAGCTATGCTTTTTCCAGTAGTTATCTATGATGTGAGAGTTGGACCATAAAGAAAACTGAGCACCAAAGAATTGATGCTTTGGAACTGTGGTGTTGGAGGAGACTCTTGAGAGTCCCCTGGACTGCAAGGAGATCCAACCAGTCCATCTTAAAGGAGATCAGCCCTGAATATTCATTGGAAGGACTGATGCTGAAGCTGAAGCTCCAATACTTTGGCCACCTGATATGAAGAACTGACTTCCTGGAAAAGACCCTGATGCTGGGAAGGATTGAAGACAGGAGGAGAAGGGGACGACAGAGGATGAGATGGTTGGATATCACCACTGACTCAATGGACATGAGTTTGAGCAAGCTCCAGGAATTGGAGATGGACAGGGAAGCATGGTGTGCTGCAGTCCATGGGACTGCAAGGAGTTGCACATGACTGGGTGACTGAACTGAACTGAACTGATATGTTGTTTTATATTAATTATATTATATATTTCAATTAATAAAAATTTGCATGCATATGTCCATACTAAGGTGCTCAGTCATGTCCAACTCTTCACGACCCCATGGACTATAGCTCACCAGGCTCCTCTGTCCATAGAATTTTCCAGGCAAGAATACTGGGGTGCGGTTGCCATTTTGTACTCCAGGGGACTTTCCCGACCCAGGGATCAAAACCACATCTCTTGCATCTTCTGCATTGGCAGGTGGGTTCTTTACCACTGTGTCACCTGAGAAGTCCAATTAGTAAAGAGCCCGCCATTAATAAAAATTACCTTTTTTTTGGCCATGCCACTAGGCTTGTAGGATCTGAGTTTGAACCTAGGCCATGGCAGTGAAAGCCCAGAATAATAACCACTATGCCACCAAGGAACTCTCAGAAATTTCTTTTCTCACAAAAAATTTGGAGTGAAGTTCTGTATCCAAATCCATAAATTATATGACTTTTAACAGGAAAGATTTTATAAAATTCTGTAGTCTGCACCAGCCATGCATTTGCTAAAGTGCAACATAAAATTATGAACTTCTCTCCTGAGATGGGCAAAAGATCTGGAGAATCCTAAACTAGAGATACACAGAAAAATTATTGTAAAATATGCCTTTTGAAATAAGATTAAAAGTTTGGATGAAAAATAAATGGAGACCAACCTGATAATCTTGATTCTTTCAGATCTGGACTTCCACAAATTCATGAAGAAAAACACTCCTCACTATTATGTGTCTTAGGACTGCATTTTTCAAAGGAGGTGCTGTGAAACTCCACTACACAAGATATCAGAGGTGTTCCACTAATATTAATGGTAAGAAGGAAGAAAGCTATTAAAGGAAGGAATGAGGAAGCGAGAAAAATGTCCATGGTCAAATAAACTTATGAGAGAGTGGGTTAAGCAACTGTGAACTGGTTTCATGACTAGACAACTTCTCAGTTTCATAACATCATGAAAATTTAAGAAAAGGGCTAGAGGTTGGAGTGATTCCCTCAGGTATTTGATCTTGGAACATTCTTTTCAGTTGCTTCTTACAGCATTACAGTTCCAGAGTAAACAGTTTGGGAAAAGCTATTTTAGGAGTTTACCAAGGTGAAGGAATACTTCTCGAACGCGAAGAAAATCAAACTTCAGCAAATAACAGAGCCTTGATGCCCTTTGCCAACATCCTTGGAGAAGATCTTTCTCTGGCTCAAGTGGGTGTATATCAGAGCCTTGGGATTACTGGAGTGATGGGGGCCCAAGGTGTGGCCAAATTCATGTGCAAAAACAGGAAAGAGGTTAATAAAGACACACAGCATTGATGACCTAGGTAGAATCACACAAAATCAGTTCTTTTAAAGGATTTGTGGGATGAATTTTTTTGAGCTTTATTTATGTCCCTTCCTTGTTGCATATTTAGTGAAGAAGAACAAAATCCAAAATCTGCCGAGCTACCTCTATCAGCTGTTTGGGGCCAATGACCTTGACACAGCCAGTGTCCAGAGGGGCAGGTTGGAGTCACTGAGGTTCTATAGTTGATTTTGCTGTGCCCCTTGACTCCTTGCTTGTCAGGCATTAATCAATAAGAGAAATCTACGGCCACTTTACTTTCCGTGAAAAAGAATATGTGGGCACCACACAGCTATATAATTATATCAAAAATAATTTGGAATAAATAAAAGAAATAGCAAATCCTGTACTGGTAGAGGATATGGACCCTGAAATCAGACAGAACAAAGTCCATCTCCTCATCTGTGAAGTTAGGATACTGAAATCATTCTTACAGGATTAGTGACAGAATTTCAATGTAAAATATATGGCACATTATAGGAATTCAATCACTGCATTAGAGATTGTTGTTTATATTGTTAATATTCAAAGTGCCCAGCAAGTGAAGAAAGTGAAAGTGTTAGTTACTAAGTCATGTCTGACTCTGTGACCCCATGGACTGTAGCCCACCAGGCTCCTCTGTCCATGGGATTCTCCAGGCAAGAATACTGGAGAGGGTTGCCATTCCCTTCTCCAGGAAATCCTCCTGACCCAGGGTTTGAACCCAGGTCTGCTGCATTACAGGCAAATTCTTTACCATCTAGCCACCAGGGAAGCCCACCCAAAAAATAAGTGCTTAACATACAGTAGCTACAAATATTAAAATCTGAATTAGTGATAATGGAGTTTATCTGGAGTTTATTTTGTCACTATGAAAACAGTTCCTGAGCTGCAAGCAATAATGGACACATGAGGGAGATTCAAATTTGAAGCCTTAGGTTGTTTTAAAGCATTTAGCAACATTTGCATAAAAACAAGATGCATGTCAATTACACTAATTCTTGTTGATTCTGGCAAGCTTTCTGGCAGAAAGTACTTGGCAAACATGGCTATTAGTATGTAGTTGATACAAACGCACATTCTCCTAATTCCACATTTGCCCAGGTTAGAGAAGGTTTAATAGCAAGCTTTTTTAATGCTCATTTGTTTATTATGAAGGATATATTTTCTATGCCAGTTCAAGGACAGAATGACATGTTGCTTTTCTAATAAAAAAGAAGAAAAATTGTAGATCAATATTTAATGCCTGTATTGAAATTGAAAGTGTTAGTCACTCAGTCTTGTCCAACTCTTTGCAACCCCATGAACTGTAGCCTGCCAGCCTCTCTATCAGTGGAATTCTCCAGGAAAGAATACTGGAGTGGGTTACTATTCCCGTTTCCAGGGGATCTTGTCAACTCAAGGATCAAAGCCATGTCTCATGCATTACAGGCAGATTCTTTACCATCTGAGCCACAAGGGAAGCCCTTAATACCTGTGTCGTCCACCTCTTAATATGATTTTTAGTCAAAATGTTAGTGAAGAATAGGAATAAAATATAAATCAGCAAAGCATGAAACAAAGATCATTGTTTCATATTTAAATATATTATGTTTTATTGTTTTATTTGCAAATCACTGTAAACTAATTCCACCACCCAAAAATTTGGCTTAAAACTCAACATTCAGAAAACTAAGATCATGGCATCTGGTCCCATCACTTCATGGCAAATAGATGGGGAAACAGTGGAAACAGTGAGAGACTTTACTTTGGGGGGCTCCAAAATCACTGCAGATGGTGACTGAAACCATGAAATTAAAATACACTTACTCCTTGGAAGAAAAGTTATGACCAACCTAGACAGCATATTAAAAAACAGTGACATCACTTTGCCAACAAAGGTCCATCTAGTCAAAGCTATGGTTTTTCCAGTAGTCATGTATGGATGTGAGAGTTGGATTATTAAGAAAGCTGAGTCAGCAGAGTTGAGGTTTTTGAACTGTGGTGTTGGAGAAGACTCTTGAGAGTCCCCTGGACTGCAAGGAGATCAAACCAGTCAATCCTAAAGGAAATCAGTCCTGAATATTCCCTGGAAGGACTGATGTTGAAGCTGAAACTCCAATACTTTGACCATCTGATGTGAAGAACTGACTTGTTTGAAAAGACCCTGATGCTGGGAAAGATTGAAGGTGGGAGGAGAAGGGGACGACAGAGGATGAGATGGTTGGATGGCAACACCGACTCAATGGACATGAGTTTGGGGAAACTCCAGGAGTTGGTGATGGACAGGGAGGCCTGGCATGCTGCAGTCCATGGGGTCGCAAAGAGTCAGACATGACTGAACGACTGAATTGACTGAAGTTTAATGATCAGCAATTAGTAAACTATGTTACACTTTCTTCAAACATAGGGAAGAAAATCCTGGATTAAAATCAAACTTTGTAGAGTTACCACATAATCCCTGTAGTCAGCTTAACCCTCCAAGACCTCAAAAAGCATTTTGGTTGATTCTGTTTTATTGCCTTAATTGCTGTTGGGGATAGGAGATGGAAAACTCAATGTTTTGACATCTTATTTACATTTAATGGACAAAGCAATTTTCTCCGAAATGGGAGCTTTCTGTAATTTCACCACTCTCTGAGGTCAATGATTACACAAGTTTAATGAACAGTTATATGAATTCTAACTGAAGAATGTTCACCCTTACCTTTGGAATCATCTGTCCAGAGTTTATCATCAACGAAGTGAACACTGTCTCCCAGACCCTTACTAGGAGAAAAAGCATAAGCCAATTTTCCAAAGCACCCATGAAGTGGGGGAAGAAATCTCCATATTCCAAATGGGAAATAACTCAGAAAATAATTGTGGGGAAATTGTCAAGACAAGAACAAAACCTATGACTTCTGGTGAAAGTCAAAGTCAAAGCCGTTCAGTCGTGTCTGACTCTTTGTGACTCCATGAACTATATGGTCCATGGAATTCTCCAGCCCACAACACCAGAGTGGGTAGCTGCTCCCTTCTCCAGGGGATCTATCTTCCCAACCCAGGGGTTGAACCCAGGTCTCCTGCATTGCAGGCAGATTCTTTACCAACTGAGCTATCAGGGAAGCCCTGACTTCTGGTAGAGTGCTTTAAAAAACAAGACCTCCTCAATAAAGACATCTTTCCATCACCATTGCCTCTGCTTTTGAAGAAGATCCTGTGTAAGGAGTGTCCCAGAAAACTCTAGTGAAATTGAGTTGGGTCTTATCACTCTGAACCTTGAATACTGCTTGGAGAGCATGGTCCACAGTTTCAGGGGAAAGAGTTGGAATATAATTCGCTATCCTGATTAACACACACAGGCGTTGAAATGTGACCTTTTAAAGACTATTGTACTTTTTGAATCTAGCCTTTTCATGATTCTTCTTTCCTTATAGAATCGGAGGTCTATAAGGTACACTATGGTATATTAAAATTTGTTTAGAGGGAGCCTCAACTTGGATGTGTTTACAAGTATCCTGAGTTAAAAAAAACTCAACTGCACTATAATTACCTATTATTTTAAAATTCCTATAAGACATTAGTCATTTTGAATAAGGGTGCAAAATTCTACTTAATATAAAATATCTGATTTTTTAAAATTCAATTGAAGTACAAGGCAAGAGATAATTCAATGCAACTAATAAATTAACATTCAGCCTATGCTACGTATCAATAAGTTATATACTAAATGATTGAATTGGTGGTCCCAAAGTTTGGAGACAAAACATTTTTTTTTAAGTATTAAAGAACTGTTAAATTCATAGATTCATGGGGGAAAAATAGCTGCTGCACTCTAACTTGCCTTCCAAGAAAAACTAAACATTAGCCCAGAAAATGTTGAGGTGTTTTTTTTCCTTCAACATATTGCTAAATGAGATTTATGTATACTCTACAAACTATTTAACTATATCAGCAGCTTTTAAATCAATGAAATTTTACTTTAAAAGGCATTCACTAGTGGAGAAATATCTTTCTGATGTCCTAGAGACTGAGTGCAAAAATGCTTCTTACTCATTTTTATAACCCCAGAGATTCAACCCACACTTGTTACTCAGATATAATGTGTTGTATGGATAAACAAATGAAGGGATGCAAATAAAGATAAGCTCAAGGTGAGTGTCTACAGATTTCATGCCGAAATTATGTCTTAATCCTTTTCTTTACTTGAGTTGTAATTTGCAATCTCACTTGAGAAATAATCAGTTCTGCCCAATAATATAGTTTCAACATTTGTTACTTTTGATCTCTCTAAATTTGCAGAAAAATGATTTGTTGTACCACACTACCATTGAGCTTTTACAGGATCAAAATCTTGGAGTTTGATTCATTTATCACTATTTTTTGCACTGCTGTCTGTTCAGTGACAGAGCAAGTATAAGACATTCTTTGGTCCAAAGTAAAGGTTTATGGATAGAAGTAAAGGTTTTCATTCTTTCCTTAATGACCTTCAACGTAGAATGTAGGTTTTCCTTTTTTTTTTTTTTTTTTTGAGGCTTTTATCTCTAAAATTGGCTGAGCAACAGGGATCTTGTAATTTGCCCTCTGACATAGGAAGGAAGGTAAGGAGGAAGGGAGAGAAGAGGCAGGGAGAGAAGGAAGAAGTGAGAAAGGCAGGGCTGAAAGGGAGGGAGGGAAGAAGGGCAGGAGGAGGAAAATGCAGGAAAATAGAAAAAGAAGGAAGGCGCAAAGGTGGGAAGGATGGGAAGTGGGTTAGAAAGAAGATGACAGTTATTCTGAAACAAGGCAGAGCCAAGCACTGTCCTTTTGCTTTGACTCTTATTCACTAGAGAGTGGCCAAGAATCTGAGTGAGCCTGTCCCAGACACCTAGATCCAAAGATACTAACGCTAGACGGGACTATAGGGATGGGAAGAACTTTCCCTACGGATCACAACCCGAGCACACTCAAGGCTAGTTTGCCTCATTTGGGGAACTCATCTAACCGCCTTGCTGCCAGGACCATTTTAAGCAAGTCCAACCCTAAACAGGATTAATAGAAGCCAGATGTTAGGAAATGAGCCATTTTCTTGTAAAGCATCATTGAGGATATGTGTCAACTTTTCCAATACCAAAATTTTTTTTCAAAATTTCCAAAACACTGACAAACACAAATGATTAAGTGGATCTTGATTCTTCCTTGTACAAATATTCAAGCTGATGAAACTCATCAAGCAAGAGGTTAAATACAGAATTTGATCTACTCTTCCTCCAATGATAAACAATTTACACATCTTGGAAAGTCCTACACCCGCCAGTTTTTGGGTTACTTTAGAGAGCTTTCAGCTTGAAGAGGCAAGCACATTGCATAAGAGGCATTCATCCTAAATTTCATTTGCTCCCAGGGTATTCTGCCATATCCAGATTAAATGAACCAATTTGTTCCACCATTTTTCATTATCTTAAAGAATTTAGTCAGCTGATGGGAATGAAGATAGGTCACAATCTCAAAAAATAAGATGACTTACCCCCTAAATTTAGGCCCTAAATCAGAGATGGTTCCCAGAAACCAGTGGAGGTCAAAAATGTCTTGCAGGTGAGATCCAGGTAAATGCATCCATTTTTCACCATGTTCTGTGGTCCTGAGCAACAGTACCATTCCTATGCAGCACACACTTTCTTGAACTGCACAGGGCACCAGTGAATTTCTACCTTTTTCTCTCCAATTCAAGGAAACACACTAGAAAACAATAAGAGTGACAATATCAAAACAGAGAGCCCAGAAAATAAAATAGCAAATGTAAAAGTATAAATTGTTTGAAAAATCCAGCACTTTATTATTGCTCATGCCTGACATTGCACAATTAATGGAGACAAATTCTTGAGTTGTGACAGCAAAGTGGAGGCTTTCCCCGAAATTTCAGGTATGAAGATGCAAATATTGAAATTAATTCACATAGAGGAAGAGTTCATTTACAAATGCTGAAACTGAAGACTATGAAAATAATGTTTTTTATTTCAGCAATTTATTTTTATAACTTACTTTAGAATGTCAATATGTATTATTTGACAAGTGCTCATAAATCTTATCCTAAAGGAAATCCTAAAGGAAATCAATCCTGAATATTCATTGCAAGGACTAAAGCTGCAGCTGAAGCTCCAATATTTTGGCCACCTGATGAGCAGAGCCAACTCATTAGAAAAGACCCCGATGCTGGGAAAGATTGAGGGCAAGAGGAGAAGGGAGCGACAGAGGACGAGATGGTTGGATGGCATCACTGACTCAACAGACATGAGTTTGAGCAAACTCCGGGTGATGGTGAAGGACAGGGAAGCCTGGCGTGCTGCAGTCCATGGGGTGGCAAAGAGTCGGACATGACTGAGAGTCTAAACAACAATAATAAATTTTATGTCCAAGAATGTGCTTATAAATTTTAAGTACATTAACTACTTAATTTCAGTGATTTTTCAAATTTTTAAAATTACTAATGTGTTTTTAAAAATAAAATATGAGTATCAAGCCTAGAATTTTAGGGACTTCCCTGGCAGTCAAGGGGCTAAGACTCCACCCTTCATTGCCGGGACACAAGCAATGGTTGAGGAACTAAGATCCTACGTATCGCGTGGTGGGCCAGATTAATTAATTTAAAAAGGTGCTGTCCAGATAGAATTTTTAAAAAACACAGAATTTTGTGAAACAAGTGATGAAACACTGGTATTATCATTTTGTTAACTTTATAAATTTGTTGAAATCTCTCAAGTGCTACTGAACTCGCCCATTCTTTGGGTTCTTTTAGAGCTTTGTAACTTTTCTTTCTTTCTTATAATTGTAACAGAGTAAGAATTGACATATAGCCATTTTGTCTGCAGCAGTAACTATTTGTGTGGGAGAAAAGAGGAACCAAAAAAATCTGAAGGAACAATCCTTTAAGATCACCTAGGGCCTTTTGCTCTGTTTCCAAACAAACCAAGAAAACCCTGCTCTTGACTATATCCTCATATGGGTACCTCTCAGTGGAAAAGAATGCATAGATTATTGGATATGATTCTTTAATCATATTTTTACCTAACAACTATTCTTCTGTCCAAATTAACACGGAAGCACTAGTTTCTTGTGAAGAGCTCTGGTCTGTATTAAACTGCCATGATCTAGAGATGATTTTTAGGTAAAGGATGTCAGAGCAGTAGAGATACAGGAAGGTGGATGATGATGACCTAGTTGAGCTTTATAACTACTTTTCCCTCCCAGACCAGCCTAACCCAGATTACCTGTTATAAAGTGTGTTTATCTGCTCTTTGCTCTGCAATAGAAATGCAGCTGCTTTTTAAAAAGCACATGTTTGAGTTTCAGGAAAACAAATACTACAAAACATGTTACAAGCAACAACCTGATCAGGATATAATTAATCAGGAGGTGCTTTAGAGATTTTTTAAGTTGTCTGAAGATAACTCTCTGTGAACCTATCTTCCTCATAATTCTTGACAGTTTTTCTGTGGTCTGCATGCTGTCTATAAATATTTATTAATTATTGTTATTTATGAACTTAGTGCTCAAAATCTATTGGTTGATGGATAAATTAAACAGAAAAGTCACCTATGGTCAAATTCAGTTTAAATTGTAAGTCAGTTCAGTTCAGTTCAGTTCAGTCAGTCATGTCCGACTCTTTGCGACCCCATGGACTGCAGCACACAAGGCCTCCCTGTCCATCACCAACTCCCATAGTTTACTCAAACTCATGTCCATTGAGTCAGTGATGCCATCCAACCATCTCATCCTCTGTCGTCCCCTTCTCATCCTGCCTTCAATCTTTGCCAGCATCAGGGTCTTTTCAAATGATTCAGCTCTTCGCATCAGGTGGCCAAAGTATTGGAGTTTCAGCTTCAACATCAGTCCTTCCAATGAACACCCAGGACTGATTTCCCTTAGGATGGACTGGTTGGATCTCCTTGTAGTCCAGGGGATTCTCAAGAGTCTTCTCCAACACCACAGTTCAAAAGAATCAATTCTTCAGCACTCAGCTTTATAAAAGTTGACTTAAAGCTCAACATTCAGAAAACTAAGATCATGGCATCCAGTCCCATCACTTCATGGCAAATAGATGGGGAAACAGTGGCAGACTTTATTCTTTTGGGCTCCAAAATCACTGCAGATGGTGATTGCAGCCATGAAATTAAAAGACACTTACTACTTGAAAGGAAAGTTATGACCAACCTAGACAATGTATTAAAAAATTGTAAGTAGACTTATTCACTTAGAATGTTAGTGATCTAAATATTATTATCATACTATTGACATTTATACATACAGTTTGAACAAGCTGTTTACAACCTCTTGTAAGTTAGTAAGATTTTAAGGTACCAAGAGTCACTAAATACTGTGAGTCATATGTCTGGCTTCAACTCCAGACAACAGTTGTGGCTTACATTGGATCAAAGTATAAACGATATGAAGTGTTTGTGAGCCATGCCCTTGGAACAGGGAAGAGGGTGCTGCATACCTTTAGCAAAAACTGAAATTGATTTTGCATGTATGAATCACCACTGGATTTTCCATAACTGAGGGGGAGGAAGAGACAGAGGGAGCACTGTAGATAACAGATAAATGATTTTCATTTTCTCATAAATCATTTAAGAAAGAAGAGCAAATTATTTTCAAAATAAACAACTGCAAAACTCATATTTCAGATAATAAACAATACTAATGTGTATGTGTGCACACTCAGCCACGTCCAACTCTTGGATTGACACCGTGGATTGTAGCCCACCATTCTCCTCTGTTCATGGGATTCTCCAGGCAAGACTACTGGAGCGGGTGGCCATTCTCTTCTCCAAGGGATCTTTCTGACCCAGGGATTGAATCTGTGTCTCCTGCAGTTCCTGTGTTGCAAGTGGATTCTTTACAGCTGAGCCACTGGGGAAGCCCTTATTGCTCTTATTTCATTCTAACAAGGCACAGCAGAAATGATCAAGAGCTAGGGCAGATCCGGTAGAAGTCTGTCAACTGGAAAGCACTTCTTGGAGGCTGTGAATTCTCATTAGGTCCTGCAGGGCTCTGGTGAGGGGCTTGGACTGGTAGAGAAAAGGGCAAGGGGCGTTTTAGGAGAGGGTGTATGAGGCAGACGTACAGAGATAAATAAGCTGGTTTCTGTAGATGAATCGTGTTCTTTATTGTTTTAATGCATTCATGGAAGTCTTCTCCTTGAGTTTTCACATCACCAGTGTTTACTTTCGAGTACATGATGCATGGCCATTCGAAATCAAGGCCAACCTGCAAGGTGACTGAAGGTGTGAAATGCCTGCTCCTGGGATGCCTGGATACAGAAGCCTGCAGTGTTGACAGGTTATCTGCTAGCTAAACAGAAAGGAAGAAGTGGAAAGAAATCAGAACTTGATCACCAAGTAGTCATCTCTGAGAATAGTTGAAGGGACTTATGGACGGCTGTTACCTTTAATATATTTACAGTCACCTAGCAGGCCTTGTGGAGAACCCACCTGCTCTCCGAGGTCAGCGGCAGTTCCAGCTGTCTGCAGCAGCTCCGCTGACGCCCCGCCAGTGGCGGTCCTCACTCAGGGCCCCTCGCTGGCTCTGCTCCTGCTCTCCTCTCCGCTGATGGCACTAGCCCTGCCTCTCCCCGTCCTCCTGTTTCCAGAGCTTCTGATACTGTTCTCACAGCGTCCGCTTGTTACCTTCCTGGCTGCAGGTTTTGCGGCCTCTCCCCTCTCTCTCTGATACACTCTGAGAGGAAATCGGATTGATTTCTTAGACCCTCTCCAATATAGAATTGCTCCTCGGGCAGAGAGTTTTCTGGCAAGCTTATGAATGGCTACCTTTGGTTTCAAGGGTCCTGGTTAAATTCGGTGGGCATGATGGTGTTGTGGTCCACATAAACTATGGTGACAGATGTGTGAGGAGTCCCTTCTGGACTGGAAGCTGTCAGCATGGTATGTACTGAGAAAAGCATTAACTCCCGTAAAATTCTGAGGCTGTTTCCCAGTCTTCCCTAGGGTTGGCGAATCCTATTAGAATGTGAAAGATGGTGCAGAATGAGCAAAGAGGGTGAGGAAGCAGCCCAAGTTAAGGATTCCCCAAAGGATATTCCTTAAATTAGTAACTGTCATGTTAAGAACAATTTATGTTGACTAGTTTGTTCCCATACAACTCTGCGGCATTATGCACAATGATACAGAAGCTAAATGAGAAAAATGATAACACCTAATGTTTGTTTAGTAACTAGGCTAAATAATCTTATTTCATTTATGTAATAATACATGCCTCATTTTAGAATTATTATTATTCCTTTCTTACAGGTAAGGAACAAATTCAGAAAAGACACACTTCTTAAAGCCAATATACGGTAGGTGAAGAATTTAAACCTAGTTCTTTCTGGCGCTAAAGCCCATGCTCTTAACCACTATTCTGAATTGTTGGTCAACTAAGAAAAAGAATTTGAAGAGAAAAAAAAGAAGCATATCTCACAGAAGAAACCTGAGGCTAGAGTCAAAATTCAGATTTGGAATATCAAGAGCTAACCACTCAAGACTGAAAGATACAAAAGATCTCTCCACAGCTCTTGCACCATCAATTTAGCAGAGCACAAAGACCAGACAAGTCACTTTCTCCTTGCTGTTAACAACATACACTGCTGACTCAGTGACCTGTTTGCCGTGAGAGCTCCTAAGCATCAAGCTGGGAGAAATCTGAGAGTTATCCTAGACTGGTGATTTCCTAAGGTGTTACTCCAATATTTTTCACCTGTTGATGCATACTAAAGTATTTTACAGTGATCACTGAGGAAGCATCTTGAAAGCAAACTGTACACTCACTTGTACTGCATAATTCTCAATTTGATCATGTCTTTACTACTATAAACTTTGTCCTATATAAACCCAATTTTCTTCAGATCAAAAATAACATTCCCAAATGAATACTGACTTATATTCGACATATGCTATTTCCACATAACACTCTTAACTAGCCTTTGGATAAATCTGTCCTATATAATTACTGGGACAGATTTCTAATGATTTAGGACAGAAAAAAATTCCAAGTCAAACTAAAGAGGGTTTGTCACTCAGATTCTATCTCTATAAAAATCACCAACAATAAACTAACCAGGTAAAAAGAGCTTAAAAACAAGCAAAAAGTAACGGTTGATCAAGATCCTGTTATAAAATCTAGAGTATTGTTATTGAGTCAAATGTTTTACTGTTTCGGTTTTGAAGAAAGCATCACATTAGGGAAACAGTTTAACATGATATTTTTCTTTAGGTTACTGGAAGCCACTGTGGTGCTACCCTCCGAAGTTGGCACTGTTTTACTGTGGGGTGAGGTGCCCTCCACTTACGGTTTTTCCTCTTTTATAGACACCACAGCATATAATTTTTGCCATAGAGACATTGAGCAATGCATTGGGTCTGTGTTTGTCTGGTAAGAAACCTGATGAAATTTCTGTGTTTACTAAACTACTGGAGGGTTTCCCTGAACTCCTAATTCCAGAAAACTCAGGAAATTAATGGAAATTGGGGTATAAACTGCTCTGAAATTCTCCTTGCTGACAGTTCACTCCCCCCATCACAATACCTATGTCTTGGGCTTTTCACTTTTTAAGTCTAACGGGTAAGAATTCAATACAGACACTGAATTGATCTCCTGACCTTATTTTAGTCATGCTGGCTGCAATTAATAAATCACTCCTGACCTGAATCTTCACCTTTCCAACCCAGTTCCTACTAGCGGTAGCTCGGTCTCCTCAATGGACAAAGCCACAGGAATCCATCTGGCCACTGGGTGGGAAGTTTGTGTAGCTGGAAAGTTAGGATCTGAACCATTAATCAGGAGACAAGACCTGGGGGTGGCAAGTCATCCCAGGAGACTGAATGTGGGGGTGGCAAATTGATAGGACATTGCTCATGGCAAGTCTGAAACGCTGACGAACTATTGTAGGGCCAGCCCAGTCCATTGTGCTAGCAAATAGAAGTGAATGAGCAAAACATTATGACTCACATCCTGGCCTTAGACAACACCTTTTAAGGAAATAAATTAATTAATTAAGGAAATAAAAAATAAATAGCAGGGCAATGTCAAGGTGAATTTTTAGTTTGCTTTGGAAAGCTGGGCGTATTCTTTTGTAAGCTCACAAACTGCTTCCTCTGAAGAGTTAATGTTAGCGTAGCCTCTGTATGCAAAGATGGCTCTACTACCAGTTTGGTTCTCTTTTGGCGCTCTTTCTTAAACATATTTTGGGGACATAGGCATCTACTACACTACCTTTTTTATTTCTCTTCTCCCATTGTACTGTGTATTGGGTGTTGTGTTGGGTCAGGAATCTTCCATCATGTCTTTAAGTATAGATGTGTGCTTTCTTTACCCTAAAGAGGCAGTGCTTCTTGCATTTTTGCCACTGTTTATAACTCTTTATATATGTACTGTGTGTCTGAGTTAGTCACTCAGTTGTGTCAGGCTCTTTATGACCCCATGGACTGCAGCCCACCAGGCTCCTCTGTCCATGGAATTCTCCAGGCAAGAATACTGGACTGGGTTGCCATGCCCTTACTCCAGGAGATCTTCCCAACCTAGAGATCAAACCTATGTCTCATGCATTGCAGGCAGATTCTTTACCATCTGAGTCACCTACCCTATAGTATGCATATTAGGTCAAGCCATATAAAATTGCTGTTTGTGTACATCCAAAATGGCCAATACTGGCAATTTCAAACAGTTCAACCTAATATTTGTGTGTATGTGTATGTATTATGTAATGTTTGTGTCTGTATGTGTGTGTGTGTTTGAGGCATAAGCACTTTACATATTTTACTTCAGTAATTATTACAATAGCCTGTGAAATATGTCAATTTCTTCGAGGCACGCGTGTGAAAACCAAAGGTAAGAAAGCATAGCAGTTTATCTAAGGTCTTCCAGGATTCAGATTTAGTTTTCTTTCCCTGTGGTACATACTCTGTCCAGGCTCCCCATTATGAAGACTGTTGGGTTGACTGAATCACCTTGCCTTCACAGCTGTCTTGGGAAGAGACACAGCTGAGTGTTCCCAGCTTGCAGACATCCTTTCTCTCATCCGGTCTGAGGCTGTGGCACTGCACGAGGGAGTCGACCAGCATACTCTGTGTTGGTTTATCCCATTAGCAAACACTGGTAAAATTAATTTAGAATGTTTCAATGATTGTCATACTTATTTCTACAAAAAACCTTGAATAAATTCTTCAAGTCATTTTGTTGGCCCAAGTTTGGGCAAAATCTTTCATTTTAGAGGAACACTAGTTTTCCCAGAAATTTGAAGAGAAATGTGCTTACAATATAGTTGAGCAAAGGTGTCCAAACACTGTGAAATCTAGTTCTCTCCTCTTCCAAATTATAGAGCGTGAGAAATGGTTTGCTGGCTTTCCGGTTCCTACCCTGGGCATTTTGGGAAGTAAGACCACAGCAGTCTAGATTTACATTGCTGGGATTTTTTTTTTTTCCTTCAGTAAATGCTTATGCAAATTCATCCTTTCCTGTGGGTCTTTGACTGATCTGTTTTCATCTCACATTTTTTGCTGAACCAAAGTTGTTAAAAAAAATAAGAAAGAAAGAAAGTTTTGCCCTAGGTCATGATAACATTGTATCAAACCATATTCACAACTCACATTTTTTAGTGACCAGTGGCAGCAAGGAAGCCAACTTTGAAACAAGTAAGCACAGCATCCTCAGGACTCTCTGAGGAGGGAACAGGCCATGAAGAAGTCAACAAAGCAAAGAAAATCAAACCAGAATGAAGTCACCAGGAAAGCGTCTCTGTCCCAAGGATCTAATTCATCAACTGAATAAGCAAAGAGCAGGACAAATCATTTCCAGTGTAAACCTTGCCGGATGGGAGGGTCCCTCAGGGTTAAACTTTTCTCAAACTGAAATCTCTGTATACCTGGTAGTTTGTACCTTGTGTTCTTAGGCCTCTGCAAGGTTCCATGAGAAATTTTTATTTTGCATTTGATTTTAATGGTCTTCTAAAAAGTGATCAGCATAACCATATCCTGGGTTGTTTGGATGACCACCTGGGAACCAGGAACTGTGCTGTGGTTTCCCGGCCCATATTTGCAGTTGTGTTTATAAATTATTGAGAACAGGGGAGAGCTGAACATGCTCAGTGAAAACTAAATGATGTCATGAGCATTTTACAAAGGAAAGTTCTGGAGTAGAGAAAAACTGGGAGAATTGCATTCAGGAACGTGTACTCAAGAATATATTCATATTGGGAGCCGTGATACAGTTGTAGCAAAATTATGCTAATTGCCACATTAACTTAGCATCTCTCATGCAAACTTTTGGGGGTTTATAAATTTAAATATGTGTAGTTTTTAAATTTGCTTTGCTTTGATAGCTGCAAAAGAACTGCAAGTTAATGGAGGATATTGATACATACATAAGTATATTAGTTTGCTAGAGTTGCTATAATAAACCATCACATACTGGGTGACTTCAACAACAGAAATTTAATATCTCACAATCCTGGAGATTAGGAGTCCAAAAACAAGGTGCCAGCAGGGCCATGTTCTCCCTAAAAGCAATAGGGAGCAAGCTTTCTCAAGTCCTTCTGTTAACTTCTAGTAGTTCCTTGGCTTCTGCATGCATGTGCATGCTCAGTCACTTCAGTTGTGTCCAACTCCTTGTCACCCCATGGACTGTAGTCTGCCAGGCTCCTCTGTCCATGGGATTCTCCAGGCAAGAATACTGGAGTGGGTTGCTATACCCTTCTGCATCTATAAGGATACCACATTGGATTAGGGACCCACCTTACTCTAGTGTGACCTCATCTTAACGAATTACATCTACCACAACTTGATATTCAAATAAGGTCATATTTTTCAGAAGTACTAAGGCTAGGACTTCAACATATAAATTTGGAGGGAACACAATTCAATCCATTGTAAGAAATAACATAATAAAAGTCATTTGTCATCATTAGAGTCAAGATCATTGTTTTCCTTTGAAAGTGGTCTGCAGATTACTCAATTTTGAGAAACCATACTCAAAGTAACATTATTCTGGTAAGAAATCACAACTTTTCATTTGCCCATAGAAAATATCATAAAAACATTTAGCTATTAAACTTATGACAGATCAAACCATAGAAAAATCCAGATAAAAATAGAATGGAATATTTGGTCAGACCTTTTGAAAGAGGTGACTCTTTCAGCCTAGAGGTAAAAGAAGAAATCACAATGGAAAAAAAATAAGCTTAATGGTATAAAAGTTTTTTAAAAAGTATACTTTTAAAAAAGGCAAGCTATGGACAAATAACCATGAAAAAACAAAACAGAAAAGGGAATAATATGTTTATTTCACAAGATACATACAAAATGACAACAGAAACATAGTACTTCGGTAAATAAATACAAGACAAAAAGAGACAATTTTCATAAGAGAAAATGTGACTCAGTGACAATCGAGGAAATGGGAATTTTTAACTGAAGTGCCTTTTGCACACATGCAGGTGGGCACACAGGGTGAAACTGGGACCTTGCATCTTGCTGGCACCAAGAGTAACTCACTACCACCCTTTCAGAAAGCACCATCGAGAACGCTGCAAATCAGGTTTCTCAAAGTTACGAAATGGCCCAATGAATTTTTTAAAAGTTTTGTTGAGATGAAAGTCTCATAAAACAAAATTTACCACCTTTAAGTGTGTGATTCTGTAGTATTTAGTGCACTCACGATGTTGGGCAACTATCACATATACTGAACTCCGAAACACTTTCATCTTCCCAGAAGAAAACCCTGGACTCTTTAAGCCGACACCCCTTGTGCCTCCCTGCCACCATCCCTCGACAGTCACCAGCCTGTTTCTGCCTAAGGATTTACCTATTCTGGACATTTCATGCAAATAAAATCATGAAACATGTTATCTTTTTGTGTCTTGCTTCTTTAATCAGCATGATGTTTTGAAGGTTCCTCATCTTGTTGCATGTATCAGTACTTCATTCCTTTGTATAGCTGAATACTACCCTACTGTATATATGGTTTATAGCATGACTTGTTTACACATTCATCCCATGATGGATAGTTCTATTGTGTCCATCTTTTGGCTGTTGGGAGCAGTCCTGACACAGACCACATTTAAGAAAAAAGTTTGCATTTCTTAATCATTCTAATGCAGGAATCCTCTCTGAAGGGAAAAACTTAAAATATGGGAAAATATGTATCATATGTTTATTTCAAGGCTATCAGTGTAATTGTGGGGAAAATACAGATTAGTTAGGCTCACACTGACAGCTAGCTGTCCAATCTTTGATCTTTTGCTCTAACCTGTTAATTGGTTCCCACTAATTCCACTTTTTTTCCTTAAAATTTATCCTTCAAATATAGCTTAAATAAATATTTTACAACAGGATCATCTCAGTTCAGTCTTCAGTCCTGTCCGACTCTTTGTGACCCCATGGACTGCAGCATACCAGGCCTTCCTGTCCATCACCAACTCCCAGAGCTTACTCAAACTCATGTCCATTGAATCGGTGATGTCATCCAACCATCTCATCCTCTGTCATCCCCTTCTCCTCCTGCCTTCAATCTTTCCCAGCATCAGTGGCTTTTCCAATGAGTCAGCTCTTTGCATCAAGTGGCCAAAGTATTGGAGTTTAAGCTTCAATATCAGTCCTTCCAATCAGTATTCAAGACTGATTTCCTTTAGGATTGACTAGTTGGATCTCCTCGCAGTCCAAAGGACTCTCAAGAGTCTTCTCCAACACCACAGTTCAAAAGCAGCAATTCTTCAGCACTCAGCTTTCTTTACAGTCCAACTCTCACATCCATACATGACTACTGGAAAAACCAAAGCTTTGACTAGACAGACCTTTGTTGGCAAAGTAATGTCTCTGCTTTTTAATATGCTGTCTAGTTTGGTCATAGCTTTGCTTCCAAAGAGCAAGCGTCTTTTAATTTCATAGCTGCAGTCATCTTCTGCAGGGATTTTGGAGCCCAAGATTGTAAATCTGTCACTGTTTCCACTGTTTCCCCATCTATTTGCCATGAAATGATGAGACTAGATACCATGATCTTTGTTTTCTGAATGTTGAGCTTTAACCCAACTTTTTCACTCTCCTCTTTCACTTTCATCAAGAGGCTCTTTAGTTCTTCACTTTCTGCCATAAGGGTGATGTCATCTGCATTTTTGAGGTTATTGATATTTCTCCCAGCAATCTTGATTCCAGCTTGTCCTTTATCCAGCCCAGCATTTCACTTGATGTACTCTGCATTTAAGCTAAATAAGCAGGGTGACAATATATGGCCTTGATGTACTCCTTTCCCAATTAGGAACCAGTCTGTTGTTCTATGTCCAGTTCTAACTGTTGCTTCCTGACCTGCATACAGATTTCTCAGGAGGCAGGTCAGGTGGTCTGCTATTCCCATATCCTGAATAATTTTCCACTGTTTGTTATGACCCACAGAGTCAAAGGCTTTGGTGTAGTCAATAAAGCAGAAGTAGATGTTTTTTTCTGGAACTCTCTTGCTTTTTCTACAATCCAATGGATGTTGGCAATTTGATCTCTGGTTTCTCTGCCTTTTCTAAATCCAGCTTGAACTTCTGGGAGTTCATCTCACTCCCTAGCAAGTCTTATTATTATTTTCTATTAACATCCCGTTTGAAATAAAACGCAGTCCCCGACCCCTGGCTTATGAAGTCCTGCTTGATTGTGCTCCAGCCTCATCTCCACCCACCCTCTCTTCCGTACGCTCAGTCATGTTGGTTCCCCTTCTGTTTCTGATGGGGAACTTTCACTTCTCTCCTCAAGGTCCTGTCACATTTCTCTCCTCAGGTTTTTACTGCCTCTGTTTCCTCCTCACTCACTTATCACTGCAATCAGAACTTTGTTCTACCACTTGACCAAAATTTCACTCTGGAAGTGACTCAGAAAAAATGTTGGCTAAATCCATAGGTTAAATCTTTATGAGAATCTCTGTGAAAGTGAGAGTGAAAGTCAGTCCTGTTCAACTCTTTGAAACCCCATGGACTGTCCTCAGAATTCTCCAGGCCAGAATACTGGAGTGGGTAGCCTTTCCCTTCTTCAGCGGATCTTCCCAACCCATAGAACAAACCTGGATATCCCACATTCCAGGCAGATTCTTTACCAACTGAAATATCCGGGAAGCCCATGAAAATCTCTGATGATATCTTTAAAAACAAATTGCTTCAAGATGAAGGGGACATATATATATGTATATATATATATATGACTAACTCATGTTGATAATTGGCAGAAAACAACAAAATTCTCTAAAACAATTATCCTTCAATTAAAAATAATCGCTAAATACTTTTAAACATATTTCAGCTTTTCTGCCAAACTAGCTGTAGAAATTTACCAGTTCTGTCTGTCACTGATCATCTTCCTCTACTTCCCTTTCCCTTCACTGGCTTCAGCCATTCTTCAAAGAACAGGCAATCCTGTGGCCTCAGCACTCCTCTCTTTACTGTTTCCCTGTGAAATGCAAACAAAATCCAGAACTACTCTGGCATGTGTTTCCACACTAGGCTGGGAAAGCAGAGAACATGCCTAAGGTAGCTTTCAAATGACTGGGTCAAAGAACACAAAGTGGATTTATCCCTGTGTACCTGATCCCGCGCTTACCAGGTGGCTCAGTGCCAAGGCAGGAAATGCAAGAGATGTGGGTTAAATCCCTGGGTCAGGAAGATCTCTGGGAGTAGAAAACGGCAACTCACTCCAGTATTCTTGCCTGGAAAGTTCCGTGGACAGAAGAACCTGGCAGGTTACTGACCAAGGGGTCGCAAAGAGTCAGATACAACTGAGCAGATACGCACGCACCAATGATCTCCAACCACTTGGAGAAAACACAAAATAAGGTGAGGAGGCTGGTCATAGGTAGGGATCAGGTGCTGGTGATATTCAAATATTAATATGAATGTGGTCTCTTGTATTCTCACAAGTGGGTAAAGCCTAGGCCTTCAGGATGCTGTCAGATCCATACTTCCCTAGGGCAGAGAACACCGCAGATCAGAGGTCAATGCCTGTCGATTATCGGGTTACACAGAGATTACTTCAGGTAACTCTCAGGCTCACTGTTGCTAATTAATGTCAAAATCACACAGAAATTACACAAACAAATGCTTGTACTCTTTATATGCAGCAGGAGACCCCATCATGTCTGCTTCACCACAGTTTTAAGTTTTAAGGTCCCCGTTTGCACATTGCTTAATTTAATCAAAGAAACACATGCTGAGTACCTAACATGCGTCCTTGAGCCAAACATATTAGATACAAGATGAATCTGACATGGTCTCAGCTCTAGGAGCTTAATGAATAATATAAAGCAGACTGGAATAAAGGGAGCTCTTTTCAAAAAGTAACACCTTCTCCACCATAATTCAGATCAAATTCAGAGGTAAGGTAAAAAATACAAAACAATGTAAATAGTATATCAACTTCATTAGCAACAGAAACTAAATTGAAGGACAAAGCTTAGTTTGAAAACCAAATTGGGTTTGCCATTCCTTTATCCTCTAGTTCATATCTGGGAACAGTTCAACAGATGGAAAGTTTAAATCTGTAAAGTAGACACACTTACTTCAGGTCTTCCCTCCCACTGGTCAAGCAGAGAGGCAATGAGAACAGAGACCAAACATGCAACCTTGGGACCACTGATAGATTAACACCATCCAATTCAGACACTTGGACCAAAAGCTGTCACCCACTGACTGCATGCTTACTCTGTGGGGGAAGTAAGGGAGGGGAAAGAGGCCAGAAATGATAAAGGAAAAACTTTCTTTGTGCAAACAAGGAGTGGAAAATTACTGCCAAGAGGCAGTAGTGAAGTATGTACCGAGGAGGTAGCTCTTGCATTATGTTGAAAAGTTGAGAAGGACAGGTCTAATCAGAAAGGGAAAAGAAAAAAAAGGAAAGGGAAAAGATCAGTTTTCATTCCAATCCCAAAGAAAGGCAACACCAAAGAATATTCAGACTACCACACAATGGCACTCATCTCACATGCTAGAGAAATAATGCTCAAAATCCTCCAAGTTAGGCTTCAACAGTACATGAACCAGTACATGAACAGCACATGAACCAGAAGTTAGGCTTCAACAGTACATGAACTTCCAGATGTTCAAGCTGGATTTAGAAAAGGCAGAGAAACCAGAGATCAAATTGCCAACATCCATTGGATCATAGAAAAAGCAAGAGAATTCCAGAAAAACATCTACTTCTGCTTCATTGATTAGGCTAAAGCCTTTGACTGTGTGGATCACAACAAACTGTGGAAAATTCTTCAAGAAGTGGGAATACCAGACTACCTGACCTGTCTCCTGAGAAATCTGTATGCAGGTAAAGAAGCAACAGTTAGAACTGGACATGGAACAACACACTGGTTCCTAATTGGGAAAGGAGTATGTCAAGGCTGTATATTGTCACCCTGCTTATTTAGCTTATATGCAGAGTACATCATGCAAAATGCCAGGCTGGATGGACAAGGTAGAATCAAGATTGTAGGAAATATCAATATCAATATCCTCAGAAATGCAGATGACATCACCCTTATGGCAGAAAGTGAAGAGGAACTAAAGAGCTTCTTGATGAAAGTGAAAGAGGAGAGTGAAAAATTTGGCTTAAAACTCAACATTCAGAAAACAAAGCTCATAGCATCCAGTTCCATCACTTCATGGCAAAAAGATGGGGAAACAATGGAAACAGTGACAGACTTTATTTTCTAAGCCTCCAAAAATCACTGCAGATTGTGACTACAGTCATGAAATTGAAAGATGTTTGCTTCTTGGAAGAAAAGCTATGACAAACCTAGACAGCATATTGAAAAGCAGAGACATTGCTTTACTGACAAAGGTCTGTAAAGTCAAAGTTATGGTTTTTCCAGTAGTCATGTATGGATGTGAGGGTTTGACCATAAAGGAAGCTGAGTGTTGAAGAATTGACACTTTTGAACTGTGGTGCTGGAGAAGATTCTTGAGAGTCCCTTGAACTGCAAGGGGATCCACCCAGTCAATCCTAAAGGAAATCAGTCCTGAATATTGATTGGAAGGACTGATGATGAAGCTGAAACTCTAATACTTTGGCCACCTGATGGGAGAACTGACTCATTGGAAAAGACCCTGATGCTGGGAGGGATTGGGGGTAAAAGGAGAATGGGAGGACAGAGGATGAGATGGTTGGATGGCATCACCGACTTGATGGGCTTGAGTTTGAGTCAGTTCTGGGAGTTGATGTTGAACAGGGAAGCCTGGCGTGCTGTAGTCCATGGGGTCGCAAAGAGTCGGACACAACTGAGCAACTGAACTGACCTGAACTGAACCAGGAAGGGAAGCAACCCTTCCATGGAGTTACAAAGAGTCAGACACGACTTAGCAACCAAACAATAACAAACCAGGAAGGGAATAGTGGGGTGTGCAGTGGAGTGCAAGACAAAAAGAAAGACATAAGGTACAAATGTGAACATTCATGTTTGAACTAAAGAAGCAAAAGTGTACAGCAGTATGAACATAGTCATTTTATGCGACCAATTTGGTTACAGAATTTTTGACTTGGCCTTAAACACAAAAATTTTTCCACATTTTAAATTATCAAGCAGGAATGTTTAAATGCACTTTATCATGGCTCAGAATGTGATGAAGTTCAGGGTTAGGGGAGATTCAATAAGGGACACGTGCCAAAAATGGGGACAAGGATAGGATACCTGTTTCCCAGGTTATTGGGTGATTTAAAAATATAGTGATTAACATTATGATGTGGCCATTTTGAAAAGATATTTGTGAAAATATCTCTCATTTCCCAGAATATCCTGTTCAAATCCTGGATAGTATGGAGGGAGATGATTTTTTTAAATTATTTTTTTCATTTATTTTTATTAGTTGGAGGCTAATTACTTTACAATATTGTAGTGGTTTTTGACATACATTGGCATGAATCAGCCATGGATTTTTTAAAAACGCAGATGGAGTGAAACTGTAAAGGACTTGGAATAACATTTAAGTGAGTTTGTTTCATAGGAAATGGGAACCAATAAAAGACTTTTTAATAGAGTTATTATATGGCAGGTGCACACTAATCACTGATACGAAGTGATACTAGAGTTCCAAGAGTTCATAGTCTAGTCAATGAGATCAACAGGTAGATAATTTCTATACAAGCAAACAGGAGGGTAGGGTGACGTTATCTGAGTCATGTGCCAGAAATATCTGTCTGGCAACGGTGTGAGTACTGGGTGGAGGAGGAACAGAGACTGGAGGCAAGGATTCCAGTTACAAAGCAACGTGACATCCAGGTAAGAAGAGATGAAGACCATCGCCGAATTGTCAGGAAGAAATGAAGTCTAGCACACAGGCAGAAGCATTCATCTCAGAAAAAGGAATTTTACTTCTGAAACGGGTGAAAAAAACAAGCACAAGATACAAAAAATCGTATTGCCTTTTAGATTTTCATGATTTAACAATCATTTTTGCATTTTAATTCAGCAGGGTCTCTCTCAGTAGCTGTGATGGAAAGTATTCAGACCAATTACTCAGATTCCAAACAAGCAGCTGACTGTTTTGTTTATTTAACTTCATGGCTCAGCTGTAGAAAAATAATCAAGAGTTGACCTCGGAGTTTGTTTGTACACTTAGAAAACTATAGGTTAGATTTCCAGAGGTTTTTATTTTTCCAGGAATCAAAACCACAATCATTATAAAATTATGAAACAAATAGTGAAGAAAGTAAGATGGGAAGCTCTTTTTGAGAAGGCAGCAGGAAGAGGCACATATCAGAGTAGATCCAAGGTGATAAGGCAGTGGATGCTCACAGAGGTTACTATCTGTAGGCAGTTGTTCAGCTATCCCTGGAGAGCTCATAAAATCAGCTGTCTACATTGACATTCATTCATTCTTTTCTCAAATATTTATTAAATGCCTGTAGTGAACCAGGCATTCTTCTAGGTACAGAGGTGATAGTACTAAGTATATTTTAAAAAACTTAGCCTCATGGAGCTTACATTTTAATGAGAGAAGGCAGATGACTGAAAAATAGATAAGTGGGAAATTAATAGTGTGTTAGATGAAAACTGTTAAGGAGGAAACAGCATGGAAGGTTGGACGGGACTGTTATTGCTGGGGCTCGGGGTGTGCAGAGAGGTCTTCACTAAGAAGCTAACATATGGGTAAAGACCCTGAGGAAGTGAGAGACTGAACGATTAATGCTTCTCCACTTGAATGTCCAAGGACCCAAGAATCAGCATGCTCAGAACTGCTCATCACCTTTCTTCTCCATGAGAAGAATCAGGGTTAGTGAACTACGGTTCCTGGGTTAGTGAATGGCACCAACATACACTGGTCTCCCAAGCCATCTTGACCCAGTCCCTTCCACCAGCTCCCACATTCAGTCTATCATGAAGGCCTATCAGTTTTACCTCCGAAACACTTCTCCAATTTGTCCCTCTATGCCACACAAGTCTGTCTAAGGCTACACACTGCAATAGCCCCTAGAACTCCCTGCCCCTAGTCTTTCCCGCCTTAAATCTATTCTCTGCATCAGAGATCACGAATGAAAGTGTTGTATCTACATCACAAACCTGACAGTGCTATTGTCTGGTTTAGAGTGCTTCACCGTCTCATCGTCACCTCTAGGACACTGTCCAAGCATTTCAGCATGACAAACAAGTCCCCTTAGACCTGACCTCTTCCAAATTCTCCACCCATGTCTTCTTCTAAACAGTTAATTATTCCTCTCCAACATACAACATGTTATTTCTCTCTTCCTTACCTTTGCTCATGCCATCCCCTCAGCCTCAAATCTATGTCTAACAACTCCAGATATCTGTCCAGCTCAACCTGGGTACCATTTCTTCCACAGAATATAATCTCTCAAGTTTGTTTAAATGCATCTCCTCTTTGCATACTGCTAACATCAAGAAGACTCTTGAGAGTCCCTTGGACAGCAAGGAGATCAAACCAGTCCATCCTAAAGGAAATCAACCATGAATATTCACTGGAAGGACTGATGCTGAAGCTGAAACTCTGATACTTTGACTATCTGATTCGAAGAGCTGACTCATTGGAAAAGACCCTGATGCTGAGGAAGAAGATTGAGGGCAGATGGAGAGGGAGGCAACAGAGGATGAGACAGTAGGATTACATCATCAACTCGATGGACATGAGTTTGAGCAAACTCCGGGAGATAGTGAAGGATGTCCATGGGGTTGCAAAAAGTTGGACAAAACTGAGCAACTGAGCAACAATATAGAACAAGCCACAGTGTCATGTTAGGTGTGTGTGTATGTGCTCCATCTTGTCTGATTCTTTGCAACCCCACGGACTGTAACCTGCAAGGTTCTTCTGACCATGGAACTTTCCAGGCAAGAATACTGGAGTGGGTTTCCATTTCCTCCTCCAGGAGATCTTCCCAGCCCAGGGATCAAACCCGAGTCTCCTGGATCTCCTGCACTGGCAGTGGGTTCTTTACCACTGAGCCATCTTTCTGTGGCTATATCTGTCATCCCCACAAGGCTAAGCATTTCAAGGGCAGAATGGGAATTACTCATCTTCATATCTCCTAGCATATCCCTCGTTGAACTTTTCAAATAAACTAATTTAAAGATAAAGTTCTTGGATTACAGGAAGTGATTATATTTTAGACCAAAGTCTGATGCTTCTCTCTACTTGTAGCTCGATAACCACAGAGTGGTTTGTTCTTCCCAATGCCAGAAGAGGGAGAAAATGCTGTTTCTTGACATTCTTCTTGGGGTCAAAGCAGAGACCTCTTTGTGGCCTGGGTGTAAGCAGCACTGGTCTGTGCAGGACAAAGGACAGAACTTCTTGTTGATTCCAGAAACAATATTGGAATAAATGAGCACTTAAGGTTCAAATAGGGAAGGAAGCAAAGGTAAGCCAGGAGTTGGCAGAAAGCTGTAGGTGTTCACTGTGAAACTTCTACTAACAATTTAAATCTTACTAAGTTTGGTGCACAAGTAGACTGTGTATGCATGTGCAAATACACACTTGTATGCACAGGTGGAGTTTACTCTGGGAAAGGACCATGAGCTTATAACCAGTGATGAGGGACAAACAGAGACTGCATGCAGGCAGTTGGAGTTGGAGACATTAGGGACCATAAGCAAATAAACTGTCACTATTTCCAGTGTTTGGTTTATGTGAAGTAATCCAGGCATGTGGCTTGGGGTAATGCATGGACCTTAGAGTCAGAATGAGGTGAGTTTCAATCTTCTATCCAACTTTCATCAGTTATGTAGCCTTGGGCCAGTCATTTAAATCCTCCAAGTCTGAGCCTTTGCCTATATAAAGGGGATACCTCTGGATTACTAAAAAGATTATCTAAGTGCTTAGTGCATTACGACTGTCGTTATTTTCATCAGTCTTGTGTTTTTAGTTCAGATACATCTGTTGGGAAGAAGTGAACAGAAGCCAAGAGAAACTGACAAGATGATATTTGAGCAGCTCTTCATAAGAGAGAGAGAGAGCGCGCGAGAGCGTTGAGTCTCAGTGCAGGAAACAGTGAGGGAAATGAAAAGGAAAAAGCTAACAGATGAGACTTAAGGCTGAGTCATGGGGTCTGAGATGGAGACACAGCTTTGCGATTCAGTGAGTGAGAAATGAACGGTGACGCGGGCTTTTTAGCCAGGCCACCCCCCTCTGCGTGCACAGAGCACTTCTGGGAGGTGAGGGCTGTCCTGTTCTACGCTGAGACTTCAGGGCTTGGGGCAAGTCCCTTGTCATCAGAAATCCTCCCTGACCACGCAAACTCGGGTTTGGCGCGTCTTTCTCCAATCAGCCGCTGCACCTCAAGTCACTTAAGTGTTGGTGCTTAACTATACTTCATTCCTGGTGTTTTAGATCTGATTTGCCTCTGAAGACGAGAATAAGCTTTCCCCTATTTTTCTATCATCATCCCAGCCAGCTGACCCATTCCTACTCACTACTTCTGCGACCTAACACTGATGACTTCCTTTGTTCTCAACCTTCATACAATCACTGGATGCAAATTGTCACTCATGAGAATCCCATAAGGAAGAGAGCATCTTTTTTATTTTTTTATTTTTATTTTTTTTTTAATTTTTTTATTTATTTATTTTTTTTAATTTTATTTATTTATTTATTTATTTATTTTTTTTTATTTTTCAGTGGGTTTTGTCATACATTGATGTGAATCAGACATAGAGTTACACGAATTCCCCATCCCAGTCTCCCATCCCACCTCCCTCTCCACCCGATTCCTCTGGATCTTCCCAGCCCAACAGGCCCGAGCACTTGACTCGTGCCTCCCACCTGGGCTGGTGGTCTGTTTCACCACAGATAATATACATGCTGTTCTTTCGAAACATCCCACCCTCCCCTTCTCCCACAGAGCTCAAAAGTCTGTTCTGTACTTCTGCGTCTCTTCTTCTGACCTGCATATAGGGCCATCGTTACCATCTTTCTAAATTCCGTATATATGTGTTAGTATACTGTAATGTTCTTTATCTTTCTGGCTCACCTCACTCTGTATAATGGGCTCCAGTTTCATCCATCTCATTAGAACTGATTCAAATGAATTCTTTTTAACGGCTGAGTAATATTCCATGGTGTATATGTACCACAGCTTCCTTATCCATTCATCTGCTGATGGGCATCTAGGTTTCTTCCATGTCCTGGCTATTATAAACAGTGCTGCGATGAACATTGGGGTGCACGTGTCTCTTTCAGATCTGGATTCCTCAGTGTGTATGCCCAGAAGTGGTATTGCTGGGTCATATGGTAGTTCTATTTCCAGTTTTTTAAGAAATCTCCACACTGTTTTCCATAGTGGCTGTACTAGTTTGCATTCCCACCAACAGTGTAAGAGGGTTCCCTTTTCTCCACACCCTCTCCAGCATTTATTGCTTGTAGACTTTTGGATAGCAGCCATCCTGACTGGCGTGTAATGGTACCTCATTGTGGTTTTGATTTTCATTTCTCTGATAATGAGTGATGTTGAGCATCTTTTCATGTGTTTGTTAGCCATCTGTATGTCTTCTTTGGAGAAATGTCTGTTTAGTTCTTTGGCCCATTTTTTGATTGGGTCATTTATTTTTCTGGAATTGAGCTTCAGGAGTTGCTTGTATATTTTTGAGATTAATCCTTTGTCTGTTTCCTCATTTGCTATTATTTTCTCCCAATCTGAGGGCTGTCTTTTCACCTTACTTATAGTTTCCTTTGTTGTGCAAAAGCTTTTAAGTTTCATTAGGTCCCATTTGTTTATTTTTGCTTTTATTTCCAATATTCTGGGAGGTGGGTCATAGAAGATCTTGCTGTGATTTATGTCAGAGAGTGTTTTGCCTATGTTCTCCTCTAGGAGTTTTATAGTTTCTGGTCTTACATTTAGATCTTTAATCCATTTTGAGTTTATTTTTGTGTATGGTGTTAGAAAGTGTTCTAGTTTCATTCTTTTACAAGTGGTTGACCAGTTTTCCCAGCACCACTTGTTAAAGAGATTGTCTTTTTTCCATTGTATATCCTTGCCTCCTTTGTCAAAGATAAGGTGTCCTTAGGTTCGTGGATTTATCTCTGGGCTTTCTATTCTGTTCCATTGATCTATATTTCTGTCTTTGTGCCAGTACCATACTGTCTTGATGACTGTGGCTTTGTAGTAGAATCTGAAGTCAGGCAGGTTGATTCCTCCAGTTCCATTCTTCTTTCTCAAGATTACTTTGGCTATTCGAGGTTTTTTGTATTTCCATACAAATTGTGAAATTATTTGTTCTAGTTCTGTGAAAAATACCATTGGTAGCTTGATAGGGATTGCATTGAATCTATAGATTGCTTTGGGTAGAATAGCCATTTTGACAATATTGATTCTTCCAATCCATGAACACGGTATGTTTCTCCATCTGTTTGTGTCCTCTTTGATTTCTTTCATCAATGTTTTATAGTTTTCTGTGTATAGGTCTTTAGTTTCTTTAGGTAGATATACTCCTAAGTATTTTATTCTTTTTGTTCCAATGGTGAATGGAATTGTTTCCTTAATTTCTCTTTCTGTTTTTTCATTGTTAGTATATAGGAATGCAAGGGATTTCTGTGTGTTAATTTTATATCCTGCAACTTTACTATATTCATTGATTAGAGAGCATGTTTTTTAAAAGGTAGGAGAACCAGGCAGTAACCTTCAAAGAATAAATGAAATCAACCTAGTACAAATATTTTGTGTTCACCACTATATTCATCATCATCTCCACCACCACTAACACTTATTGAGCATCTACCAAGTGCCAGGTACATGGATCATCTCATTTAAACCTCACAATCACCTGATAAGGTCCCCATTTCACAGAAAGAAATGAGACTTAAGGAGTTTAAGTAACATCCAGATATTAACAGCTAGTAAGTGACGGAAGACGGAAACTCTAACATAATAGGAAACGTTAATGTAGTTGAGTTGTGCTAGTAACCAGATTAAAATAACTGTGTTGAGGGAGGTAACTCTAAAATAGAACAAGGGGTAGCAGAAAAACCCTGTGCAGGAGACCGAAGTTTTGATCCTGAACAGGTTAAGATCTCTAGATCTCAAGTTTTTTTCTCCTGGGAAATGAAGGGGTTACAGTTGGGTAACTTCTAAAATGTATCCCAGTCTCAAAATTCTATACTAGAAATATCAATTTCTTGATATGATAAGAGACTTACTAGCATCATTTTTAATATAGATGCATATATTCTAAGGAGTTGTTGGAAGTATCGGGGCAGAAAAATCTGGGAAATGGGAAGGTCACATGGAGCTTTGAGAGTGAAACAAGGAAAGAAATGATATGAAGTAGAGACATCAGGGGAAAATTCATGCTAAGGTATCGTCAGTAAAATGAGTAAAAGGAAAGAGGGGATGAGTCATGCGTGTGTACATGATAGCTAGCAGATTTGCCTGACTTCAGGGGGAAACACCATCACAGCAGGAAACGGGTACGCTTAGTCAGGAAAGGACTAAAAGTGGTGAACGATCTTGAAAGTGATGCTTGGAGGTCCACAAATTACTAATTGGGACAGAAATATTTGTCCAAGCTTTTTGAGTGTCTGCAGGCAAAAAATGACCAGATAAATTATTTTTATCAGCCATTAATTTCTTTTTCTGGGCATAACAGGAACATAGCTACCTAACAGGAGCTTTTGGAAAGGAAAAGTATGGAATAAAAAGTAGTTCTGGCATAACATTCTAAAAATCACCTGAGCCAAATAAAATATTTGGGGATATAAGAGCTACATTTCCTCAGAGAAACGCTTATGAATGGGGGCAGGGAGGGGGAACAAGGTATCTGAATGTGGTATGTGTATAAATGTTAGGAGGAAATTGTTGAGGTCTGCGTCTTAGGGGGTTGGCTTTTGTTTTGAGTTATGGCTGGCATGTTTTCTTAATTTATTCCCAGAAAGGAAAACAACTTAACCTAACTTCCCAAATGTACCACAAGTCCCTTAAACTTTGTTTTACCTTTCTGAGATCTTTGTATTCAGGAAAAAGAATCTTTATTCAAGAAGAATAAGATCAATTAAACTCTGAAATTCTTTGTAAGCTAGCTCTACTTCTTAGTCATTAGAAAACAACAGGGCTATTTCAATATGAAGTCCTAAAAAAATGATTAGTTTTGATAAGAAACTAGGTAGGATAGTTCTAGTGCTTTTCATCGAAATCATGAAAATCATTCCCTAGTATATCATGAAAATATTTATTTTGTATTCTTTTGTTTCTGGAATGCATTTCCTTAATTATAAAGTGACATAAGGCACATTTAAGATTTGGATTTTCCAGTCTGGGTAGAGAGCTATTTTGGAAAGGGAAAAAAAGAAACAGTACTAATTTGAATGTGTATTTACTATGTGCCAGGTATCACGCTGTATATTTTATACCCATTATTTCATTTAATTGCCCGAACACTCCTACACATGGGAACAAAGAGCCTCTGAGTTACTGGGCTGAGTCACACTGCTCATAAATGAAACATAAGGATGCAAACAATCCCAGATCTACCCTATTTTGAAAGCCCATGTTCATTCTACTAGCAACTGACTCATGCTACTGACTGCCCCATTTGGCCACTCAGGTGGAAAAAAGGGGATTTCTATTTGTTAACAAAGCTCTTTGGTGTTAAATTTTTATTTTTTAAAAATGTAAGTACAATTTACAAGGGCTATTTAGGATCAGTTCCACTGAATTTTATAATTTGCTTATCAACCTTAGGGTTAGGAATTTGGGCAATTAATATAAGCAGATCATCCATTCAGCTCTATCTTAAACTCCATGTCCAGAATCAGACTGCTTCTCATCACTGCCCTTCCCACTACCCTGGACCATGCCTCCATCCTCTCTCTTTGCTAGATTACCGCATCCTAACTGGTTTTCTGAATTTATCCCTTGCCTCCTCTTCAATCTATTCACACACTATAGTTTCCCAGAAGGATCCTTGAAACTTCATAACACAAAACCCTCCTGTTCAAACTCTTCAATGGCTTTCCATCTCACTAAAGTAAAAACAAAAGTATTTAATAGGTATAAGGAGAGCAAATTAGCCAAGATGGTATGGCCAGGCTCTCTCGCTCCGCAACCTTTCGCTCTTACCACGCGTTTTGTAAATAATGATTGTGTAACAGCCGAGCTCGCGTGTATCACTGCGCATGCATGTCACGAAGTACTCACTTGGACGTGGGCTACTTGGTTATATGAGCTCCATCTGGAACACCCCTGGAGACTGTGAGTGGTACACCTGTACACGCTTCACCGTGAAAGCCCTGGCGGCCGCTGTCTTGGGGCTACACTGGAGCAACGTCATGGTCTTATGCTCTAGGAGGTTACGTTATGGCTGTGTTATGGTTATGTTCTGGCTGCCGCTACTTTGCTGCGTCAGCCAGGAGAGAGACCGTGTTATGGCTACCTGGGCAGCCAGGAGAGCATAAACCCGTCTGCAGTTCCTACAGCTCCTTGCGTCTTCTTCTAGCCTCTTAGCTCGCACCTTGCCTACCCTGGGTTCAGCTAACAGTGCAGACAGTGTGAACAGGGTCAGCAATCCAGTTGGCAGAGTCAGCAGGATTCCCAGCATGTAGGGGAGCCTGAGGCGCCACTGGATGGGGAAAGCCAGGGGCCCCCAGAGAGCATGTGGCACCCGGTGGCCGAGATCCTCTTGGCGTGGGCTCTGGTGGAAGACTCCAAACAGGGCACCCGATAGCACTGAAAAGGTGCCAGTGAGTTCCCGTTTGCTGAACAAGGCAGCGCAGACTGCCGCTGGCACCGTTGGGTGGATTTTCCTAACTGTCCTGAAGGCGAACATGGAGAGTGCTCTCTGAAATGCCACACCAGTGTGCAATGTGCAGACACTTGGAAGAACTAGAGCAACACATATTGGCCTTAGAGCAAGAACCCTGTGGCCTTGAAGAACCCAGCATCACTAACAGCGAGGCGGTGACGGTGATGATGAGCATTGTGAGACTAAGGATGATTATGATGAGTGTTATGAGACTGCAGGCCCCCACTTGCCAGCAAGGCCCGTCTTTAGCAGAAGGTAAAGCAGGAACAGCCTATGGCTCGGGGGGACATCCTCAAGGGGTCCCCACTGTGCTTCTGTGCTGTGCTTAGTCACTCAGTTGGGTCTGACTCTTTGCGACCCATGGACTATAGCCCGCCAGGCTCCTCCGTCCATGGGGATTCTCCAGGCAAGAATACCGGAGTGGGTTGCCATGCCCTCCTCCAGGAGATCTTCCCAGCCCAGGGATTGAACCCAGGTCTCCCACCTTGTGGCCAGATTCTTTACTGTCTGAACCACCAGGGGAGCCCAAGAACACTGGAGTGCACAGCCTGTCCATTCTCCAGGGGACTTTCCCAACCCAGGAATTGAACTGGGGTCTACTGCATTGCAGACAGATTCTTTACCAGCTGAACTACTGAGGAAGCCCTTCCAATGTGACTGAGTTCATGACTTACCATATACTCAGGTGGAGCTGGTTGACTCGGGTACGCAATTTTGGCAAAAGCAAGTAGAACCCTTGGCAGCATGGCTCTTGTGACTTTCAGACACAGGACTAGACAGTATCATATGTGTTGAGGATGAAATAGAATGGTTAGCATCTATAACCACTCACCCCTCATTGCGACAAAGGTTGCAGAATGCTAGTTGATTCATGCAGGGTGCACCTAACCAATCATACATCCTGACGGAATGAATTAATGCTGCCATCTGCACCACATGGGTGAACACAGGAGAACCCTGGATACTGTGAGTAAATGGCATACCTGTGCCGAGTTGACCCACGTGGTGAGGAACTGGGCATGAAGCTGTCAAAGTTTAACCCAAATACCCGAGGCCCAGGTGATGAGCGTTTTACTGGCGGCATTCAAGATGCCAGCTTCAACAATGCCCCGTCCACCATTTTCAGATCCCTGGCTGCTATTCTTGTGCCCTTTATGGGGCACCCCATCTATGATGTGACCTTGATGGTGGCTAGTTTGGGAGAAATAGAGGGATGGCAGCAGACAAAGAGGATTAGAAGGGTGAAGACCTTGAAGGGCGCCCGAGCTGGTAAAGGCCCCGTCTGGGTAATGAGAATGCAAATGTGGGCTGGTTTGCTGGCAGCAGAATTTGACAGAAATAAAATAGATATACAGCCCATTGCTCTGCTCCTAGAGCTGTGGAGACAACTGAGACCAGAGCAGCGGTTTACCAAGCTTGGGAAGCCCCCAGAGCAGGAGATGTGAGCGGTTCAGTTAGAAGATTGCGTGGTGCCCAAGGATGTTCCTTTAGATGATGCCCTTTTCCAGGCAGGGACCGGAGGCTCCATGTAAAACTGGCATTCACTAGTCGCCAGCTAAGATCCAGAGAGTAACGGCCCTGGTTGACACTGGTGCTGAATGCAACCTTGTTTCCGGCAAGCTAGAAGTTGTATCCTAGGTTTAGAACCGTGAACTGCAAAGGCTGTGTCCTGGATGATCTACTCTCTGATTCTCCTGCAAGTTTAGAACAGTGTGAACACATTTGGGATCAAGTGGGTGGGCTGCAAATGCCACAAAAATCCCCTCTGTAAAGGGGTGGGCCTGGTGCCTGCAGGGGGCTTTTGTGGGTCCTTAATAAAAAAGACCCTGTAGGGGTGCAGTTGCCCCATGGAGGCTTTCCTGCAATCTCATAAGAACAGTGAGTCAACTGCACTTGGTCAAGGCAGATGAAGGCACTCCACAAGCAGTGGGTGGCCCTTCTAAGCCCATGAGGGCAAGGTCTGCAACAGGAGTTCCAGGAGATACCTGGCATTGGGTTTTGCTACATATTGGGGATATAACTGTTTGTTGTTGTAGCTACTGCTGTTGCAAGACATAAGTCCAAGTGTTAAGGTTACTCATGGAGGAAATATCGTGGAAGATGGACTTCACGTAGATTGTGAGGTGAGACACCCTGAAGGGGTGGAGTGTGGGGAAAGAGCAAGTGAGCCAAGGTGGCATGGTCAGGCTCTCCCACCCCACAGCCACTCACTCTTGCCCCACGTTTTGTAAATAATGATTATGTAAGAGCTGAGCTCACTTACAGCACTGTGCCTGAGCGTCAGGAGGCACTTGCTTGGACCTGGGCTTTCATTGTATAAGCTCCACCTGGGAAAGCCCTGGGGGTCATGTGCCATATGCTTGTACCAGCTTCACCAGGAAAGCCCTGGCTGCTGCTGCACTGGGGCTGCACTGGAGTGACACTGTTATGTTATATGAGGTCATGTTATGGCTACGTTATGGTTATGTACAGCTGCTGAGTCAGCCAGGAGAGAGGCTGTGTTATGGCTGCCTTGCCAGCCAGGAGAGAATAAATGTATCCAGCTCCTACGGCTCCTCGCATCTTCTTCCAGCTTCTTAGGTTGCGCCTTGCCTACCCTGGATTTGTGAACAGTGCACACAGTGTGAACGGGATCAGTAATAAAATGGGCTAAAAAGCTCTAATTGATTTGGCCCATGGGTACCTCTTTGATTTCGTCTCCTATAGTTTTCCCCCCCATAATTTTAACTCTCTGCCACTCAGGTCTTCAGTTCCTAGAACACAGCCTCTGGTTCAGTGACTTTGCTCTTGTTTTTCCCTCTGCTCACAGCACTCTTCCTCAAGATTCTGGAATGACTTGCTTGTTTAACTCTTTCATGCATACAAGCATTCTCAGTTGTGTCCAACTCTTTGCAACCCCATGGACTGCAGCCCACCAGACTCCTCTGTCCATGGGACTTCCAAAGCAAGAATACTGGAGTGGGTTGCCATTTCCTCCTCTAGGGGATCTTCCTGACACAGGGATCAAACTCATGTCTCCTGTGTTTCCTGCATTGGCAGATGGATTTGTTACCACTGAGCCATAGGTCTTACTCAAATGTTAGCAGCTAAGTAAGATTTTCTCTGAGGATCTTGTTTTTAAAATTGCAAACTTCACACACACACACACACACACATACACCCCCTATCTGTCCTTATCCTTCAACTTGTATATGAGCTCTGTATTGGCAATTTCATTCACTGCTGAATATTCAGTACATAGAACAATGCCTGGCACGTGGAAAGGACTCAAAAAGTAGTTTTGGTATGAAAGAATAACTTTAAGTCATTCTTATGTAATCCTTATTATGTGTCTACTAAATATCAGGCATAATTTCTAGTCCTCAGTAGCTGTTTATCTTAGGTAAAATCATTAATTAATTTGGGGGGCTTATTTTTGGCCACTTGCATAATAAAGATGTGGAACAGAATCTATTTAATTCATCAGCTCAACAAAAATGAACTTGAGCAAGAACTATATACAAGAAGCTAAGCCTGGACTGATAGAAGTGAGAGAAGGTTTTTTAAATGAAGATGCTGTGTCTGTCTTCAAAATATTTACTTCTAACATGAGAGTTAAAAGAGAAGTACAGAGTATCAAGGGAGATCAAAGACAACAAACATTAAACTTTATTGAGCCATCTTAGGAACGACTTTGTGGCTTATTTAACTATTTGATATGAATCTTGAAAGACAGGATTTTTAAAAAAGAGTTTATTACAAATGGAGTGAACAATAAAAAAGAAAAAAAAACAACAAAAAAGATAGCAATGGCAAACAAGAAATAATATCCAGCTCAAAAGAATCAGAGCTAATAGTAGAGAAGGGGACGTCATGCTGTATTTTAGGAAAGTACATACATTTTCAGAAAAGCAGAAAAGGCAGTATTTCTGTGTTAGCCTGAATTCTTTCAATAACAAATCTCAAGAAACTCAAACAATTTTAAGCAGAAAAAGAAGAACTTAACACAGCGTTACTATCTCATAGAGTCCCAAACAAGCTTGCTGTTATGGAAAATTTGAACTCAGTTTTGAACACTGCCTGGCCCACTTCTATTGTCCTCCTAATTCCTCTTTGGGAGTTGGCTTCATTTTTCTTTCTTGTTGCTCACAGCTTAGTCTGGTCTTCAATCCATGTGTTAAGCTCCTGCAGAATTATCTATGAAATTATTAAAAAGAGATCCCCTGTAAGCACTTGGAAAGGAGAGTTGGCTGGGAGACAAAAGTGGGTTCACAGAGAAAAGTCATACCATATCCAGGACACTTTATTTTTTAACAGGGTTATTAAATTGTAATATTATTAATAAAAAAATACTTTAGGGCACTAAAGTGTTACATGATATGTAAATATGCCATATCTACTTTTCTGTCTTATGCATTCCATGATGTGGCCCCTGAACCTGCTTCAACAGTCTTCTTTGCTCCTCCTATTGCTCCCCATCACACTGAGAGCATCTGTCTCCCCTACTAATTTGTAAGTTAAATGGGAGGTAGAGACTAGGTCATTGTCACCGTCATGCTTCCAGCGTCTAGCCAAAATCCTGGCTCAGGGCAGGCATTTAACAAATGTATATAATCAATAAATGAATGAATAACATCACATAGATAAAAATGATGTTATTCTGTGGGCTAAGTAAGAGTGAGATTTTGATTGTTTGCTCTTGTTTGTAAGTAACTAGATTAGAAGTATGTTTAGGTTCATGCAGTAACATCATGTTGAGGGCTATAAGTTCTGAACCCAATTATTCAACATTCCCATCAATAATTCAAACAGGAAATGGAGGAGTGTTCATTGTCCCTCCAACAAACCTGAAGGGGCACATGTGGAATGACAATGAAAGTGAAACTAGAAGGTGTTAGTCGCTCAGTTGTGTCCAACTCTTTGCAACCCTATGGACTCTAGTCCTCCAGGCTCCTCTGTCCTTGGGATTCTCCTGTCAAGAGTACTGGAGTGGGTTGTCATGGCCCTCCTCCAGGAGATCTTCCTGACCCAGGGATCGAATCTGGGTCTTCCAGATTGCAGGCAAATTCTTTGCCATTTGAGCCACCAGGGAAGCAGATATCAGAAAGACCTTGGCAGCTTGACAAGCTGTAAAGATGAAAAGCAATCAAGATGACATTTAAAAAATAAATATACTTTACAATATTGTGGTGGGTTTTGTTATACATTGACATGAATCAGCCATGGATTTACATGTATTCCCCATCCTGTAATTAGCCTCCAATAAATAAAAATAAATGAAAAAAAAGAAAAAAAAATAAATATAAAACTCTGCATTAAAGTTCAAAATCAACAGCAACGATGGAGACAAGATTTGACAATATTTCAAAAGGTGCGCCTGAGAGTATGACTGTATTTCAGTTAATTGCCTTCAGTCTGCAGCCGTCTGTATTTCATTTTTGCATTTGAGAACATTCCATGAAAGGATCCAATTCTAGGTCACGAGTGGAATTTCATGGCAAAATATCCATGTTGTTGTTGTTCAGTCACCCAGCTGTGTCTGACTCTTTGGACCCTGTGACCTGTAGCATCCAGGCCTCCCTGTCCCTCACCATCTCTGAAAGTCTTCCCAAGTTAATGTCCATTGCATTGGTGATACCCTCCAGCCATCTCATCCTCTGTTGCCCTCTTCTGCTTCTGCTCTCAATCAATCTTTCCCGGCATCAGGGACTTTTCCAATGAGTCATTGTTCACATCAGATGACCAAAATACTGGAGCTTCGGCTTCAGCATCAGTCCTTCCAATGATATCCATAAGAATCCGTAATTTATAGGCTCTACTTTAACGAACACCAGTTTTATTGAGCTATAATTCACATATCATAACTTTCACCCTTATAAAGTCTAAAATTCAGTGAATTTTAGATATATTAACAGAGGTATTTTTTTACAAGTAGTAATTTTTAAATTTATTTATTTTTTAAACTGCAGGATCATTGCTTTACACAATTTTGTTGTTTTCTGCTGAAATCAACATGAATCAGTCATAGGTACACATATGTCCCCTCCCTCTAGAACTTTCCTCCCGTCTCCCTTCTGATGCCACCTCTCTAGGTTGCTACAGAGCCCCTGTTTGAGTTCCCTGCATCATAGAGCAAATTACAAGTAATTTTTTTTAATGTGGACCATTTTTTAACATCTTTATTGAATTTGTTATAGTAGTGCTTCTGCTTTATGTTGTGGATCTTTGGCCCCAAGGCCTGTGGGATTTTAGCTCCCCAACCAAGGATCAGACCCACACTGCCTGCACTGGAAGGGGAAGTCTTAACCCCTGGACCACAAGGGACATTCCCATATAGAGTTTGCAGTTGTCACCACAATAAAACTGTAGAACATTTATTTCATCACACCAGAAAGAAACTCCATGCTCATGAAGAGTCATTCCCCATCCCAGATCCCTCCATTGCTTGGCAATCTCTAATTCATTTTTTATCACTAAAGATTTGCTTGTTCTAAACATTTCATACAAAGGGATTTATGCAGTATATGATCTTTTGTTAATGGTTTTTGTACAACGTTTTCAGGTTTCATCCATGTTGTAGAATGCATTGGTACTTCATTCCTCCTTATGGCCAAGTAATTTTCTACTGAATGAATATACTCTATCTGTTAATTTATGCATCAGTTGATGAATGTTTGACTTGTTCTCACTTTTTGTTCATTCTGAATAATGTTGGTATGAAAATTCATGTAGAAATTTTTGTGTGGATACATGTCTTCACTTCTCTTGCACAAATAGTGAGGAGCAAAATCGCTGCCTATGTTTTCGGTTCGTGCGTGCCCAGTCATTTCAGTCATGTCTAACTCTTTGCAACCCTATGGTCCATAGCCTGCCAGGCTCCTCTGTCCACAAGATTCAACAGGCAAGAATACTGGAGTGGGTTGACATGCCCGTCTCCAGGGGATCTTCCTGACCAAGTGATTGAACTTGCATCTCTTGTGTCTCCAACATTGCAGGCAGATTCTTTATCCACTGAGCTTTAGCTTCCTAGGAACAGCCAGATTGTTTCCAAAGTGACTGAACCATTTTGCAATCCTGGTAACATTATTATACATACTACCTTCATATAGATGGGTCCAGTTTTCACACTTCCTCAACAACACTTGTTGTTGTCTATATTTTTTTTATGGGTCTCCTGGTGGGTATGATGTAGTATTTCATAGTTTTAATTTGCATTTCACTGATGACTCATGACATCAAGGATATTTTCACATGCTCATTGGCCCACTATATAGCCTCAGGAGAAATGTCTATTCAAACCCTTTGCCAACTTTTTAATTGGGTTATTTGTTTACTTATTAATGAGTTGCAAGTGTTCTTTACATAATCTTAATACAAGCCCCTTGATATATATATTTTATATTTTATATATATATATATATATATATATATATATATGATAGACATCAAATATATGATATGCAAATATTTTTTCCAATCTGTGGGTTTTTTTCTTTTTACTCACTCTTCTTGACTATAAAATCAATTGACACTTTTCACAATATTGCCAACAAAAATCAACATAATGTTAAGCTGTATTAATAAAACTATAGGACCCTGGTCAAACGATATCTGCTCTCTGTTCATCTGGCTACTCTGCAACGTTGAATCCATTCAGAGCATCACAATGTAGAAGTCATACCAAAAAATAGATAAGATATTCCAGGGTTAAGCAGAGACCTGAAAACCATTCCATATTTCTTATGAGGAACAAAATAGGAAGCAGAGTATATTCAGTACAGAGTAAGGATTCTTATTGCACGCAATATGCCAGCAAATTTGGAAAGCTCAGCAGTGGCCACAGAACTGGCAAAGGTCAGTTTTCATTCCAACCCCAAAGAGAGACAATGCCAAAGAACACTCAAACTACCGCACAATTGCACTCATCTCACACGCTAGCAAAGTAATGCTCAAAATTCTCCAAGCCAGGCTTCAGCAATATGTGGACTGTGAGCTTCCAGATGTTCAAGCTGGTTTTAGAAAAGGCAGAGGAACAAGAGATCAAATTGCCAATATATGCTGGATCATCAAAAAAGCAAGAGAGTCCCAGAAAAACATGTATTTCTGCTTTATTGACTATGTCAAAGGCTTTGACTGTGTGGATCACAATAAACTGTGGAAAATTCTGAAAGAGATGGGAATACCAGACCAGCTGACCTGCCTCTTGAGAAACTTGTATGCAGGTCAGGAAAGAGTTAGAACTGGACATGGAACAGACTGGTTCCAAATAGGAAAAGGAGGGTGTATATTGTCACCCTGCATGTTTAACTTATATGCAGAGTACATCATGAGAAACGCTGGGCTGGAAGAAGCACAAGCTAGAATCAATATTGCCAAGAAAAATATCAATAACCTCAGATATGCAGATGACACCACCCTTATAGCAGAAAGTGAAGAAGAACTAAACAGCCTCTTTATGAAAGTGAAAGAAGAGAGTGAAAAAGTTGGCTTAAAGCTCAACATTCAGAAAACTAAGATCATGGCATCCGGTCCCATTACTTCATGGCAAATAGATGGGGAAACAGTCGAAACAGTGCCTGACTTTATTTTTGGGGTGTCCAAAATCACTGCAGATGGTGATTGTAGCCATGAAATTAAAAGACGCTTACTCCTTGGAAGGAAACTTGTGACCAACCTAGACAGCATATTAAAAAGCAGAGACATCACTTTGCCAACAAAGGTCCATCTAGTCAAGGCTATGGTTTTACCAGTGGTCATGTATGGATGTGAGAGTTGGACTATAAAGAAAGCTGAGCACCAAAGAATTGATGCTTTTGAACTGTGGTGTTGGAGAAGCCTCTTGAGAGTCCCTTGGACTGCAAGGAGATCCAACCAGTCCATCCTAAAGGAGATCAGTCCTGGGTGTTCATTGGAAGGACTGATGTTGAAGCTGAAACTCCAATACTTTGGCCACCTGATGCAAAGAACTGACTCATTGGAAAAGACCCTGATGCTGGGAAAGATTGAGGGTGGCAGGAGAAAGGGGACAACAGAGGATGAGATGGTTGGATGGCATCACTGACTCAATGGATATGAGTTTAGGTGGACTCCAGGAGTTGGTGATGGACAGGGAGGCCTGGCATGCTGTGGTTCATGGGGTCGCAGAGTCAGACATGACTGAGCAACTGAACTGAACTGAACTGAAGGGTTCTTCACTTACTAAAAGATACTCATGTAATCCTCTGGAAACTCAAAGTAAAATAAATGGATGCCAAAGATACTGGGTGTCTACATAATGAAGGAATTGCAACAAACACACAATGCTAAATACTTATTTTGCTGAATAAATACTAGACTGATCAAGGAAGAAATGGATTAGACCTATATATAAGTACAACAAGCTGTTTCAACAAGAAATGCATGCTCATTCACTCAGTAGTGTCTGACTCTTTCCAAACCCTATAGACTGTAGCCCACCAGGCTCCTCTGTTGATGGAATTTCCCAGGCAAGAATACTGGAGTGGTCGATTTCCTCCTCCAGAGGATCTTCCTGACCCAGGGATCAAGCCCGAGGCTCCTGAATCTCCTGCATTGGCAGGCAGATTCTTTTACCACTCAACCACCTGGGAAGTTCAACAAGGAGTAGGTGTCCATTAACAAAATGTTCAAGAAAGTAAAAGACTATTATGTGCTGTTCTTATAGTACAAAAGTTTCCTGCATTGTTTAAAAAAAAAATAAAGATTGATTAAGATAACCTGTAAAATCTTTTCCAAGTCTAATATTCCTTTACTTAAAAAAAAAAAAAAAAAAACCCATATCAGGTAGCTATTGATAAAGATTCAAATTTTTAAATTAATTTTGAACTAGGAATATATTCACAAGAAAAAATTTAAGGTAAGAAGAGAATATAATGAAGCTTGGATCTTTCTCCCATCCCTGTATCCCAGCCCAGCCACCCAGAGTCTTTGTTAGAAGTAAACCCTGTTATCATTTCTTTTTAAAAAAAGTTATTTTATTGAAGAGTAATTGCTTTACAGAATTTTGCTGTTTTCTGTCAAACCTCAACGTGAATCAGCCACAGGTGTACATATGTCCCCTCCCTTGTGAACCCCCCTCTCATCTCCCTCCCATCCCACCCCTCTGGTTGATACAGAGCCCCTCTTTGAGTTTCCTGAGCCAGACAACAAATTCCATTGGTTATCTATTTTATATATGGTAATGTAAGTTTCCATGTTACTCTTTCCATACATCTCACCCTCTCCTCCTCTCTCCCCATGTCCATAAGTCTATTCTGTATGTATGTTTCTTCATTGCTGCCCTATAAGTAAAGCCTTCAGGACCATTTTTCTAGATTCTGTATATGTGCATTAGAATACAAGATTTATCTTTCTCTTTCTGACTTATTTCACTCTGTATAATAGGTTCTAGGTTCTTCCACTTCATCAGAACTGACTCAAAGGTGTTCCTTTTCATTGCTGAGTAATATTCCATTGTGTATTTGTACCACTGCCGGGACCAGCCGGCAAAGAGAACAAGTCCCAACCTCAACAGCACGGAAGCCTGAGAAAAAAGCCGATAGTAAAGAATGGGGTTGAGAGGACTGAATGCTCTTTAGGCAAGTCAGTGATTTTATTGAGTAAAACAGCTACCTTTATACTAGTACAAGCAGAAAACATAGTTCATAAAAATGTCATCTGGTTTTTGTCACATCAATACAATTCTTTGTCTTAAGTGATTGCAGAAGCTTACATCTTGTTTTTGGCATTCCAAGATAAACTACTAAGTGAAGGTCACTACTATGTTTTTCTCAAGGAAGAACAAAGGAGACCCGGCAAATGTTTTACTACTTTATCATGGGGTGGCGGGACAGGGAATGGCCTCTTTCAAGGCTTTCTCAGGGCTTTTTTGGGCCTTGAGCAGGCCGGCTCCCCGCATACCACAACCTTTTTATCCGTTCATCTGTCAATGGACATCTAGGTTGCTTCCATATTCTAGCTATTGTAAATAGTGCTGCAATGAATAATGGAATACATGTGTCTTTTTCAATTTTTATTTCCTCTGAGTATACGCCTAGGAGTGGGATTGCTGGGTCATATGGTGGTTTTATTCCTGGTTGTTCCCTTTTCTCCACACCGTCTCCAGCATTTATCTTTTGTAGACATTTTGATGATCGCCATTTTTGTATTTCTTTAATAATGAGTGATGTTGAGCATCTTTTCATCTGTTTGTTAGCCATCTGTATGTCTTCTTCGGAGAAATGTCTGTTTAGGTCTTTTCCCGACTTTTTGATTGGGTTGTTTGTTTTTCTGGTATTGAGTTGAATATTGCTTGTATATTTTGGAAATTAATCCTTTGTCAGTTGTTTCATTTGCTATTATTTTCTCCCATTCCAAGGGTTGTCTTTTCACCTTGCTTATAGTTTCCTTTGCTGTGAAAAAGCTTTTAAGTTTAATCAGGTCCCACTTATTTACTTTTGATTTTATTTCCGTTACTCTAGCAGGTGACTCATAGAGGATCTTGCTTTGATTTATGTCATCGAGTGTTTTGCCTATGTTTTCCTCTAAGAGTTTTATGGTTTCTGGTCTTACATTTAGGTCTTTAATCCATTTTGAGTTTATCTCTGTGTATGGTATTAGGAAGTGTTTTAATTTCATTCTTTTACATGTAGCTGTCCAGTTTTCTCAGCACCATTTACTGAAGAGGCTGCCTTTGCCCCATTGTGTATTCTTGCCTTCTTTGTCAAAAATAAGGTACCCATAGCTGCATGGGTTTATTTCTGTGCTTTCTATCTTGTTCCATTGGTCTATATTTCTGTTTTTGTGCCAGTGCCATACTGTCTTGATGACTGTAGCTTTGTAGTATAATCTGAAATCAGGAAGCTTGATTCCTCCAGCTCCATTCTTCTTTCTCAAGACTGCTTTGTCTATTCACAGTCTTTTGAACTTCCATATGAAATGTGAGATTTTTGTTCTAGTTCTGTGAAAAATGCCATTGGTAATTTCATAAGGATTGCATAGAAACTGTAGATTGCATTTGGTGTATAGTCATTTTCACAATATTGATTCTTCCTACCCAGGAACATGTAATCTGAACATGACATCTGTTTATGTCATCTTTGATTTATTTCATCAGTGTCTTGTAATTTTCTGTATATAGTTCTTTTGTCTCCTTGGCTAAGTTTATTCCTAGATACTCTATTCTTTTTGTTGCAATAGTGAATGGGATTGATTCTTTAATTTCTCTTTCTAGTTTTTCATTGTTAGTATATAGGAATGCAAGTGATTTCTGTGTATTGATTTGTACCATGTGACTTTGCTAAGTTCACTGACTAGCTCTGGTAATTTTCTGATACTATCTTTAGGAATTTCTATGTTCAGTATCATGTCATCTGCAAAGAGTGAGAGGTTTCCTTCTTTTCTGATCTGGATTCCTTTCGTTTCTTTTTCTTCTCTGATTGCTGTAGCTAGGACTTCCAAAACTATGCTGAATAATAGTGGTGAAAATGGACACCCTTGTCTTGTTCCTAATCTTAGGGGAGTGCTTTCAATTTTTCACCATTGAGAATAATGTTTGCTGTAGGCTTAGCATACATGGCTTTTACAATGTTGAGGTAGGTTCCTTCTATGCCCATTTTTTGAAGAGTTTTCATCATGAATGGGTGCTGAATTTTTTCAAAGTCTTTTCCTGCATCTATTGAGATCATCATATGGTTTTTATCTTTCAATTTGTTAATATGGTGTATCACAGTGATTGATTTGTGTATATTGAAGAGTCTTTGCATCCCCGGAATAAACCCAACTTGATCATGGTGTATGAGCTTTTTGATGTGTTGCTGAATTCTGTTTGCTAAAATTTTGTTGAGGATTCTGCATCTATATTCATCAGTGATACTGGTCTGTAGTTTTCTTATTTTGTGTTGTCTTTGTCTGCGTTTGGTATCAGGGTGATGGTGACCTCTTAGAATGAGTTTGGAAGTGTTCCTTCCTCTGCAATTTTTTGAAACAGTTTCAGAATGATAGGCATTAGCTCTTTTCTAAATGTTTGATAGAATTCTCCTGTGAAGTCATCTGGTCCTGGGCTTTTGATTTGGGGGGAGATTTTTTATCACAGCTTCAGTTTCAGTGCTTGTAATTGGATTGTTCATAATTTCTATTTCTTTCTGGTTCAGTCTTGGAAGACAAAACCGTTCTAAGGATCTATCCATTTCTTCCAGATTATCCATTCTGTTGCCATATAGTTGTTCATAATAGTCTCTTATAATCCTTTGTATTTCTGCATTGTCTGTTGTAACATCTCCTTTTTCATTTCTAATTTTGTTGATTTGATTCTTCTCTCTTATATTCTTGATGAGTCTGGCTAAATGTTTGTCAATTTTGTCCTTCTCAAAGAACCAGCTTTTAGTTTTATTAATCTTTACTGTTGTTTCTTTCATTTCTTTTTCATTCATTTCTGCTCAGATCTTTATGATTTCTTTCCTTCTGCTAATTTTGGCGGGTTTTTTCTTCTTCTTTTTCCAGTTGTTTTAGATATAAAGTTAGGTTGTCTATTCGATGTTTTTCGTGTTTCCTGAGATAGGATTGTAATGCTATAAATTTCCCTCTTAACTGCCTTTGCTGCATCCCATAGGTTTTGAGTTGTCGTGTTTTCATTGTCATTTGTTTCTGGAAATTTTTTTAATTTCCCTTTTGATTTCTTCAGTAACCTGTTTGTTATTTAGAAATGTATTGTTTAAACTCCATATCTTTGTGTTTCTTACAGTTTTTTTCTTGTAATTGATATCTAATCTCATAGTGTTGCGGTCAGAGGAGATGCTTGATATGATTTCAATTTTCTTAAATTTACTGAGGTTTGACTTGTGACCCAAGATGTGATCTATCCTGGAGAATGTTCCATGTGCACTTGAGAAGAAAGTGTATTCTTCTGCATTTGGATGGAATGTCCTGAAGATTCCAATGAGATCCATCTTATCTAATTTAAGATTTGTGTTTCCTTATTAATTTTCTGTTTTAATGATCTGTCCATTGGTGTGAGTGGTATGTTAAAGTTTACTATTATTGTGTTACTGTCAATTTCTCCTTTTATGTCTGTTAGTGTTTGTTTTATGTATCGAGGTGCTCCTATGTTGGGTGCATAGATATTTACAATTGTTATGTCTTTCTCTTGGATTGATCCCTTGATCATTATGTTTCTTGTAATCTTCTTTATTTTAAGGTCTATTTTGTCTGATATGAGGATTGCTACTCCAGCTTTCTTTTGCTTCCCATTTGCATGGAATATATTTTTCCTCCTCTCACTTTCCGTATATATGAGTCTTTAGGTCTGAAGTGGGTTTCTTGTAGACAGCACATATATGGGTCTTGTTTTTGTATCCACTCATCCAGTCTGTGTCTCTTGGTTGGAGCATTTAATCCATTTCCATGTAAAGTAATTATTGATATACATGTTCCTATTGCCATTTTTCTTAATTGTTTGGTTTTGATTTTGTAGATCTTTTTTCTTCTCTTGTATTTCTTGACTATGTAAATCCCTTTAACATTTGTTGTAAAGCTGCTTTGGTGGTACTGAATTCTCCTAACTTTTGCTTGTTTGAAAAGCTTTTTATTTCTCCATCAATTTTGAATGAGATCCTTGCCGGGTGCAGTAATCTTGGTTGTAGATTTTTACATGAAGTACTTTAAATATATCTTGCCATTCTCTTCTGGCCTGCAGAGTTTCTGCTGACCATTAAACGTTCTGCTGAGTTGTTAAACGTACGGAGTTTCCCTTGTATATTACTTGTTGATTTTCCCTTGCTGCTTTTAATATTCTTTCTTTGTGTTTAGTCTTTGTTAGTTTGATTTGTATGTGTCTTGGCATGTTCCTCCTTGAGTTTATCTTGTATGGGATTCTTTGCAACTCTTGGATTTAACTATTTTCTTTTCCATGTTGGGGAAATTTTCAAATATAATCTCTTCAAAAACATTCTCATACCCTTTGTTTTTTCCTTCTTCTTCTGGGGCCCCTATAATTTGAATGTTGGTGTGTTTGATATTGCCTAGGAGATCTCTGAAACCATCCTCAGTTCTTTTCATTCTTTTTACTTTATTCTGCTCTTCAGAACTTATTTCCACCGTTTTATCTTCCAGCTCACTGATTCGCTCTTCTGCTTCACATTTTTTGCTATTGGTTCCTTCTAGAGTATTTTTAATTTCTGTAACTGTGTTGTTTCTGTAACTGTCTTTAATTCTTCTAGGTTTTTTTAAATTGATTCTTACATTTTTCTCCATTTTGCTTTCAAGTTTTTTGATCATCTTTACTATCATTATTCTGAACTTTTTTTCAGGTAGTTTGCCTATTTCCTCTTCATTTGTTAGGACTTCTGTGTTTCTAGTTGCTCCTTCATTTGTGTAGTATTTCTCTGCCTTTTCATTATCTTTTTTTAAAACATTGTGTTTGAGGTCTCCTTTTCCCAGGCTTCACGGTTGAATCCTTTCTTCCTTTTGGTTTCTGCCCTCATTAAGGTTGGTCCAGTAGTTTGTGTAAGCTTCGTATAGGGTGAGATTTGTGCTGAGTTTCTGTTGGTTGCTTTGTTTTTCCTCTGATGGGCAAAGCTGAGTGAGGTGGTAATCCTGTCTGCTCTTGATTTGGTTTGTATTTTTGTTCTGTTTGTTGTTTAGATGGTGGTTGGGTGATGCCGGGCCTTGTGTTCAAGTGGTTTCCTTTGTGTGAGTTCTCACTATCTGATACTCCCTAGGGTTAGTTCTCTGGTAATCTAGGGTGTTGGAGCTAGTGCTCCCAATCCAAAGGCTCAGGGCTTGATCTCTGGTCAGGAACGAAGATCCCACAAGTGGTTTGTTATGGCATTAAGTGAGATTAAAACAAATACTCAAAAATGAGAAACCAAAGATGAACCCTAGGTAAATGGCAGTTAGAAAATCAGGCAAATAATAGCAAAAATAATGGAATATACACATATACATATACACCCATAAGCAAAGTCAAAACAGCACAACTAAAATAAAGTACAATAGACTGACCTGGCAAACAAAGGAAGCCAAAAATTATATCTACCAGTTAAGAACAAAACTAACTAAAGCACAAACTGGAAAACAAAACTAATGCAAGGTGCCAAGTGGAGAATAAAGCAATGAAAATAAAACTAACAAATATATGTTGAGAGGAAAGGAAAGAAAGAATAGATATGCAATGTTAAATAGAGGTGGATAAAGAAGATTTATATACATTAAAGATTAACTGCAAGGGGAAAAGAACAGTAGGAAAAGCAAACAAAGGAATAAATGTAGACAAAATAATCATAGGTTTAAAAATTAAAACTATAAAAAGAGAGAGAGAGAGAGAAAAGAGAGAACTCCACAAAACTGCAAACGCCCAATGTAGAGGCAGAAGTTTATAAAGCAATAAAAAATGTGACTGAGGAAAAAAAATAAAGCTCAAAAGCTTAATAAGATTTCATAGTGCCAATAAAATGAACAACTACAACGGGGAAGGGGAAAGGAAAAAAATCCAAAAGAGTCTACAGAACAAGTCAAAACATAAGAATAATAAATGTTTTCCTTGAGTCACTGCTGTCAGAGTCCTCTCCCTCGCTGGGAGTCACAGTCCACCTCCCTCCCTAGGATGCCCTCCAACACTGTGCTGATCTCTGGACCCGTTGTCCAGAGACCTGGCAGCTCAGACTCTAATCTGGTCCTACTCCTCTGTGTTCTTGCCTCTAATGTCCACAGCTATCAGAACTAGTGCGTTTTCTTTTGTGGGAGCTCTCAATGTCCTTTTATATATTCCACAGACACAGAGTCTGCCTAGCTGATCATGTGGATTTAATCTGCAGCTTGTACAGCTGGTGGGAAGGTTTTGGGTCTTCTTCCTTAGCCACACTGTCCCTGGGTTTCAACTGTGGTTTTATTTCCACCTCTGCATGTGGTTCGTCCACTGGGGTTTGCTCCTGAGGCTGCCCTGGAGGACTTGGGTTTACCCCTGTGAGGGCCAGGTGTGGAGGTGGTGCAGCTGCTTGGGTCTCAGGGGTTCTGGCAGCACCAGGTACTCAGGGGAGTTGGCGGCTAGGGCAGCATATAGTGCTCTAGAAGGGTGTGGCAACCGGTATTGGCCAATATGCTCCAGTATTCTTGCCTGGAGAACCCCATCCCTGACAGAGAAGCCTGGCAGGCCACAGTCTACAGGGTCGCAAAGATTCAGACATGACCAAAGGGACCCTGCACACATAGACGCAAGACATTTTTGCCTGTGGCAGCTCTGCCCCAGTGAGAGTTGGGCATGAAGGTGGCACAGCTGCTGGGTCACGGGGACTCTGGCGGTGCCAAGTGTGCAGGGACACGGCCTGCCTCCACTGCAGGAGTTATGGCCCTATCAGGGTCTTTTTTTGAGCCTCTTGTAGCTAGCGATCAGAAGGCCTCTTTGGCCAGTCTCTCTCTGTAGCTCCGCCAGTTCAGTGACTTAGAGGGCTCCCTTGCCTGGGGTTCTTCTCTGTTGTTCAGCATGTCAGGCACATAAAGCCCCCCCCCCCCCCCCCCAGCTGGGGTCCTCCTCTAGTTCAGGGCATCAAGCATTTGGTGGGCCAGCCTCTCTACTGTTCAGCTGCGGATGCTGACGTGTGGGGAGAGGGGCTATGGTGATGGCTCCACCTCATATGTGTGACTCAGCAGTATCGCCTTGCTTCCATGGCTGCCTGGCTTTCCTCCACAGGCATTTCCCACCACAATCTCTTCCCTCACATCCCCTGGATCCGTCTCTCCACAGTCAACAGCAGCTCTCACCCTGGGATTGCTCCACAGTCCCTAAACTCCAGCTCCCAGCTGCTGCGCCTTCCACAGGACCTATGTCCCTGTCTGGGGTATGTACAGCTGCAGCAAGGGCTGTCTGATTCTCATTCCATTTAGGCTGCCGCAGATCAGCTTTCTCACTCTCAGCCTTAAATGTTTCTCCTCTGACTCCGACAATTGCCCCAATGTGGGGCAAGATCTCTGCTTCAGTTCCCCCACCTACTGAGGGCAGGTCCAGTCCTACTAACACTCCTGGTTTTCCCCCAGTTCCTTCATCCTACCGAGTTCTGTGTGGTTCTATATGTTCTTTTCCACTGGTCAGGTCCTCCTGTCCGCTCTCAGCTGGTGTTCTGCATGCACTTCTGTGTCTGAAGGTGTGTTCCTGACGTATCTGTGGAGAGAGAGGTACTGCACGTCCACCTACTCTTCTGCCATCTTGTTCTCCCCTGTTATCATTTCTTTTTTCTTTTTATTTTTTTTTTCTGTTATCATTTCTTATCCAGGGATATTTTGTTTGGGAAAGTGTATATGAAAATATATTTTTACAAAATGGTGGCTTGGTTCACATGTTTTGCATTTTGAATTTTTCACTTTAAAAATTTATGCTGCAGCTTGTAGATTATATCAGTCCATAAAAACCAATTTTACTTCTATTAAATGCTATGTAGTACACCATAGTGTAGAAGTAATGCAATTTATTTAACCTGACCCCTCTTGATGAATACTTACGTGGTTTCCTATTTTTCCCTATTACAAACAATGCTACATTGGATACATTTATGCAGTCCTCATTTCATATTTGTAAAAATAATCGTCTTTAGGAAAAATCAGTAATATAATTGCTTGAATCAAGGGATTTGCATTTTTGTTTTAGATAGAGATTGGCCTAACTGCTTTACATTGGAGTTGTAGCAATTTATTCTTTTGCCAAAAATGTTTGAGGATATTTATTTCCCTTCACCCTCGGCCCCTAACTCAATTCAATGGTTTCATTCTTTATCTTTGCCAGTATGATTTTCATTTCTCTTATTTTGAATAAGGTTGAGCTTCTTTTCATGTTAAAAAGTTACTTTTATGATTTTTTTAAAAATATCCTTATCTAGTTTGTTATTAGATAAGTTTATAGGCCTTTTTCTTAGTGATTATTCTGGTATCAATGTATTGAGGAAATTATGCATCAAAGAATACAGTCATTTGCCTATGTCATGATTGCAGTTTACCCCTAGATTCTAATTGTATTTTCTCTCTATGTTTTTCCTTTATGAAGTCACTCTTTATTTTATGCAGTTGGATTAAGTATCAGTTTTGTTTTATGCCTTTGAAATTTGTTCAACTTAGAAAGTCCCTCTCTATTCCAGAATCAAATTAAAAATTATCCTCTGTATGTGCTATTGCTTTTATGATTTTGCTTCTCACAATCAAATCCTTGCACCATCTGGAATTTATTTAAGCGGAGGTGGGAATTCAAGTGTTTTTTCCCACATGGCTGCCCAATATGTTTTATTGAATACAGATAATAGATGACTCTCAAGAGTTTTCTCCAACACCACAGTTCAAAAGCATCTATTCTTCAGCGCTCAGCTTTCCTCACAGTCCAACTCTCACATCCATACATAACCACTGGAAAAACCATAGGCTTGACTAGATGGACCTTTCTGGACAAAGTAATGTCTCTGCTTTTAAATATGCTGTCTAAGTTGGTCACAACTTTCCTTCCAAGGAGTAAGGGTCTTTTAATTTCATGGCTGCAATCACCATCTGCAGTGATTTTGGATCCCAGAAAAATAAAGTCAGGCACTGTTTCCCCTGTTTCCCCATCTATTTGCCATGATGTGAGGGGACCGGATGCCATGATCTTAATTTTCTGAATGTTGAGCTTTAACCCAACTTTTTCACTCTCCTCTTTCACTTTCATCAAGAGGCTCTTTAGTTCTTCTTCACTTTCTGCCATAAGGGTGGTGTCATCTGCATATCTGAGGTTATTGATATTTCTTCCGGCAATCTTGATTCCAGCTTGTGCTTCTTCCAGCCCAGCATTTCTCATGATGTACTCTGCATAGAAGTTAAATAAGCAGGGTGATAATATACAGCCTTGATGTACTCCTTTTCCTATTTGGAACCAGTCTGTTGTTCCATGTCCAGTTGTAACTTGCTTTCTGACCTGCACACAGTTTTCTCAAGAGGTTAGACCATAAATAAAAGAAAAGAGAACAAAATACCTCATTTTTACAGTGGAGCTGGAAGAGCTCCAGGAATTAAAACAATTTATTAATTAAAACAATTTATTGATATATGCAGATGAATAAATAGTAGTTCAGTTGGTATTTGTTGAGTACAAGGCTTTGCACTAGGGAAGTGGGATAAAGGCTGGATCTGATCAGTCATTGCACCGCAATCATACTTTGCATGTGCCAGTAGTCAGTCACAGATACTCAGGCATAGATACACCAGAAAAACAGCACCAGCTGGCTCCACTCTGATGATGGAGCTTCATATATTCTAACTGATCAGCACTAGAACTATATAGGTTGCTAAATATTTTGAATCACATCATAGTGCCAAGTGCTATGGTAATTCTTTACATGCATTAGAAGTGCTCTAAAATTAGGAGTGTGGGATTAAAATACACACATTACTATATGTAAAACAAATAATCAAATAACACTTGAAACTATACTCAATATCTTGTAATAACCTATAATGGAAAAGAATCAGAAAAAGAATAGACATATAGATATGTATAACTGAACCATTTTTCTGTATACCTGAAACTTACACAACATTGTAAAATGACTACATTTCAATCAGAATTGAAAAACCAAGGAAAAAACCAAAAAGCCGAATTTTAACAAAAAGTTTTTTAAGTGCTCTAATATCTCAATGTACATTTTCTTCATAACATTTCTATAATTTATACTTTCATATGGGCTTCCTAGGTATCTCAGTGGTAAAGAACCTACCTGCAATGAAGGAGATGTGTGTTCAATCCCTGGGCAGGAAAGATCCCCTGGAGATGAAATGGCAATCCACACTAGTATGCTTGCCTGGGAAATCCCATGGACAGAGGCACCTAGAGGGCTATAGCCCATGGGGCTGCAGAGTCAGACGCGACTGAGCAACTGAACAACACTATTTTTATATAATTATACTGTCTTTCTGCTAGTTGCTGCTGTTCAGTCACTCAGTTGTTTCCAACTCTTTGGGACCCCATGGACTGCAGCACGCCAGCCCTCCCTGTCCTTCACCATCTCCCAGAGGTTTCTCAAACTCATGTCCATTGAGTCGATGATGCCATCCAATCGTTTCACTCTCTGTCATCTCCTTCTTCTCCTGCCCTCAGTCTTTCCCAGCATCGGGCCTTTTCCAATGAGTCAGCCTTTTGCATCAGGTGCCAAGGTACTAGAGCTTCAGCTTCAGCATCAGTCCTTCCAATGAATATTCAGAGTTGAATTCTTTTAGGATTTACTGAATTGAGCTCCTTGCTGTCCAAGGGACTCTCAAGAGTATTCTCCAGGGACTTCCCTGGCAGTCTGGTGGCTAAGACACTGCACTCCCAATGCAGGGGACCCCAGTTCAATCCCTGGTCAGGGAATTAGATCTCACATGTCGTGAGCAAAGATTCCATGAGCTGCAACTAAGACCCTGCACAGCCAAGCAAATAAACATTTAAAAAAAAAAAAAAAGAGTATTCTCCAACACCACAGTTCAAAAGCATCAGTTCTTCAGCGCTCAGTCTTTTTTATTGTCCACCTCTCACATCCATACACAACTACTGGAAAAACCACAGTTTTGGCAATACAGACATTTGTCAGCAAAGTAGTCTTTGCTTTCTAATACATTGTCTAGGTTTATCATAGTTTTTCTTCCAAGGAACAAGTATCCCATCCACAGTGATTTGGGAGCCCCCAAAAATACTCTGTCACTGTTTCCATTGTTTCCCCATCTATTCACCATTAAGTGGTGGGACTGGATGCCATGATCTTAGTTTTCTGAATGTTGAGTTTTAAGCCAACTTTTTCACTCTCCTCTTTCACTTTCCTAAAGAGGCTGTTTAGTTCCTCTTCACTTTCTGCCATAAGGTTGGTGTCATCTGCATATCTGAGGTTATGGATATTTCTCCCGGCAATCTTGATTCCAGCTTGTGCTTCATCCAGCCCAGCATTTCACATGACATACTCAGCATAGAAGATAAATAAGCAGGGTGACAATATCCAACTTTGATGTACTTCTTTGCCAATTTGGAACCAGATCATCGTTCCATGTCCAGTTCTAATTGTTGCTTCTTGACCTGCACACAGATTTCTCAGGAGGCAGGTAAGGTGGTCTGGTATTCCCATCTCTTGAAGAATTTTCCACAATTTGTTTTGATCCACAGAGTCAAAAGCTTTAGCATAGTCAATGAAGCAGAAGTAGATGTTTATCTGGAATTCTCCTTCTGCCAAATTAGACTAAATCCCTGAAAGCTAGAATAAATCTGTTTTATTCAACATCTTACCTCAGTCTAGCATTTAGTAAGTGCCCAATAAGCATCTGTCAAGTGAGTGGCTTTATGTATACTTCTAGAAGCCAACAGATCCAATTTCTTGTTCTTTCCCTACTTCTTCCCAACAGTGTGACCTTGGGCATGTTTCACAGTTCTCTATACTTTGTTTCCACCTCTGTGAGTGAACATAGTAACAAATGTTACCTTATACAGTTGCTATGGGACTTTATTACATCATCATCATCACCGTCATCCTGAGTTCTTACTATATACCGAGGTCCTTTCAGCTCTAGGAAAATCTTCTTACAGACACTCATGTTTGAAAAGCCAATCCTGAGATTCCATAACTGAGTGTTTAGGTTTCCTCCTTTAATCTCGTGACTCACACCCTGGCATCCAACATCTACCAAGCACAGTCAGAAGAAAGCAAGGGACCTTTTTTGTAATGTATGTATTCTGATTTTGCCTACAGTGTTTGTCCAAGGCTTTTAAAATCATGGTGATAGTCACGTACTGCATATAACAAGCAAACAAGCCAGCAGAGTGCCTGTAAAGCAAGTGTGAATAATTTTAATGACAAACTGTACATCACTCCCTAAGGGTTTGTCATCCAATATCCTGTAAACCTAGGTGAGGAATTCAAGAGATACAATCTTGCCTCTGTACTTTAAAATGCCCTAAAATTTACATTGCTGACTTGTCAGTCACATTACCTCTTCTATAATGAACTTGATACTGTCCTAAAGTGCTTCAAAATCTACAAAGAATTTACCTACTGGCTCAGACAGTAAATAATCCACCTGCAATGCAAGAGACCCAGGTTTCATCGCTGGATCGGGAAGATTCCATGGAGGAGAGAATGGCTACCCACTGCAGTACTCTTGCCTGGAGAATTCCATGGACAGAGGAGCCTAGCAGGCTACAGTCTATGGAGTTGCAAAGAGTCAGACACAACTGAGCAACTAACATTTTCACTTAATCTACTCTCATGATGATAACTTAACAGTAGACTTTAAAATGTCTTTGTACAAAGCTATGGAATCCCCTTGTATGAAGCACTAAACAGCTACACTAGGGGATCTACTAGAAGACAGAGGGGGACTCCCACCTTCAGGAGCTTCTTCACTGAGCATCTATGTCATGACGACTGTGTGTATGTGTCTCCAGTCCAGCCCAGATTGTTCTGTCCCCTGCTTACTGGATATCTCCATGCAGCATTCCACAGGCTCATCTGCCTCACCAGTTCCAAATGAAGTCCATCATCCTGTGCCTCAAGTGCGTCCCTGTTTTGGTCACTAGCCCCTTCACCTGCCCGGTTCCCCACACCAGAAAAGTGGGATGGGACTTGGATTTCTCCCTCTCCTTAACAGTGCTCATGTATCATTCAGAAAACCTGTCAGTTTTAGCCTCTCCATGTTTCCTTGTTCTGTTCTTTCCTCACCCTCCCCGCTGCTCCTGCCTTCCTTCCTGACCTCATCATCCTCTCTAACCCAGGCAGCCAAAGGAGTCTCCCCAGCTGGTTTCCCGGCTGCAGCCCACCCTTCCTCTAACCCGTCTCTTCACTGCTGCTGGAATGATGGCTCCAAATTCAATGTTTCCACCCTCCAGTGTTCTAAACATTTAAATGACTCCCAACCCCATAGAATAAAGTCCAAAGAATAAAGTGTCCCGCCACTTTTTGTCACCCCACCCCCACTCTTACAACCCCAATATCAGCCAGACTTAAATACTTAGAAGGGTCTTCGTGAGACTTCCTCTGATTAACCTGAACCATAGCTGATGACGTCTTCCTTTATCCCCTTGGTGAAATTCACATGCTGCTTTCTGCCACTCCTCAAGGACTGTCATTTTTTATGTCAGGGTCTCTTTCTAATCTCTGTGTGGCAGGAATCCCCAGACAGTCCAGTGACTGGGACTCAGGGCTTCACTGCCACGGGTCTGGGCTCAGCCCCTCGTGGAGGAGCTGAGGTACTGCACTCTGCTTGGAGCCACTGTAGAAAGAGAAAAGGCTCTAAGTGCCTTGAAACTGGATCTTTTATTGTAACTCTTCAGTTCTTCAAGCACGCTCTATACCCCTCACCATCACACTTGCCTAAGTCAGCACCTCTTCTACCCTGAACTATGCCGTAGACTCCTGACCAGCCAGGTTCTCTGCCTCCACTGTTAACTCGCATTCTTTCTCTGAATTTGGAATGTTTCATTTAAACACAAAGTAATCATTTTATATTTATATATATAATGTATTTAATTATATATATTATATATTATATATAAGGTATTTAATTATTTATTATATGTATAATGTATTTAATTATATATAAATACATTTATATAAATAATATATAAATACACTTGTGTAAATAATACATAAATGCATTTATATAAGTAATATATACGTATGTATGTATCAGACAGATAGACAGACCCTACATCTCTTACGTTAGTGGCTCCACACTTCCCTTAGGATAAAAGTCAGAACCTTTAGCACAACCCTCGTGGCCCTCAGGACCTCCGTCAGGTCTCATTTCGTGCTTATGTTCCCTCCCTCCTCCTCATTCTAATCTTGAAAAACCAACTACGTTTGTCACCCGTAACAGCCTCTCAAAGCTGAAGAACTTGTGCCTTGATTTACCCCTGCATTTCCAAACCAGTATCTGAGAGCTGAAGGACACTAGCCTTGTTTATGTCTGTGCTCCTTTCAAAAGTGCCTGATGGTTGGCAGAGAAGCTTTAATGTACTTGGAGAGATACACAGTTGCCAATTGTAGAGAACCAGCTCTGACTTCACCACAGGGATGAGCCTGTGCAAACAGACTTGGAGGTGTCTGAAAGTCACCTTTGCTTCATTACCACGCTGAGATAGCCACTCAAGGGCAGGATTTGTACTCCGCTAGGCACAATTTGTGCCATTTGCAAAGGAGCTGGAAGACTGCACATGTCCCAGCCACCCCTGAAAATCTAGAACCTGATGACACGTCTGCCTCCTATCCCTTAAAATTCCTTTGCTTCCCTCCCTTTGAGGAGAAGGGATCTTTAGAGCAGGAGCTCTCCCTTCTCCATTCTTTGATCAATGAACAAAGAATGCCAAACCCAGTCTCGTTCCATTTTGGCATTTGTGACTCCAGGCAAAGGACCCATTGAAGGGCCCCTTACCCACAGGAGATTGGTAACACATTCAGTCCCTGTATCTTCCATTAAATCCACCCAAGAGAGGCTGTGGAAGAGACAGAGGCACTATCAAAGAGCTAGGCAGGGGCTGGCATACATGATGTCTTAGAAATCAGAACAGATGAGGTCTCAAGAAGGAGCAGGTGGTTGGTGATACCAAGTGGAGGTCACACAGATCATAGAAAACAAGGACTGAGAGAGGGCTTTTGGACTGGGTGAAAAATAAGAAGAAGAATATCATTCTTAACTTCTCAGAGAGCCTCATTGGAACATAAGATAGCATAAAAACCAGAGAAGCTAGTGCTAAGGAATATATCATTATTAACCCCTGAAAACAAAAATGGTTTTAAGTAATCAGTTTAATTTTTATATTTTGAAGAGTTAAAAAGGCAAACCACTGATCACTCACCAGACATCCTGAAATACCTCTTTGTGTTCGGGAATAGGCTGCCATATGTTGCAAGCACAGACCAAAACCACATAAAACAATTCTCTTACAACCTCCAAGATTGGGAAAGCTGTGAAAAAAAATCCCAATATAAAGTGTTTTCAGAAGTTTTTCCCATCTCCCATTCCTGCTTATTCAGAAGAATATTTGCAGTTATTTGTTTTCCTAGATGATGTGTTCATTCTGTCATTGCAACATGTATAAAAGCAGCTGGCTGCTTTCTTCCTGTCTGTCTCACTTTTAAGGAAATCAGGCCTGAAATAGCCCAACTCTCCAGCTACATCTTCATAAGCTACTAAAGTTTTAGGAAACACCTATACTCTTAGCCATTCATTCTAAACCTCTGTATAAACTGCTTATGACTCAGAAATACCTATTTCCTAGCTTTCAGTCAAGGATATGAAGGAGCTGTGTCCAAAGCTCTATTAAAAAATCACCATTAATTCACCATTTAGTGAATTCTATGTGAGCCAAACATTATGCTGGTTTCTGAAAAAATGAATGATATCCTGGCCTCAGTTTTCACATGTCAGCAGAGACTGTGTACTCTCTTTCTCCCATGACAGAAGGAGTGACTTCCAAGAAGAGTAGATTTGAAGATCTGCTAAGAGTTTCAGCTCAGATTATCACAGGAGAGCTCGTAATGGACCTAACTGATATCATATTGTTGTTGTACAGTTGCTAAGTCATGTCCGATTCTTTGTGAGCCCATGGACTGCAGGACACCAGGCTTCCCTGTTCTTCACTGTCTCACAGAGTCTGTTCAAATTCATGTCCATTGAGTCAGTGATGCCATCCAGCCATCTCATCCTCTATCGTCCCCTTCTCCTCCTGCTCTCAATCTTTCCCAGCATCAGGGTCTTTTCTAATAAGTCGGCTCTTCACATCAGGTGGCCAAAGTATTAGAGCTTCAGCATCAGTCCTTCCAATGAATATTGAATTGATTTCCTTTAGGATGGACTGGTTTGATATTGCATGCTGTCCAAGGGACTCTCAAGAGTCTTCTCCAGCCCCACAATTTGAAAGCAACAATTCTTCAGCTCTCAGCCTTCTTTATGGTCCAGCTCTCACATCCATACATGACTACTGTAGAAACCATAGCTTTGACTAGACGGACCTTTGCCAGCAATGTTTTTACAGTATGAAAAGGCAAAAAGATATCCTATGTCAGAAGGGAAAGTGAACAGCATTGCTCTTCCCTGAAAATTACTTTGTTATTATGACTGATAAGTGGGCGTGGACTCAGGTGAAGAGCAAAGGGCTCTTTAAAGGCAAAAACATTCTTTCACCTGGATAGGACCTTGACTCAGTGAAAGAAAGCAAAAGAGGTATTAGCTCAGTCATGTCCAACTCTCTGCGAGCCCATGGACTATAGCCCACCAGGCTCCTCTGTCCATAGTATTTTCCAGGCAAGAATACTGGAGTGGGTTGCCATTTCCTCCTCCAGGGATTGAACCCAGGTCCCCTGTATTACAGGCAGATTCTTTACCATCTGAGCCACTTTGTTCTTTTCACTTTGGAGTGAGTATTAATGATATTCTCCTGCTTACTGGGAACACAACTATGATTTGCTCTAAAAGAAAAGGAAGATCATTAAAGGGCGAGGAGGGGCTCAGTTGGTTTATCTAAATGAGCAAATTTATTCCTGCTTCTAAATGAAAGAACTCAGCTCAATTACAGCAATGACTTTATTTTCCCTACTTCCTGAGGGAAAGTTTCAAGCTTAGGGAATCTGTCAAATCAAACTGTTTCTCCAATATGTTTGATGTTTTCAACAGAGTCCAAAAATTTGCCAGAAAATAGTTCAAAATCTGAAATTACTGTGCATCTTCACTTTGCCATATAATGTTTAGAATCAGTCATTTTGAGATGTCTAGACCAGCAGTTTTTCTTCTGTTTCTTCTTCCCCCCCCAAATTACTTGAGCCATTCAGTATTTGAATATCAATGAGCAAAAAGCTACCAAGATAATTTCTAAATGTATGCCTCTTAAGTATTGGTAATATTTTTAAAGGTTAAAATTAATCTTCTATACATACTTAATTTATTAGCATTTTGCATCCTCATATTTATAAATTTCTCTGATTCTTCTGCTCTCAAATAGGAGGCAGCATACCAACCAACAGCTTTATATAGAGGACAATGGCAGGGAAAGAAATTATCTCACTTTCTTGGTAAAAAAAATGCTTGATTATGCAAGGTATATTAGGACTTGCCCTAAAACAAAACATTGAGTTCACTCAGAGCTACTTTGCTTTTACTTAAATCTTGTTAATTTAAATATATCCACACTAATTGTTCTCTATATTCCCATGTTTGTTTATTGAGTCAGATATTAGATTAAGGATTAAGAACTCTCCATTGACCTAAGCTTAGCCTCTATAGTGAGATTCTGAGCTTTGCGATGGCAAGAATTATTTTAAATGTTCTCTGAATTGTTTTCTCTCCTGAGTAACTAGCAGGGAATCAGTACTTAACATAACATTTAGAGTCATAGAATTGGAGAGCCTTAAAAATCATCTAGGGCAGTGTTAATCCATAGAAATATGACAGGATCCACAGTGAGAATCATGTATGCAATGGTTACTTTTTCCAGTTTTCTGGAAAAGCTGGGGGAAAGAAAGTGAAATTAATTTTAGTACATATTTTATTTAAGTCAATATATCCAAAATATTATCACCCCAATATATATTCAATAAAAAATTATGAATAAGATATTTACATTCTATATTTCTATGAAGTCTTCAAAATTCAGCGTGACTTTCATACTTTTACAAGATAATTTCAAATGTTCAATAATTACATGTGGCTAGTAGATAACCTGGTGGGCAGTACAGACCTCGAGTCCAACCCCTGAACTTTACAGATGAGAAAAACAGAGATACAGAGAGGTGGAATGACCAGCCAATTGGAGAAACACTAGAGAAAAGTGATTGCATATCATGAAACCACAGGTTTACCTACTGGGAAGTTCTGATGACATTTCCCACTTACTAAACCATGTGATGCCTGCCTCCCCCCTCCCCCCATATTTTAACCCAGGGGTCTGGCTAATCATAAAGGCGTACCTACCTGCCAAGTCGCTTCAGTCGTGTCCGACTCTGTGACCTTATGGACTATGAAACACCAGGCCACTCTGTCCATGGGATTCTCCAGGCAAGAATACTGGAGTGGGTGGCTATGCCCTTCTCTAGGGGATCTTCTCAACTCGGGGATCGAACAGGCATCTCTTATGTCTCCTGCACTGTCAGGCGGGTTCTCTACCACTGAGCCACCGGGGAAGCTCAATCGTGAAGGCACCGCCTTCAAATGTAGGTAAGCAGCTCTTTCGCAGGGACCGATTGCATTTGCCCTGCCACTCCTACTGATGAGACAAGACATTTTTATGTTTGCCCAGACCGTGCTTCACATATGATGCTGTGATGTACTATTTGCTTTTGAAGGTAAATACAGTTTCAGATTTCCCTCTCTCTCTTTTCTCTTGCCCCCGTGAAGACAAGATCTGACACGCTCCTTTTCTCTGTTGACCCCTCTTCCGCCAGTCAAAACGACTGCAGTTGGTCATCAGAGCGCTAACTGAGAAGGCTTTCAGAAGGTCAAAAGAGAAAGGGCAAAGTGGAGATGTGAGGTGAATTCTCGCAATTTAGAATTAATTCCTCACAAAGGAGGTTGTGAACCGGGAGCACTTGCCTAGGACAGAAGAGGCGTACTAAGTGAGCCACGCAGGCTGGACGCTGCGCTTGGCGCCGGTCGCTCGGGCGCCATGACGGACCCAGTTACGCTTGGCGGCGCCATGGAGGGGGAGGGCCCGGCACGGCGGCGCCATTGGGGGGTGGGGGGGGCCCGGCACGGCGGCGCCATGGGGGGGGGGAGGGGGCCCGGCACGGCGGCGCCATGGGGGGGGGGAGGGGGCCCGGCACGGCGGCGCCATTGGGGGGGGGAGGGGGCCCGGCACGGCGGCGCCATGGGGGGGGGGGGAGGGCCCGGCACAGCGGCGCCATGGGGGGGGGGGGGGAGGGCCCGGCACGGCGGCGCCATGGGGGGGGAGGGCCCGGCACCGCATCCAGGGTGAGAGGGACGTGCAGCGCGGGCCCGGAAGAGCCTCTTCAGAAGACGGCCCGCAAACATGCTGTCAATAAGACTAAGGATACGGCTTAATTGGGAGATTATGAATTCAACCTGTAGACAGACCTTAAGGCACAAAGTGGGGAATTATAGAACAGTGACAGACTATTCTGATGACTCGTGAGGACAGGAGAACCAGAATGTGTCCACATTCTTGGTGTTTCTCCAGCAGCACTGGCTCAACAAATCGGTTTTCTCCTCTGGACGGCACCACCATCTCCCCTCCCCGTCTCACAGACAATATATATATGTATATATTGTCCATATTATTATTATATTATATATATACTGTTCATATTATATTATATATAGTCCATATTATATTATATATATCATCCATATTATATTATATATTTCCCCATATTATTATATATATATATATAATTATATAATATACATATAGTCCATAAATTGTCCATGACTATATATATATATATATGTATGTATCCAGACCTCCAGTTGCCTTTTCCTAGGGATTTGAAGTCTAAACTCCCCAGGTGAACCCAGTTCAAAGGTGACTTTTTCTCTCTCCTCCTTCTGTCACAGCTACTGTACCACAGTGAAGTTCCCATCCTCCCTAACAGTGACTTAGAGCAAGCTGATGAGCTCTGAGAGATTGTTAAGAGCCCTAGACCAGTGAAATTACAGTCTATGTGAGTAGAGCCTGCACTGATATTGATGTTTTGTGAAAACAGAGATATTAAATTAACAATCTATATTCTGAACAGTGAGCTACCCTACTTTCCAACATCACCCTCGATTCTAAGAAGCCTAGCAATCAGGCTTATGCCCTCAAAGGACTCAAGTGAAAAGGTCTGCAGATGCTAATAATTGAGGGGCAGGAGGAGGCAGACACACAAAGGAATGTGGCTAGGTCAGCACCCTGCAGTCTACACACCAACCTGTTCACACATAGAGCTTTCAAGCAGTTTCTTAGTGCCTCACTCTTTTTTTTTTAATGGTTCAATTTATTATTTTAATATCTTCTTCTAAGGGGAACAGGGTTTTATTTTCTAATTGATTTTTAAAATTTAGTTCACATACAACATTATGTTAGTTTAAGCTGTACTACAGAATGATTTGATATTTGTATATATTATAAAATGATCACCACAATAGGCCTAATAATCATCTGTCCCCATTAAACTTATTACAACATTATTGATCACATTACACCCTAGTAGACTGTTAATTTTATAACTAGAATTTTGCTCCTCTTAACCCCCTTCACCTATTTCACTCTCTGCTGCCACCCTTCTGGCAACTACTGATTTGTTTTCTGTATCTATGAATCTATTTCCATTTCTTGTTTGTTTTTTTAGATTCCATATATAAGTGAGATTATACAGTATTTGCATTTCTCTGTCTGAATTATTTCACTTAGCATAACACCCTCCAGATTCACCCATCCATTTGTCAAAATGGCAAAAATTTATTTTTATGGCTAATATTCCATTGTATATATTTATTACCATGTTTGTTTATCCATTCATCTGTTGGATGCTGAGGTTGTTTCTACATCTTGTCTATTGTAAATAATGCTGCAATGAAAATTGGTGTTCCACCGAGGAAACCAGATCTTAAAGAGACACGTGCACCCCAATGTTCACCGCAGCACTGTTTATAATAGCCAGGACATGGAAGCAACCTAGATGCCCATCAGCAGACGAATGGATAAGGAAGCTGTGGTACATATACACCGTGGAATATTACTCAGTCATTAAAAAGAATTCATTTGAATCAGTTCTAGTGAGATGGATGAAACTGGAGCCTATTATACAGAGTGAAGTAAGCCAGAAAGATAAAGAACATTACAGCATACTAACACATATATATGGAATTTAGAAAGATGGTAATGATAACCCTATATGCAAAACAGAAAAAGAGACCCAGATGTACAGAACAGGCTTTTGGACTCTATGGGAGAAGGCGAGGGTGGGATGTTTTGAGAGAACAGCATGTATATTATCTATAGTGAAACAGATCACCGGCCCAGGTGGGATGCTTGACACAAGTGCTTGGGCCTGGTGCACTGGGAAGACCCAGAGGAATCGGGTGGAGAGGGAGGTGGGAGGGGGGATCGGGATGGGGAATACATGTAAATCCATGGCTGATTAATGTCAATGTATGACAAAACCCACTGCAATGTTGTGAAGTAATTAGCCTCCAACTAATAAAAATAAATGAAAAAAAAAAAAAAAAAAGAAAATTGGTGTTCATCTTTTTGAATTTCTACTTTTGTACTTTTCAAACAAGTAACCAGAAGTGAAATTACTGAATCATATGGTAGTTCTATTTTTAATTTCTTGAAGAACCTCCATATTGTTTTCTAATATTGGCTGTACCAATTTACATTCTCACTAACAGCACACAAGGATCCCCTTTTCCCATATTTTGTCAACATTTATTATTTATTACTTTTCTGATAATAGCTATAACAACAGATGTGAAATGATCTCACTGTGGTTTTGACTTACATTTCCCTGATGATTAGTCATGTTGAGAAACTTTGCATGTTTCTGTTGGCTGTCTGTACATATTCTTGTAAAATGTCTATTCAGGTCCTCTGCCTATTTTTAAATTGGGTTATTTGGGGTTTTTTTGATGTTGAGTTGTATGAGTTCTTTGTATACTTTGGACATTAACCCCTTATTGAACGTACTGTTTGCAATTATCTTTTCCCATTCAGTCAGCTTTTCCATGTAGCCATCCAATTTTCCCAACACTAATTTATTTAAGAAGCTCTGTTTTACCCCATTGTATATTCTTGCCTCATTTATCATAGCCTAATTGGCCATATAAGCGTGAGTTTATTTTTGGGCTTTCTATTTTGTTCCATTGATCCATGTATCTGGTTTTTGTGCTAGTACCATACTGTTTTGATTACTATAGCTTTGTAATATAGTTTGAAATCAGAGCATGTAATATCTATAACTCTGATTTTCTTTCTCAAGGTTGCTTTGACTATTTGCGGTCTTTTGTGTTTCTATAGAAATTTTAAAATTACTTTTTAGTTCTGTGAAAAGTGCCCCTGGTATTTTCATAGGGATTGCACTAAATCTGTATCTTGCTTTAGGTAAAATGTTCATTTTAACAAAATTAATTCTTCCAATTCATGAGCACAGTATATCTTTCCATTTGTCTGTATCATCTTCAATTTCTTGCATCATTGTCTTACAGTTTTCAGAGTATAATTTACTCCTGTATATTTTATTCTTTTTATTGCAATTGTATATGGATTGTTTTCTGAATTTCTCTTTCTGATAGTTTGTTATACTTGTATAGAAATACAACAGTTTTCTGTATATTGATTTTGTATCCTACAATTTACTGAATTTATTTATTAGTTCTAATAGTTTTGGTAGCATATTTAGGATTCTCTTCATCTGCAAACAGTGAGTTTTACTTCTTCCTTTCAAATTTAGATTCCTTTTATTATTTTTCTTGTCTGACTGCTATGACTAGGACTTCCAATACTATGCTGAATAAAGGTGGTAAGAGTGGGAATTCTTGTCTTGTTCCTGATCTTAGAGGAAATACTTTCAGTTTTTCACCATTAAGTTTGATAGTGGCTGTGGGAGTGCCTCACTCTTAAAAATTAATGCAGAGCCAAGAATTTCCCAATACTCAAAGAAAGGGTCTAATATGAAAGCTAGAAACCAAAACTTACAAACAAGAACAAGTAAATTGAGGAAACAGAGGCAATATGGAAGAAAACCTGAAAAAAATATAGTGAAAATATTAACATCCTCAGAAGTGCAGAAGTAGTTACTATTGCAGTCATGAAACAGGCATGAATGCTAAGGGGGGGGGGGAGGGGCAGGGAGAAGCACTCAGAAAAAAAAGAAAACCAGGAAGTAAAAATATACTAAAGTATAACTTTAAAAATCAACAGAAGTGTTGAGAGATAATATTTGAAGGCATTTCCTAGGAATTAGAACAACAGAATGTCATAAATATAAGAAAACTATGGGATTAATATGACAACTAAATCATAGCAGTTTCAGGGGGAAGAAAAATGGAAAGGTGAAAATTATCAAAGAATTAGTACAGGGAAATGTTCCAGAACAGGAGGATCTGAACAACCACGCATAAATATGACATGGGAACCAGGAAAATGGATACCAAACCTAGAAAAGGAGAAAGGGAGGCCCCAGGATGACGGCTGCACAGCATGCCAAAGCAGACCATGAGAACAACTCCAAGGGGGGTGTCTCCAGAAAAATGTCTGCCCCTATTAAATTACCTTTTTATTAGTTGGCTTAAAACTCAGCATTCGGAAAACTAAGATCATAGCTTCTGGTCCCATCACTTCATGGCAAGTAGATAGAGAAACAATGGAAACCATGGCAGACTTTATTTTGAGGGGCTCCAAAATCACTGCAGATGGTAACTGCAGCCATGAAATTAAAAGACGCTTGCTCCTTGGAAGAAAAGCTATGACCAAACTAGACACCATATTAAAAGCAGAGACATTACTTTGCCATCAGAGGTCTGTATTAGTCAAAGCTATGGTTTTTCCAATAGTCATATATGGATGTGAGAGTTGGACTATAAAGAAAGCTGAGCTCAAAAAATTGATGCTTTTGAACTGTGGTGTTGGAGAAGACTCTTGAGAGTCCCTTGGACTGCAAGGAGATCCAACCAGTCCATCCTAAAGGAAATCAGTCCTGAATACTGATTGGAAGGACTGATGCTGACGCTGAAACTCTAATACTTTGGCCACCTGATACAAAGAACTGACTCATTGGAAAAGACCCTGATGCTAGGAAAGATTGAAGAAGGCAGGAGGAGAAGGGGATGGCAGAAGATGAGATTGTTGGATGGCATCCTTGAGTTGATGGACATGAATTTGAGTAAGCTCTGGGAGTTGGTGATGGACAGGGAGGCCTGGCATGCTGCAGTCCATGGGGTCATGAAGAGTCAGAAACAACTGAGCAATTGAACTGAACTGAATAAATTACCTGCTGTGTTTGATTGAGAACCATTTCAGAGTTCTGCTTGACTTCTGGGATAAATTAGTGATCAATATATAAAAAGTAAACAATGATAAAAGAAAACTTATACAATATCAAAACATAAATATTGTACATTATGGGCTCAACTGTGAACAACTGTGTATTGTTCAAATGACTTAAGCACTTTACAGTGATTCAGTTGAAACTGTGATGTCACTTGATTGCAGTGGTTCACAATTTGGGCTGCACAGTAGAACCATACAAGGGTATTTTTAAAAATACTGAGGCCTTCCATCTCAATCCCAGACATTCTGGTTTAATTGGTTTGGCACATAAACTGGGACTTGACAATTTTTAGAGGCCCCCAGGTGATTCCTAATGAGGTGGAAGGGGATGAGGGAGGAAAACAGGGGAGTCTGTGTATGACAGAGAAGAGCTAAATTCTAATTTGCAGAGTGGGAATTCCTACTAGCCAATAGCAAGAGTTTAAGGACAGACAGAATCCTATTCTATGCTGTACAGTTCAGTTTCACTCACTTCCTCCTAATCTCAGCCCTGTCAGATCCTGCCTTTATTACAAATTTTGGTATTTTACTCATCACACATTTTTTGCATAATTTTGATTTTTTCAAATATTGCATTAAAATTTTACTTATTTTGACTTCTGACTTTTGTGGCACCCCCATAAATATTTTGCCTGAAATAAATTTTGTGAAGGTGAGAGCCCCACTTGCCTCACCCTAATTCCAGCTCTTATGAGAACTAAAATTGAAAATTAAAATGTTATGGAATAAACACATGACTTTTTTAAAAAGAGCACTACCAGGAGAAACTGTTGGATTAAAAGTTATTGCCTGTTGGAAGCAGGACTCAAAGTTAGGGAGGGATAAAACTATTCTATTGTTATAAGTCTCCATATACTTTTGACTTTTTGAAACTGAATCTATGTGTTACTTTAATAAAAATTAAATCAAAAATACATTGTGTCAGCCAACTATTTCTGTGGGCCTTTGGCAGCTGACTTTAGACCAACTGCACCTTTGCCAGAGGAGGAAAATGAGGTACAGAGGCCTGAAGTGGTTTTCCCAAGGTCCCTGCCACCAGTGTCAGAACTGAGGTCAGAGCAGGCTGAGAATGCATGGTTCTTTCTGCCTGGATAAACTTTCTTCTCCAGCCAATAACACCACACCAGAAAACCTCTGCTCCTCTGCTGAAGGTCGGGGCCATAAAGACCTCAGAAATCCTGGGAATTCTGACTTTCAGGGACCCTATCCCACACCATGTGAAAAACACATTAAAATCCACCTACCACATCATAACTAATATTTCTTTTCATGTAGAGGGTTTTTAAAGTTTCTTCTGAATATTTACCTTGGAGTAACTCTTTTTGCTTTGGCTCAGCAAAATTTTGCACTCCTTGCAACTGTTGCAAAGTGAGAAAACCTACTCAAATTAAACTTTTGCCACTGTTACATTAAAAAATAAATTACATGGACACAATATACATTCTTAAGAGGTTTTAACTCAGCAGATGAAATTTTATTTCTGCAATGTTTCATATTTTAGAGAACATCCTTTTCTTTTCAATTCTCAGAACTTTTCATCAGCCTTAGAACATATCCTGGATCTTCAGCATGGTTCACAGCACTGAGTGAATTGACTCAAACTGTGGATCACTGACCAATCTTCCGTTGGTCTCTGTCTTAGGGACTTTCCTTCCATCTCCCAACCTGGTGAGTAATTGTGTCCTTTTTTTTTTTTTTTCAAATTCTTTAATGATGTACTGCACAAGTAATTTCCTTAAAACCTCACTTGTACTGCCTCTTGATCTTCAGCACGTCCTCCTCCCTGTGGAACTCCCACCTGAATAACATGTGATTCTGGATAAAATGCCAAGCTTCATCTTGCCTAGTCTGTGAATGTGCAATTCCTACTATTTGGATTATATTTCCTCCTCCTCATTTATTGATTACTCCAATTTTATCTAAAGAATTAATACTTGTTCTTACCTAGGTTTGGGTTTCCTTCCCATAATTTCTCTGTGATAGTACTTAATTCACATTGCTGGTTTTACTTTTTGGCATGTCTGTCTTTAGTAATGTCAGCAAGGCAAGAATTATATACATTTCATATCTCCAGATCCTAGCAAACGTTTGGCCAATGGGAAGGATGTAGTAAACTTGACTAAACAAACGTCCAGAATGACAAGGCCCAACTGATATTGCAGCTCTCTATTCAATTGTGGTAACCAGCTCTTTTTCTGTCTAAAACATACCACAATTCCACTGCAGTGGGAACAAAAATGAAACCTGGACCATCTGATGTTTGTACTTTGCTGAAAGTATAAAAATGGAGTTAAACAGATACAAGTCTCATTCTTTAGGAATTTTATGGTTCAATAAGAATACAGAGATGAGGGCAGAGACATCTGTACAGTTATCAAATACACAAATAAAATGTTCTGCCTAAAAAATGGAACCTAGAGTAAAAACCCTAGTTATAGTCCTCATTTTGCTATTCTCTAGCTAAGTGACTCCAGAAAACTTTGCTTGATAGCCCACATTTTCACGTTCCATTTATGTAGGTTATATGGTAGCTCTGTTGATGATGACCATAGAGGAAGCACTCACTGAGGTCCTATTGCACCTGCCTCTCGCTTGGCAGTGGGGACAGCACTCCTTTATGTGAGGGCCTGAGAAATAGGGTACAGGAAGACCCCAAACCTTTAAAGTGCATCAATCTTTCCAGACTAATGAAGACTTGACCATAGGAGGAATACCTCAAGGGAAACAAAATCCATTTTCCTAGATGAGAAATGTATAACCTGCAATTGGGAGAGTAAACATTAAATTTCTAGTTTGAAAAGACGTTTAGTCAAAAGTGGTCACTGGGTCACTGGCAGGAAGCTTAACATGTGGAAACCACGTTGGTCATACAAATCTGTGTCATCTTGCCTCCCTGTGCCCTAACTTGGGCTTCAGGGTCCTCAGCTATAGAAGGAAGCTGGCTTGGGAGAACCTCTTCTTCCCTTTCACTTTGGCAGTTCTGTGATCCCAAGTGACCTAGGATCTAACAGCCCAGCATTGCCTAAGTGTTCCTGAGAATCAGCAGAGCATAAAGTGGCTTCATGCTCCATTGAGAAATATAAAGATGGGCCTGTTACTTGCGGCTGGAAAAACACATCACTTCCGACACAGAAAGAAGACAGAGGGTGAGGAATCAAACCAGAGCAGTGAGTCTGAACTGCCAAACCCAATCAATTTTCCTCTTTTGAGGTTAGAAGCCAAGCATTTAGATAAAGAGTCACACAGACCGCCTGGAAGATGAATGTCAAGAGCTTCAGCTTGTACTTCAGGCTCTGTCCCCAAATCCCCCCATAACCCTAGGTAAGGCTCTTAAACCCCAAAGCCTCATTTTTTTTTATTGTAAAATGGTTGAGTTGAGCAATGAATAAATGTGTTTTCAATAAAAAATAATAAAGTCATATGTGAAAAGCAGGGAACAAAAAATCACTAAAGGCAACAGGAAAGTATACAAGATTAGGTCATGAGGATGTAATTTCTAGTCATTTGCTGAACAAATGCTTATTTCTTCTGCCAGGTATTGTTCAAGTTGTGGATATGGAAGTATAAAAAAAAAAACAGATATTCTTATTTTCTTGGAGTGCAAATTTCTGTCAGGATGACAGTAAATAGTCAGCCAAATAAGTGAAATACGTAGCATGCATAGGAACCTGGAATGTAAGGTCCATGAATCAAAATAAATAGGAAGTGGTCAAACAGGAGATGGCAAGAGTGAACACTGACATTTTAGGGATCTGTGAACTAAAACGGACCAGAATATGTGAAGTTAATTCAGATGAGGGCTATACAGTCCGTGGAATTCTCCAGGCCAGAATGCTGGAGTGGGTAGCCTTTCCCTTCTCCAGGAGATCTTCCTAACCCAGGGACCAAACCCAGGTCTTCCACCTTGTAGAATGGTTCTTTACCAGCTGAGCCAAAAGGGGAGCCCATTATATATATTGCTGTGGGCAAAATCCCCTAGAAGAAATGGAGTAGCCATCATAGTCAACAAAAGAGTCCAAAGTGCAGTACGTGGGTGCATCCTCAACAATGACAAAATGATCTCTGTTCATTTCCAAGGCAAATCATTCAATATCACAGCAATCCAAGTCTATGCCCCAATCACCAATGCCAAGAAGCTGAAGTTGAACAGCTCTCTGATGACCTACCAGACCTTTTAAAAAGAACTAACACCAAGAAAAAGATGTCCTTTTCTTCATAGAGGACTGGAATGCAAAAGTAGAAAGTCAAGAGATACTTAGCTGCTGCTGCTGCTAAATCACTTCAGTCGTGTCTGACTCTGTGCAACCCCATAGACGAACGACAGCCCACCAGGCTCCTCCATCCCTAGGATTCTCCAGGGAAGAACACTGGAGTGGGTTGCCATTTCCTTCTCCAATGCACGAAAGTGAAAAGTGAAAGTGAAGTCACTCAGTCATGTCCGACTTTGCGACCCCATGGACTGCAGCCCATCAGGCTCCTCTGTCCATGGAATTTTCCAAGCAAGAGTACTGAAGTGGGTTGCCATTTCCTTCTCCAAGAGATACTTAGAGTAACAGGCAAATTTGGCCTTGGAGTACAAAATGAAGCAGGCCAAAGGCTAACAGAGTTTTGTCAAGAGAATGCACTGGTCATAGCAAACACCCTCTTCCAACAACACAAGAGAAGACTCTACACATGGACATCCCCAGATGGTCAATACCAAAATAGATTGGGGATATTCTTTGCAACTGAAGATGGAGAAGCTCTATACGGTCAGCAAAAAGAATACCTGTACTTGACTGTGGCTTAGATCATGAACTCCTTATTGGCAAATTCAGACTTAAGTTGAAGAATGTGTGGAAAACCACTAGACCATTCAGGTACAAGTTAAATCAAATCCCTTATGATTATACAGTGAAAGTGACAAATAGATTCGAGGGATTAGATGTGACAGACAGAGTGCCTGAAGAACTATGGATAGAGGTTCATAACATTGTAGAGGAGGTGGTGATCAAGATCATCCCCTGTCAGGAGACGTTCAACTTTAAGGGATCCAGTGTGTTGTTTTCTTCCTTTGTGTGCCATTTCTCAAGGACTCTCTGTTCCTTATCAGTTCCTGGAAAACAGGAACAAACAGAGCTGCACGCAGTTCTTAGGACTGAGATGATGGGAAAGAGCACCTGCTTGGATTCCCTTCAGTGACTCCTTTCAATGACTCCCTTCAGTGACCTTTTAGGACTATCCATTTTGTTGCAACTGGTGGAATTCCATTATTTTTAATGGCTGAGTAATCATTTTCTTGAAGATATATAAGCATGCATTCTGCAAATAAAGTACCCTTGTTTCACTCGAGACTTGGGTCCCCTGCGTCCTTCTTCTCATCGACTCCAGTCCTGAGGTTCCAGTCTCCGAAGACCATGACAATCCCCAAGAAAAAGAAATGCAAAAAGGCAAAATGGTTGTCTGAGGAGGGCTTACAAATAGTTGAGAAAAGAAGGGAAGATAAAGGCAAAGGAGAAAAGGAATGATATACCCATCTGAATGAGGAGTTCCAAAGAATATACAAAGGAGAGATAAGAAAGCCTTCCTCAGTGATCAGTGCAAAGGAAAAGAGGAAAACAATAGAATGGGAAAGACTAGAGATCTTTTCAAGAAAGAGGCACCAAGGGGACATTTCATGCAAAGATGGGCTCAATAAAGGACAGAAATGAAATGGACCAAACAGAAGCAGAAGATATTAAGAAGAGGTGGCAAGAATACACAGAAGAACTATACAAAAAAGGCTTTCATGACCCAGAAAATCAAGACTATATGGTCACTCACCTACAGCCAGACACCTTGGAATGCGAAGTCAAGTGGGCTTTAGGAAGCATCACTACGAACAAAGCTAATGGAGGTGATGGAATTCCAGCTGAGCTATTTCAAGTCCTAAAAGTTGATGCTGTTAACGTGCTGCACTCAATATGTCACCAAATTTGGAAAATGCAGCAGTGGCCACAGAACTGGAAAAGGTCAGTTTTCATTCCAGTCCCAGAGAAAGGCAGTGCCAAAGAATGTTCAAACTACCACACAGTTGTACTCATTTCACATGCTACTAAATTAATACTCAAAATTCTCCAATCTAGGCTTCAACAATACATGAACTGAGAACTTCCAGATATTCAAGCTGGATTTAGAAAAGGCAGAGGAAGCAGAGATAAAATTGCCAACATCCATTGGATCATAGAAAAAACAAGAGAATTCCAGAAAAACATCTACTTTGCTTCATTGATTATGCTAAAACCTTTGACAGTGTGTATCACAACAAACTGTGGAAAATTCTTAAAGAGATGAGAATATAAGATTATCTCACCTGCCTCCTGAGAAACCTGTCTGGAGGTCAAGAAGCAACAGTTAAACTGGACATGGAATGATGGGTTGTTTCCAAGTGGGGAAAGGAGTACACCAAGGCTATATATTGTCACCTTGCTTCTTTAACTTACATGCAGATGAAGCACAAGCAAAGAATATAATCAATCTGATTTTGGTATTGACCATCTGGTGACGTCCATGTGTAGAGTCCTCTCTTGTGTTGTTGGAAGAGGGTGTTTGTTATGACCAGTGCATTCTCTTGGCAGAACTCTTATTAGCCTTTGGCCTGCTTCATTCTGTACTCCAAGGCCAAGTTTGCCTGTTACTCCCGGTGTTTCTTGACTTCCTACTTTTATATCCCAGTCCCCTATAATGAAAAGGACATCTTTTTTGGGTGTTAGTTCTAGAAGGTCTTATAGGTCTTCATAGAACCGTTCAACTTCAGCTTCTTCAGCATTACAGGTCGGAGCATAGACTTGGATTACCATGGTATTGAATGGTTTGCCTTGGAAACAAAGAGAGATCATTCTGTCATTTTTGAGATTGCATACAAGTACTGCATTTTGAACTCTTTTGTTGACTATGAAGGCTACTCCATTTCTTCTAAGGGATTCCTGGCCACAGTAATAGATATAATGGTCATTTGAGTTAAATTCACCCATTCCAGTCCATCTTAGTTTGCTGATTCTTAGAATGTCGATGTTTACTCTTGCCATCTCCTGTTTGATCACTTCCAATTTGCCTTGATTCATGAACCTAACATTCCAGATTCCTATGCAATATTGCTCTTTACAGCATCGAACCTTGCTTCTATCACCAGTCCCATCCACAATTGGATGTTGCTTTTGCTTTGCCTCCATCCCTTCATTCATGGAGAAGCTCTAAACAGTCAGTAAAAACAATACTGGGAGCTGACTGTGGCTCAAATCATGAACTCCTTATTGCCAAATTCAGACTTAAATTGAAGAAAGGGGAGAAAACCACTAGACCATTCATATATGACCTAAATCAAATCCCTTATGACTGTACAGTGGAAGTGAGAAATAGATTTAAGGGACTAGATCTGATAGACAGAGTGCCTGATAAACTATGGACGGAAGTTAATGATGTTGTACAGGAGACAGGGATCAAGACCATCCCCATGTAAAAGAAATGCAAAAAGGCAAAATGGTTGTCTGAGGAGGCCTTACATATAGCTTTGAAAAGAAAGGAAGTGAAAAGCAAAGGAGAAAAGGAAAGATATACCCATCTGAATGCAGAGTACAAAAGAATAGCAAGGAGAGATAAGAAAGCCTTCCTCAGTGATCAGTGCAAAGAAATAGAGGAAAACAATAGAATGGGAAAGACTAGAGATCTCTTCAAGAAAATTAGAGATACCAAGGGAACATTTCATGCAAAGCTGGGCTCAATAAAGTCAGAAATGGTAGAGACCTAACAGAAGCAGATTATATTAAGAAGAGGTGGCAAGAATACACAGAAGAACTGTACAAAAAAGATCTTTATGACTCAGATAATCTCAATGGTGTGATCATTTACCTAGAGCCAGACATCCTGGAGTGTGAAGTCAAGTGGGCCTTAGGAAGCATCACTACAATCAAAGCTAGTGGAGGTGATGGAATTCCAATTGAGATATTTCAAATCCTGAAAGATGATGCTGTGAAAGAGCTACACTCAATATGTCACCAAATTTGGAAAATTCAGCAGTGGCCACAGGACTGGAAAAGGTCAGTTTTCTTCCCAATCCCAAAGAAAGGCAATGCAAGAGAATGCTCAAACTACCACACAATTGCACTCATCTCACACACTAGTAAAGTAATGCTCAAAATTCTCCAAGCCAGGCTTCAGCAATATGTGAACCGTGAACTTCCAGATGTTCAAGCTGGTATTAGAAAAGGCAGAGGAACCAGAGATCAAATTGCCAATATCTGCTGGATCATCAAAAAAGCAAGAGAGTTCCAGAAAAACATCTATTTTTGCTTTATTGACTATGGCAAAGCCTTTGACTGTGTGGATCACAATAAACTGTGGAAAATTCTGAAAGAGATGGGAATACCAGACCACCTGACCTGCCTCTTGAGAAACCTGTATGCAAGTCAGGAAGCAACAGTTAGAACTGGACATGGAACAACAGACTGGTACCAAATAGGGAAAGGAGTACATCAAGGCTGTATGTTTTCACCCTGCTTAATTAACTTATATGCAGAGTACATCATGAGAAATGCTGGACTGGAGGAATCACAAGCTGGAATCAATATTGCCAAGAAAAATATCAATAACCTCAGATATGCAGATGAGAACACCCTTATGGCAGAAAGTGAAGAAGAACTAAAACGCCTCTTGATGAAAGTGAAAGAAGAGAGTGAAAAAGTTGGCTTACAGCTCAACATTCAAAAAACCAAGATCATGGCATCCAGTCCCATCACTTCATGGCAAATAGATGGGGATACAATGGAAACAGTGACAGGCTTTCTTTCTGGGGCTCCAAAATTACTGCAGATGGTGACTGCAGCCTTAAAATTAAAAGATGCTGCTCCTTGGAAGAAAAGTTATGACAAATCTAGACAGCATATTAAAAAGCAGAGACATTACATTGCCAAAAAAGATCCATCTAGTCAAAGCTATGGGTTTTCCAGTAGTCATCTACGGATGTGAGAGTTGGATCATAAAGAAGACTGAACTCCAAAGAATTGATGCTTTTGAACTGTGGTGTTGGAGAAGACTCTTGAGAGTCCCTTGGACTTCAAGGACATCAAACCAGTCAGTCCTGAAGGAAATCAACTCTCAATATTCATTGGAAGGTCTGTTGCTAAAGCTGAAGCTCCAAAACTTTGGCCTCCTGATCCAAAGAGCCAATTCATTAGAAAAGACCCTGATGCTGGGAACATTTGAAGGTGAGAGGAGAAGGGGATGACAGAGAATGAGATGGTTGGATGGCATCACTGACTCAGTGGACATGAGTTTCTGCAAGCTCCAGGAGATGGTTAAAGTCAGGGAAACCTGGCGTGCTGCTGTCCATGGGGTCACAAAGAGTCAGACACGAATGAACAACTGAACAACAATAGCGTGACAGATGGTGACAAATGCTATAGAGAAAAAGTGCAGGCAAGACACATAGAGAGTTCAGGAAAGGGTGGGGTGGTGTAGTAGGGTGGGTGTTGCACATTCCTGAATAGAAGGACTGAGCCAAGGTTGTTAGAAATGAGAGCTCTCCTGCAGAGGAATGGCAAGCACCAAAACATTAGGAACCATGGGAACACTCGTGCGGCTGCAGCTGGTGGGCTAGGCGGGGAGTAGCAGGAAATAAACTCAGAGATTTAACAGAGGACAGATTGTATAAAGCTTTGTAGGACTTCAGCATTTACTCAGGGGAGATAGGACAAACTGGAGGATTTTGAACAAAGCAATAAATCAACTTAGTGTTCAAAAAGAACACTCTGGTTCCATGCAGAGAACACAAAAGCTAAAGCAGGGATGTCAGTTAAGAGGCTATTTACAGGGACTTCCTGGTGGTCTGGTGGTTAAGAATCCAGTCTGCAATGCAGGGGAGGAGGGTTCAATCCTTGGTTTAGGAATAGCCTCCCACAGGCCGCAGAGCAACTAAGCCTGTGTGATGCAACTCCTGAGCCTGTGCACCACAACTACTGAAGCCTGGGTACCGCAACGAGAGAGCCATAATGCCACAATGAAAGATGCCGCATGATGCAACAAGGGTCCCAATCCAGCCTAATCAATTATTTCATAAAGAGGCTATTACAAAAAGCTGAGATGATGATAACTGGGATCAAAATGACAGCAGTCCAGATGGGGAGAAAGGTCATATTCTGTATATTTAAAAAGGCAAGCAGATTTTGCTAATGGATTAGATGCAGACTCTGAGAGAGAGAAAAAAAAAAAGAGTCAAGAACAGCTTGAAGGTTTTTTTGGCATGAATGACTGTAAACCTGAGGTTGGCATTTACTGAAATGAGGAAGACAGCAGGAAGAGGAGATGTGAAGAAAAAGGCTGGGGCTTATTATGTCTGAGACATCAAACATACAAATACAGATGTTGCAGAGAGAGTTGGATTTACTATCCTGGAGTTTAAAACAGAGGTTGTCAGAATTAGAAATATGGCATCTGGGAGTCCTCTGTGTATCGATGGGGTTTAAAGTGATGAAGTCAGAGAAGATCAGTGAGAAGCAAAGGAGCTACGGGATAGTTCAGAGCACTGAGTGTGAACCAGTCAAATGATGAGTAAGTGCGGAGGTTGTTAGGGACTTAGGCAAGAGATGCTTCACTGACGACCTGATTGAAATGGCTTTAAGAGAGAATGGGCAGAGAGAAACTGGAGACAGCTGGTATAGATCACTCTTTCAAGGGTTTCTGTTGTAGAGCAAAGCAGAGACTTGAGGCAGATCTGGACTTGGGGCAAAGTTGTGGAGAGAGGGTTATGTTTTTAAGCTGGGCTACTCTACAGTGTGTTTGCCTTCTGATAGGAATAATAAAGGAGGAGGAGGAAGGAAAGAGGAAAGGAAGGAAGGAAGGAAAGCAAATAGAGGAGGACGGGGAGAACAAGGCGAGCAAGAGGGGGTGGGAAGGATTGAGGAGGGAAGGAAGGGGAGGCAGGGGAGAAGGAGGGGTAAAAATTAATAGCACCCTGAGAAAGAAGAGAAGTATGTATCCAAAATCAGAAATGGAAATGGGGACACTACTATTAGTCATCATAAATAAAAATGATCATTATCCTTTATTGCGAACAACTGTGAACCAACAAATTAAAAGACCTAGATAAAATGGACCACTTCCTAGAAACACACAAATTATCTACCTAAACTGATTCAAGAAGAAATAGAAAATCTCAACACTTATCACAAGTAAAGATATTGAATCAGGAATCAAAAAGCTTCCCAGCAAAGAAAAATCTAGGACCAGACAGCTTTATTGGTGAATTCTACCTGGCATTTAAAAAAGAATTTCAAATTCTTGCAAAGAGTAGAAGAGGAGAGAACACATCCTAACTTGCACTATGAAGACAGTACTACCTTAGTCTTTATCTAGTGTGGAACACAGATAAAAACATCAGAAAAAGAGAAGATTACAGATCAGTATCCTTGATGAATACAGATGCAGAGATCCTCAATAGAATACTAGGAAATTGAATCCAACAGCCTATTACAAGAATTGTATACCATGACCAAATGAAATTTATTCCATGAATTCAATGGTGGTTCCACAAAAGAAAATTAATCAATGTAATGTATCATATTAATACAATGAAAGGGAAAAAAAAACCCTACCTGATCACCTCAACGGACACAGAATGGCGTTTTACAAAATCCAACCCCCTTTCATGATAAGAGGTGAATGGGAGTGGATTAGGAATAGACTAGAACTTCCTCCATATGATAAAGCACATTTATGGAAGACCCATAGGTTAAAAAAAAAAATAGTTGTGAAGGACTAGTAGCTTTCCTCCTCTAAGGTCATGAACAAAATCAGGATGCCTTCTTTCACCAATGTTGTAATGGAAGTTGTAGCCAGAGGAAAGAATAAATAAGTAAAAGACATCCAGACTGGAAGGAAAGAAGTAAAATTATCTCTATTCACATATAACACAATCCTATATAGAGAAAATTCTAAAGAATCCACTAGAAAGCTAGTAGAACTAATAAAGGAATGTAGCAAAGTTTCAGGGTATGAGATCAATGCACAAAAAATCAGTTGTGTTTATATATACCAGCAATAAAGAATCTGAAAAGGAATTAAGAAAGCAACTACAATTACATCTAAAAGAGTAAAATATTTGGGAAAAAATTAACCAAGGAGATAAGAGTTATACACTGAAAACCAGAAAATATTGCTGAAAGAAATAAAGTAGGATCTAAACAAACAGAAATGCTATGTTAATGGTACAAAATTTAATATTGTTAAAATGTCAATACTAGAGAAAGTGATCTACAGATTCAGTGCAATTCCTGTCAAAATTCCTATAGCTTAATTTCCAGAAATGAAAAAGTCATTCCTTTAATTCATGTGGAAAAAACCTCAAATAGTAAAAAAAAATCTTGAAAAAAAGCAAAGTAGGAGTACTCACACTTTCCAGTTTCAAAACTTGTTACAAAGCTACAGTAATTACAGCAGCATGATTATGGCATAAGTTTAGACATAATAGAAAAGAACTGAGAGTTCAGAAATAAAACCATACCTCTATGGCCAATTGACTTTTGACAAGAGTGCCAAATACATTCAATGACAATGAATAGTCTTTTCACAGGTTTTACGGGACATTGGACTTCCCCTATGCAAAAAAATAAAGCTGAACCTCCTACTTCACACCATATACAAAAATTAATTTACAATTGATCAGTGACATAAAAATCATTAAATTCTTAGACAAAAACAAGAGTAAATCTTCATGATCTAGGATTTGGCAATGGATTCTTAGATATGATACTAAAAGCAGAACAACAAAAGAAAAAAATAAATTTAATTTTTTTCAAAATTAAAAAAATTTCTGCATCATAGTATTATCAAGAAAGTGAAAAAAAAAACAAGCTAAAGGTTGATAGAAAATATTTAAAATCATATATCTGAAATAAGCTTAATATCTCCAACATATAAAAATTAATATAACTCAACAATAAAAAGATAATTCAGTCTAAAAAATATTGGACTTGAGTAGACATTTCTCCAAAAATACAAATATGAAATAAGTACGTGAAAAGATTCTAAACATCACTGATCATTAGGGAAATGTGAGCAGAATCACTTTATACCTATTAAAATGGTTACAATCAATAAAACAAAAAAAAAGTGTTAGTAAAGATGGAGAAAAATTGGAACCCTCACACATTTCTTATGGAAATGTAAAATGGTACACCTACTATGGAAAACAGTTTGGTGGTTCCTCAAAAAGCTATACATGGAATTATCATATTCTGTCCAACCCCTAAGCATTTACCCAACATAATTAAAAGCAGGAAGTCAAACATTCACAATAGCCAAAAAGTAGAAACAACCCAAATGTTCATCAACAGATGAATAGATACAGAAAATGTGGCTTATATATATAATAAAACATTGTTCAATCACAAAACAGAAGTTCTGATACATGCTACAACTTGGATGAATGTGGAAAACTTTGCACTTTTAGCAAGACACAGAAGGACAGACATTGTGCAGTTCCTTTTTTATGAAACATCTAGAATAGATGTCAAATTCATAGAACCAGAAAATAGAGGTTTCCAGGGGCTGACAGCGGAGAAAAATGAGGAGTTATTGCCTCAAAATTATAGACTTTCTATCTAAAGTGATGAAAATTCATGGAAATAGAGAGTGAGGATGGTTGCATAACATTGTGAATATAGTTACTGCCGGTTAAACAGTTAAAATGACAAATTTTGTTTTATATATATGTATATATATATATATATCACCACAGTTTAAAAAATTTATAATGTAATATGCCAAAGAAATTGAATTATATACTTTAAATGGATAAATTACATGGTATGTGAATATCTCAATAAAGCTGTTTTGAAAACTAAAGATGCAGTACACAGTGAAAATTGCTAGAGTCTTGCCCTTGGATAGGCAAGAAAAGATGTGATTTACTACATGAAGGGGCTTGGCTTAAATAGGAATGTGGATAATTCATCCATCGTAACATGGATGTAAATCAAAGAATATGGATGCAAATGCAGGCAGCAGGTTTGGTGTTGGGAGCAGGTTTATCAGTCTCAGCTGTTGTAAAAGTATGTCAAGTTGCATCTTTCTTACAGTGGTTATTTCTTTCTGCCTGGTGGATCCTTGGTTGTTCTTCCCTGACCCAACATCACTCGATTATAATTTTCTTATTAGGGTATACAATGCCTTGACTCATTTTGAATTGGCATAGAACCTAGGGTTATATGTTCTTAAAACATTCTGAATGAATGAGTGAGCAAATTATGAATACAACAGACTACTGGTTCTCAAGAGTTTAGTTGGTTTTCATTTCCCATCCTCAGTTCAGTTCACATTCTCTACTTCTCTGTCATATATAAACCAAACCATGTTTGGTGAGAAACCTCCTCAGCACCCATTCTCATGTGTTGTGTGATAATATTCTCCCATTTCTGTTGGAAAACAATTTTTGTTGTCCCCATATGGCAATCAGGCAGTGTCAGCTGGTGCATTCACCAGCGCCAGAGTCCCACTCACAGTCTGGGCCGTGCTACTTCCTCGTAGGCCCTGGCAGTGGGCAAGCAGGAAACAAGAGCAACATTAGTGCAGAGAAAACAGATGAAGAAGAGAAAGAGGACAGAGTTGTCCTCTTTACTCAACAGGCTGATCAGAAGCAACTCTATTGATAACACAAACCAGGTGGAAAACCTACAACAAGATCCGAACTCCTCCCTACACTCAGTAAAGTCTTGTGAGGAGTCTACACCGTAGGCTTCATCCATCCATCCAAAATACAAGAGAACACACTGCCTTTGATGTTTGCTGAGGCCCTGCAGAACTTAGTTGCCCTGTCTCAGTCTGGCACTGCTGAAACAGCTGCCTTTGTGTTAGTCGTGCAGTTGGATACCCCACTGTCTGTGCCTCTCCCAGACTTCTAAGCTGGTCTTTCAAATGGGAAAAGTGATTGAGCAGATGGAAAAATTTTACCCTGAACTCAAGATAGCTTATGCTGTTCAAGGCAATAAATTGGGCACCAAGGTCAGAGATCGGGGAGTACCTTGTCTTTGGTACCCCTGGGATAATTCTGGACTGGTACTCCAAGCTCAAGTTCATTGACTCCAAGAAGATCAAGGTTTGGTCTGGATGAAGCTGACATGATGATAACTACCCACCACCGTCAAGATCGGAGCATCTGCACCCATAGGATGCTGCCCAGCAGCTGACAGATGCTGCCTGCCCCTAATACCTTTGAAGACTCTATGGAAATTTGCCCAGATAGCGGTCCCAGAATCAAACATCCAGCGGAGGCGGGAGCAGACAGTGGACACCATGCACAGTGATGGAAATGGCGAGTTGCAGGCATCGTGTAGCCTCTATGGGCCACCACCATTGCTTCAGCTACCATCTGCTGCCATTCCCCTAAAACACGTGGCTGGCTGACAGCAGGGCTCTCAAAAGAAGGCAACCCCACGAAATGTGCTGAAATGATGGTGGAGCGGAGGGCTGCCATAACGGAGTGCCTGAGATGGGAAAGAGAAGGTTCTGGCGACCAACAACATGCACGCCCTTATTGTTGTTATACAGATGTATAACCTGAAGTTAAACAGGCATCTGTCATCATCAGTGCTGACATTTCCCTTTACAGGGACAGGAATCTGGACAGTGGGACCCACCTGCACTGCGGTAGGCATACAGGCCTCTTTCACAAGAAAAGTCTGGCAGTGAACATGGTTGACAGCGGGCACAGCATGAACATCCTGAACCAAAGCCATGTATTAAGAGTATAGACAGACTGGACATGCTGATGTGGAGGAGACAGAAGTTAGCCAACAGAGGAACTCCACCACCACGGTACTTGCCTTCAGCTCTCTCCCTGAACATATATTCCAAACATCTGTGTTCATAGTGCTCGGGATACAGACAGGTGCAATCAAGGGACTAGGGCACTGATAGCCATTCATCTGTCCCAGGCAAGAATAATTGCCAAAGTTTTTGCTCCATCTTTATTTGGAATCTTTGTGTGGAATAGTCAGAGCAAATAATAGTACATGCATTTCCTCAAAGCTGACCAAGGCTGTTGGTACCCACAGAGCAAGAGGGCAAAGATGAGGTGAAACTGAGTTGCAGGAGAAATATAAAACCCCAGTCAAGAGGAGTCCTCTTCAGCTCATTGATAAAAAATGGTCACTTTATCTAGGACCAGGCCTGGAAGAGGGCTCTTCTGTGATGAGCATTACTGCAATCTCAGACCTTCCTTGGAGCCATTTCTGTGTTTTATGACCAGACCTTCCCCAAGGAAGGGAAGGGGAAGAGGCCAGACTCCAGGTGGTTTCCTTGGAACGTTGCAAACACTGCGGAGACCAACAGACGGCCCACATTTCCCCAGTGGGCGCGTGACTGTGTTGAGTCTTCTTCACGCTTCCGGCCAACTCTGAACCTTCCCAGGAGTCTTGTAAGAAGAGAAGAAATTTTATGCCTCACCATCCAAAGTCCTGTGGACCAACCCTGAAATAACTATAAACAAAGGCAATAATTAAAGGAGTTTAGACTCAAAACAAAAAATGGAAAAACAAAAATTGTTTTTTCAGCATCTTCTGTTCTTAACTGGAATTTCATCAGGAGTTTCTCACTGCAAAGAGTGGGGTGAAAAATCTTGGGGGCAAAATGACACAGCCTTTGGAGAACTGGATATCTAATTGCAGGGAGAACATACCTGAGACTGATTTAAAATATTTATAAATATTATGATGAACAAATGCTAAATAATGTGACAACTGGTGGAAGCTCCTTAGCACTTCTACGTCTTGGGCCTTCAGACTCAGGTAGGATCAGTCAGAAAAGAATTCTGGGAGCAACAGAATGTTTGAACAGGCTGTTGCAATGATGAGGAACATAGATTTCAGCAAAGAAAGTAAAGACTTTCTCAGCAGGATAAATGACCAAAGCATACAGAGGTATGAGAAAGCCAAGTGAGGAGGAGGAGCTGCAGGGTGTCAGTAGAAAATATGTAAGTTTTATTTTAACAAGCCTTAAAGTTAATGCCAAATGCTTCAAACTTTGTGCCATCATTCTTGAGTAATATTTAGTTTGAAGTATAACATACTGAGAAAGTTAATTCACAAATGATTCACTAATTGAATCACACAACCCAAGAAATGTTTTGATACACTCAAAGGAACTTACTAAATGTTATTATTCTGCCTTGTGTTCTTATAAATCTAAATGTCATCACAGCAATTTTTTTGGAAATGGTATTAGGTCTAACCTTTATTGGGTACTTTCTATGTTCCATACACTATTCTACATGCTTCATATGTATTTCAGTTAATTCCTGCAACCATCCTATAAGGTGAGCCTTATTAATTACCCTTTTATAGCTGAGGTATGGAAATGATAACTTAATAGTCTCAAGGTCACATGATGGGTCAGGATTTGAATCCAGGCGGAATCTGTTTTTCACAGGATGTGAGGTATCTCCTTCAAAGCATCGGTGGCAGTCAGACAAATATTTCTCTCAATAGAATCACTTGATGAGGGCAAATTTATACACCAAAAATGGAGGACCTAGGGGCCAAAAGGAAAGTGAGGTGAGGAAAAGGCAATAGAATTAAGAATTAAGTTGAATTATATCAGATAATTCAATATGAATATCATATAATCATAATTTTTTCTTCGCTGAACAGTCTTACAGCCAACAAGAGATTTACTGAGCCATGTAAGTGGAATGAATCAAGTTATTGCCTTAGAGGTGTCTCTAATCTAGTAGGGGAGCAACAATGTTAATGATGGTTTATCCCAGGCTACTTGAAGTAAATCCTATTCTTGAGGCACAAGTACTGTGAGAGCAAGAAGAAAAATTACTAACTCTGGGCAGATGATGGAGAGAACTTCAAAGAGGTGCAGGCCTTTGAGCTGAGCTTTAGCGGGTAAGTAGGGTTTTCAGTAGGTAAGGTCTTGGGGAATCAGTCTGGGCACAGACAAAGGGGAGAGGTTGGAGGGTCGCAGGACAGTCAGACGGGAATACCGCATGAGGGAAGACAGGTGTGGGGTGGGACGCTGGAGAGGCCCTGGAGTCCTGGTAGTAGAGAACCCCGAATGCCACCATATTCAAGTGTAGAAACTTAAGTTTTAGGTAATGAAATTTTGGCTTGTGTTTGAGCTATAATGTAAAAGTGAAAGCTAGGTCCACATCTCAGTCATCTCTGAATTCACAGCATCTTATACAACATCTAGAACACAACAGACACTCAGAAGAATGGATGGATGGTTGGATGGATGGATGGTCGGATGGATGGATGGTTGGATGGATGGATGGATGGGACAGACTCAGTACAAGCTTTAAATTTCAAATGTCCACATGGTTGCCAGGGAGGAGGATGAAAAGAAGGGATAGTTAGGGAATTTGAGATGAACATGTACACACCGCTCTATTTTAAATGGATAACCAACCAGGACCTACTGACAGCACATGGAACTCTGCTCACTGTTATGTCGCATCCTGGATGGGAGGAGAGTCTGGGGGAGAATGGATACAGGTACATGCATGGCTGAGTCCCTTCGCTGTTCACCGGAAACTACCACAACATTGTTAATTGGCTATACCCCAATACAAAATAAAAAGTAAAAAACGAAATACAAATGACGGAAGCTCGTGACTAATTGAATATTTGAGCGTTAGGAAAGTCAAGGATGACTTGAAGCCTTCTAGCACAGATTATAGGGAGCACAAAAAGGATGCGCTGGTTTGGGGAGGTAAGAAATATTTTAATAAACCTGCCATCCTGAAAAAAGGGTGTGGAGCTGGGGGGACCGCACAGCGCAGAAGAGGCAGGAGAGTATCAGAGTGGACGAGCACAGTCAGGAAGCCTCTGTCAGCGATCAGTCCTCAGGCCCAGGGAAGTTTCTTCTAGGGTTTGCTCAGGGACACCAGAGCAACATGACAGTGTGGGGGGCAGGTAGGAGAAAGTGGTGTCCTTCAGAGCGCCCCTCTCCCATGCTCAGGTTGACCTAAGATAGCCATTCATAGCTTTTTACTTACCTCCTTGCTACCCGAACATTACACAGTACCACTGCCTCCCACAGGCCCACATACCTGGGGAAGAATCAGACTGGACGGAAGTGCCATTTTAGATTACACAATGTCTCATAATTGGATCATATTCTGTCTGGAATTTTCAGGCATTTTAACAGTGCAAAGATCACTGAATTCTTTGGAGGAAAAGGACTGACTATACGTGTATATGATAAAAGGTGAGGAAAAACTATTACCGAAAGAGTGGACAATGGTACACCTACAATAATTCTCTGTTAAATTTAACTATTTACTCAGAAAGAAACCATTTAACAAAGCAAGGCTGGTGTGCAGCACAGGGCCCATAAGTAGCCACAAGCCAGTAAGAACTGAGGACTTTCCTGGTGGCTCAGCAGTAAAGAACCCACCTGCAAGGCAGGAGACGCAGTTTCAATCCCTTGGCTGGGACGATCCCCTGGAGGAGGAAATGGCAACCCACTCCAATATTATTGCGGGGAAAATCCCATGGACAGAGGAGCCTGGTGGCCTACAGTCCATGGAGCTGCAAAGATTTGGACACAACTGAAGCGTCTGACCACAACCACCGCCAATAAGAACTGTGGTGTAATTTGGGCAGAATTGGTTTGCATCTTGCCTCTGCCAGTCATTATTTGTGTGATTTTAGGCAAGACAGTTAACTTTTGAGCCTCAATTTTCTTATCTCTTACATGGATTCAATACCATCTCTCCCCCAGAGTATTGTGAAGATTAGATGGGATGATCCATATGAAGTTTTCAGTGCCATACCTGGCACAATAGGAGTTCAGAAATGTTGGTTCCCTCTCCCTTTGTAAACTGACTCACAGGAAGCTGAACAAGTCGATACACAGAAAGAAAGGAACTAAAATGATGCTTGAAATGTGTGGATTAAAAAAAAGAAAGAAAGAAATTTGTGGATAAATGCAGGTAATAGGAACATAAAAGAGTTTAATTCAGTAAAATACTAACTAGTTAGTGGCATAGAGATTTCAAATACCTTTCAAGTTGCTCTTGTCAAACTCTCCTCTGGCTCTCTGCTTTGAAGTTTGATTGCTAATCACACATTTTTAGAACTTCTCAAAGAGGGAAGGAAGAAGAGAATTCCACCCAGCAGGCAGTGGCATGCTGTGGAATTGTTTGCCTTAACTGGAATTTGGTGATACAATAGCTGAGGTCACCTAAGGACTTTTGAAGATTTTTTTTCCAGTTCTGTGGATACAATAATTGTGTAAAATCATTGTGGACTGTATTCATTTAACCTTCACAACCACATTTTTGCTAATGGAGACTTTGTTGCTTTTAAATAGGGAAAATAGGGAAAATATTGCAGGAGTCTACTTTATGGACACAACAGTCATTTGGGGGAAAACTTTCATTTTAACCTACCTCCATAAACTTCATATCTAATTTTTCTCCCCTCACAATCTTTCTTCTTATCTCTTCTCTGTGTCATTCACCATCACAGTTCTTTTATTTGTTGATTTAATAAATATTTACCAAATGCCTAGACTATATTCCAGACATTCTTCTAGGTGAATCCTAGTAGGATTCTACTTATTCTACTGAAGACTGAGTTATGAGTAAGACTGTCCCTGCTTCCGTGGAGACAGAGAGGGGACAGAAAATAAACTAACAAACATATGGAACTGTAATTACTGGTAATGATCAGTGCTGCAAAGGAAAATAAAGTAAGGGGTATAGGGTAACTAGGATGTGGCCACTTGCTTTAGCATCACTTTGCAGACTTCCAGATGCTCCCTCCAGACTATGAGACTGTCCCGGGTCTCACTGCCCTGTCACCACTTGCAGGGATTGCAGCCGAGACTTACAAACGCATGGCCTGACGTCCCTACTTTCCACTGCCAGTCAATTTCAGCTAATTCAAACTGATATATGAGGGCTGGAAATTGTTCAACAAGTAAACGCATATTAGATATATAATCATGTTACCAAGGCCAAGCTTATACTGCTCATCTCACGACAGGCCAACAAATCCAGAGATAAGTAGGTGGGGCAAGGAGTAATGATTTATTCAGAAAGTCAGAGTCTGAAAAAATGATGGACTAGTGTCCCAAAGGACCATCTTTCTCAAATTAGAATTGATTCTTTTATACTAAAAGTGGAGGGGGTGTGGTTGGTTGTTGCAAATATTTTGGTGTCAGAATCCTTTGTTCTTGCAATTGTCCAGGTAGGTCAGGTCATGATGTTCCTGTAAACCTCCAGAAAGACAAAGTTTTTCTCTGTTCTGCAACTTTTTATCTCTATCTGAGTGGGAAAGTATTACACCTTAAAGACCAGAGCCTTGAGAAAAGGTTATCATGTATTATTCTTACTTGTAACAAAAGCAACAGAATACAAAGGAACAGATCCAATATGGAGTCAGATTTATTCTTCCCTATTACAGTCAGAAGGAAAAAAAAAAAATTCAAGCTTATGTAAAAAAGAAAAAAATCACAATCTATCACATAGATCTAAGAGATCTAAGAGAAAGATGGTAGTTTTCAGGCTTTTGATACAAAAGTGCTCTCAGTGACTACTGATGAAAGGAGACAGGAATAACCTGGATTCAAATGTAAATGGATAACTCAAACCCTGGATACAAACACAGTTTTGACATGTATCTGCATCAGATCTCTCACAGGAGTATCAAGTATAGAACAAATTTTTCAACAAGGGAGAGTAAGATTTGTAAAAAGATAGCAGAGAAGAAAGAACAAAGAGGTCTAGATAATCCACCAAATTACATAACTGGCACTAAAATAACTGATTTTAAAATAATATGTAACTGCTTACCTGAGAATGAAAGCAGTATAAAGTCAAGAGCATGAATCTAAAAGACAAATCAGAATTCAAATCCTATCTCCATCCTCTATTGGTTGGGTGACCATGAGGAAGTCATTTAATCTTTCTGAGCCTCACTCCCAGCATCCTTGAAGTCAGGATACAGTGATTCCTACTTGATAGTGTTACTACAAGGACATACAAAGAATTTTGCAGTGTCTGGAATGCAGAAACTATTAATAGTAGCAATTATTATTAAAAAATTTTAGCCTCATGACTTCAACTCTACTAAAGTGGTCTTTTTAGAAAATGTTAACAAAAGTATGCTGCATTTTTATAATTCTTCATATTGTTTAAATTAAATATATTATACAAAAGTATCTCCAGTTCACTGAAGAGATAGCATAAAATACAGATAAATCATAAGAAGGAATTTTTTTACTTTTAATAATATAATTTATTTTTCAAAATAAGAATCATCCTGTGTATGCATATCATTTTGAAATCTGATTTTTCTACTTACCATAACCATACATACCACTCTTTTTGTGACAATAAAAAGTCTTCTACAATGTGGTTTCTTTTTTAAGTTTATTTATTTAATTGGAGCATAATTACTTTACAGGATTGTGATGGCTGCTGCCATGTATCGATATGAATCAGCTACAGGTATTCACACATTCTCTCCACCTTGAATCCCCCACTTACCTCCCTCCCCCCATCCCTCCAGGTTGTCACAGAGCACCAGCTTTGGGTGCCCTGCTTCATACATCACATGCACACTGGCTATTTTACATATGGTAATGTATATGTTTCAGTGCTGTTCTCTCAAATCATCCCACACTGTCCTTCTCCCAGTGAGCTCAAAACTCTGTTCTTCACGTCTATGTCTATTTTGCTGCCCTGAACATAGGATTGTCAGCACCATCTTTCTAGGTTCCATATATGTACGTTAATATATGGTATTTGTCTTTCTCTTTTCTGACTTAACTTCACTCTGTATAATAGTCTCTAGGTTCATCCAACTTATTAGGACTGACTCAAATATGTTCCTTTTTATAGCTGAGTATTATTCCACTGTGTAAATGTACCACAACTTCCTTATTTGCTGATGGACATCTAGGTTGTTTCCATGGCCTAGCTATTGTAAATAGTGCTTCAATGAACATACAATGCAGTTGATAATGGCCGCAATATATGTAACCAATTTCTGTGCCATAATATTTTAAAAAACTTTTATTAGAGTATAGTTGCTTTACAATAATGTGTTAATTTCTACTGTACAGCAAAGTGAATCAGCTGTGCAGATACATATAGCCCCTCTTTCTTTTTAAAATTTTTCTTTTTCTAATATATATATTTTTTAATAAATTTATTTCTTTTAATTAGAGGCTAATTACTTTACAATATTGTAGTGGGTTTTGCCATACATTCACAAGAATCAGCCATGGGTGTACATGTGTCCCCATCCTGAACCCCCCCTCCCGCCTCCCTCCGCATCCCATCCCTCTGGGTCATCCCAGTGCACCAGCCCGGAGCACCTGTCTCATGCATCGAACCTGGACTGGTGATCTATTTCACATATGATAATATACATATTTCAACACTATTCTCTCAAATAACCCCACCCTCGCCTTCTCCTACAGAGTCCAAAAGTCTGTTCTTTACATCTATGTCTGCCATATGACCCAGCAATCCCACTGCTGGGCATACACACCGAGGAAACCAGATCTGAAAGAGACACGTGCACCCCAATGTTCATCGCAGCACTGTTTATAATAGCCAGGACATGGAAGAAACCTAGATGCCCATCAGCAGACGAATGGATAAGGAAGCTGTGGTACACAATCGAATATTACTCAGCTATTTAAAAGAACGCATTTGAATCAGTTCTAATGAGGTGGATGAAACTGGAGCCTATTATACAGAGTGAAGTAATTCAGAAAGAAAAATACCAATACAGTATATTAACACATATATATGGAATTTAGAAAGATGGTAATGATGATTCTATATGTGAGACAGCAAAAGAGACACAGGTGTAAAGAACAGACTTTTGGACTCTGTTGGAGAAGGCGAGGGTGGAATGATTTGAAAGAATAGCATCGAAACATATATATTACCACATGTCCCCTCTTTTTTGGATTTCCTTCCCATCTAAGTCACCACAGAGCACTGAGTAGAGGCCCTTTGCTATACTAATGGTTCTCATTAGTTATCTACTTTATACACATTATCAATAGTATATACATGTCAATCCCAGTCTTCTAATGGATCCCATCCCCAACTTACCCCTTGGTATCCATACATTTGTTCTCAATGTCTGTGTCTCTATTTCTGCTTTGTATGTAAGATCATCTATGCCAGCTTTTTCAGATTCCTGTGCCATAACATATTTAACCAATCCTTTTATGTTCAATTTTCAAGCTATTTCCAATTTTCTGACACTATAAATAAAATCCAATGAAAAATTTTGATATAAATCTTTATACATAGCTATGATTAATTCTTAGAATAAATTCCAAGAATTAGACTGACTAGGCCAAAATATACACACAATTTAATAATTGTAAAACATATTGCCAACTGACAGCCTCGAATGTATTATGTTACATTCCTGTTAGTGTATGTAAGTGCCAACTCCACTGCACTCATGACAAAAATAGTATATTTTTTTAATTTACATGAGAAGGCAACCTTAAAAATCATAGTCATGAAAGTCACAGTCATCTCACTACTTAGAAACAACTGGTGATATATATATATACCTATGTTTTAGGTCTTCACATATATTAGTTTAAAAAAATGGAGTCATGGTAATCATACTGTGTTATAATTCACTTTTTAAACTTAAAAATATAGAGTGAAGATCTTCCCATAACTATCCATCTAAAACATTATTTTTAATGACTAAAATGTAGTCCACTGTATCAATAAACAACTTATATATCTGGTGCTCTATTGGTCAGCATTAGACTTTGACCAATTTCTAGGTTTCATGAAAAATCTTCTAGAAAATCTTGGTAAACATTCTTAATATTTTTAATTTAATATTTATTTTAATATTTTAAAAATTTGATGTGAACTTTCTTGCCAAAATGGCTATAAAACTAAAGTTTTGAAAACATATTGCTAAATTAGCTTTCAAAAGGAAGTATCAATAAAGCAATTATCCTTCAATTAAAAATAAGTAAATTTTTTAAAAAGGGAGTATCAGTTTTCGGCATCAACAGTTTGTGGGAGTGGCATTTCCCTGCACCCTCAATCATGAATTATTATTTCCTTCCATAATCTTTGCTGATTCAATAGGTAAAAATGATACAGTGCTTGAATGCAGAGTCCTTTGTATATTTTTTCTTGCGATATAGTTGATGTACATTATTACAGAAACTTCAGGTGTACAACATTGTGATTCACAATTTTAAAAGTTATAGTCCATTTCTACTTATTATAAAGTATTGGCTATATTCCCCGTGTTGTAAAATTTATCATTGTCTATTGTAACGGTCTCTATTTTAAAGTCTATTTTATCTGAAGAGTATTGCTATTCCTGCTTTCTTTTTATTTCCATTTGCATGGAATATTGTTTCCAGGCCCTCACTTTCAGTCTATATGTGTCCCTAGGTCCAAAGTGGGGTCTCTTGTAGACAGCATATGTAGGGGTTTTGTTTTTGTATCCATTTAGCCAGTCTGTGTCTTCTGATTGGAGCATTTAATCCATTACATGTAACGTAATTATTGATATGAATGATCCTATTACGATTTACTTTACTGCTTGGGGTTTGTTTTGATAGGTCTTTTCTTTCTCTTGTGTTTCCTGTCTAGAGAAGTACCTTTAGCATTTGTTGTAAAGTTGGTTTGGTTGTGTTGAATTCTCTAAACTTTTACCTATCTGTAAAGCTTTTGATTTCTCCACTGAATCTGAATGAGATCCTTGCTGGGTAGAGTAAGCTTGGTTGTAGGTTTTTTTTCCTTTCATTGTTTTAAGTATATCCTGCCAGTCCCTTCTAGACTGCAGAATTTCTGTGGAAAGATCACCTGTGGGCCTTACGGGGATCCCCTTACATGTTATTTGTTGCTTTTCCCTTGATGTTTTCAATATTTTTCTTTTTATTATTTTTCATTAGTTTGATTAATATGTTCTTGGTGTGTTTCTCTTTGGGTTTATCCTGTGTGGGATTCTCTGGGCTTCCTGTACATGGATGGCTATTTCCTTTTCCATGTTAGGGAAGGTTTCAACTATAATTTCCTCAAATACTTTTTCATACCCTTTCTTTTTCTCTTCTTCTTCTGGGACCCATATAATTTGGACCTTTAATGTTGTCCTGGATGTCTCCAAGACTATCCTCATTTATTTTCACTCTTTATTCTGCTCTGCCTCAGTTATTCCCACCATTCTATCTTCCAGCTTCCCTTTCTTCCCAGTTATTCTGCTGTTGGCTCCCTCTAGTGTATTTTTAACCTCAGTTATTGTGTTACTCATTGCTGTTTGTCTAGACTTTATTTTTTCTAAGTCCTTGTTAAATATTTCTTATATCTTTTCAATCTGTGCCTCCATTCTATTTTTCTAGGCCTCCATTTTAATTCAAAGATTTTGGATCATCTTTACTATCATTACTGTGAAATCTTTTTCAGATAAATTGCCTATTTCCTCTTCATTTGCTTGACATTTTAGGTTTTCACCATGTTCCTCCATCTGTTGGGCTTCCCTTGCGGTGATAGTGGTAAAGAACCCACCTGCCAAAAAAAAAAAAAAAAAAAAAGAACCCACCTGCCAATACAGAAGACACAAGAGACACAGGTTCAATCCCTGGATTAGGAATATCCCCAGAAGGAGGGCATAGCAACCCACTCTAGTATTCTTGCCTGGAGAATTCCATGGACAGAAAAGCCTGGCAGGCTACAGTCCAGGGTTGCATGGAGTCGGACAAGTCAAGCTTGTCCGACAAGCTCAGCACCCACACATGCGCTTCATCTGTTGCATGTTTCTCTGTCTTTTCATTTTGTTTGATTTACTGTTTGAAGTCTCCTTCCTGCATGTTTCAGGTTTGTAGTCTTCTCATTCACAGTCCTCCCTGTGAACGGGTTGGACCAGGGCCTTGTGAGGTTTGCTGGCTGAGGGGACTGGGTGCCTCTGTCCTGATGAGTGGACCTGGACCTTCTCTCTCTGAAGGGCAGCGCTGTGTGCAGTGCTGTTTTGGGGTGTCTGTGGGCTTGGTATGGCTTTGGGCAGCCTATCTGCTAGTGGACAGTGTTGTGTTACTGCTTCGCTGTAAGGTTTAGCATGAGGCGTCTGGCACTGTAGCTTGCTGACCTTGGATGGGGCCTGGTCTTAATGTTGAGTTGACAGAGCTCTCACTGATAAATGTGTCATGGGGTCAGGAGTTCTCTGGTGGTCCACCATCCTGGACTTGGGACTCCCACCTTGGAGCTTCAGCCCTGACCCCTTACTGTAGCACCAAGACTTCTCAAGCCACATAGCAAAGAAGAAAGAGAGAAAGAAAAACAGAAAAAATATATAGAGAAAAAAGAATTTAAAAATAAAGAGAAGAAAAGAAAGTCAAACAAACATAGAAACAATAACAAAAAAGAATGGACAGATAAAACCCCAAGGCAAATGGTGAAAGCAACACTCAGCAGACAAGAACACCCAAAGAAACACACAGTCACAGAGAGAAATGAAGAGAGAAAAAATAAGAAAAACAGGAACCAAAAAAGAAGAGTACAGTCAAGAAAATAAACAAAACTATAAGTGAAAACTCATACTAAAAACTAGACTAGCAAAATACAAAATCAAAAACATGGAAAAGCCACAGTCATCAAGACAGTGTGGCACTGGCACAAAGACAGAAGTATAGATCAATGGAACAGAACAGAAAGCCCAGAGATAAATCCACGAACCTATGGACACCTTATCTTCAACAAAGGAGGCAAGAATATACAATGGAAAAAAGACAACCTCTTTAACAAGTGGTGGTGGGAAAACTGGTCAACCACTTGTAAAAGAATGAAACTAGAACACTTTCTAACACCATACACAAAAATAAACTCAAAATGGATTAAAGATCTAAATGTAAGACCAGAAACTATAAAACTCCTAGAGGAGAACATAGGCAAAACACTCTCCAACATGAATCACAGCAGGATTCTCTATGACTCACCTCCCAGAATATTGGAAATAAAAGCAAAAATAAACAAATGGGACCTAATGAAACTTAAAAGCTTTTGCACAACAAAGGAAACTATAAGTAAGGTGAAAAGACAGCCCTCAGATTGGGAGAAAATAATAGCAAATGAAGCAACAGACAAAGGATTAATCTCAAAAATATACAAGCAACTCCTGAAGCTCAATTCCAGAAAAATAAATGACCCAATCAAAAAATGGGCCAAAGAACTAAGCAGACGTTTCTCCAAAGAAGACATACAGATGCCTAACAAACACATGAAAAGATGCTCAACATCACTCATTATCAGAGAAATGCAAATCAAAACCACAATGAGGTACCATTACACGCCAGTCAGGATGACTGCTATCCAAAAGTCTACAAGCAATAAATGCTGGAGAGGGTGTGGAGAAAAGGGAACCCTCTTACACTGTTGGTGGGGATGCAAACTAGTACAGCCGCTATGGAGAACAGTGTGGAGATTTCTTAAAAAACTGGAAATAGAACTGCCATATGACCCAGCAATCCCACTCCTGGGCATACACACCGAGGAAACCAGATCTGAAAGAGACACGTGCACCCCAATGTTCATCGCAGCACTGTTTATAATAGCCAGGACATGGAAGAAACCTAGATGCCCATCAGCAGACGAATGGATAAGGAAGCTGTGGTACATATACACCATGGAATATTACTCAGCCATTAAAAAGAATTCATTTGAATCCGTTCTAATGAGATGGATGAAACTGGAGCCCATCATACAGAGTGAAGTAAGCCAGAAAGATAAAGACCAATACAGTATACTAACACATATATATGGAATTTAGAAAGATGGTAATGATAACCCTATATGCAAAACAGAAAAAGAGACACAGATGTACAGAACAGACTTTTGAACTCTGTGGGAGAAGGCGAGGGTGGGATGTTTCAAGAGAACAGCATGAACATTATCTATAGTGAAACAGATCACCAGCCCAGGTGAGAAGCATGAGACAAATGCCCGGGACTGGTGCACTGGGAGGACCCAGAGGGATCGGGTGGAGAGGGAGGTGGGAGGGGGGATCGGGATGGGGAATACATGTAAATCCATGGCTGATTCATGTCAACGTATGCCAAAACCCACTGCAATGTTGTGAAATGGTTGACCTCCAACTAATAAAAATAAATGAAAAAATAAATAAATAAATAAATAAAAACATGGAAAAATGCAAAATAACTAAAGAGTACTGTAAAAAATAGGAAAAAAACCAAATAAAATGTATTTATTTAAAATAAAAACTTAAAAAAGAAGTAAGTTATAAAAATTAAAGGAATAATGAAAAAGAACAATAGGACAATATGAAAGTGAAAAAAGACCAAAAAAATAGAGAGAAAGAGAGCTGTAATAAGAAGAATGTCCACCATTGTCCTTGGCTGTGTCCTCAAGCACCAGGCAATCTGCCTACACCAAAAGTCCGCCAATATTTCTGGGAAGGTCTCTGGACCTGCTGCGGCTGCTGTGGGGTCAGCTCAGACTCGGATCTGGCCTTACTCCAGCTTGTACTTTTTTCCAAAGTCCACAATTACCCCCACAGTCCACAGTCTCAGGCAAACTGTGGGGATTTAACCAGTGCACCTATGACCACAGGAGCAAATTCCCTTCCTCCTCTTTGGCCACACAGCCTCTGGTGCTCAGCTTTGATGTGACCTTCCCTCGCTTGTAGGCTACTCTTCAGGTCTGTTCCCTGCCCAGACAAAAGGGGCAAAAGTAGTAGCTTATTAGGACTCACTTGCTCAGGCTGGAGCGACGGGGGAGAACGGCAGCGGACAATCGGAGGTGTGGGGGCTGCCTGCGGCAACCGAGGCCTGCGGGCAGTTGCTGCAGTGCGAGGGGGTCTGTGCACCCTCTCAGGGGGGCTGCCCCCAGACTGTGAGTCCCTGGGTAGAGCCAGGCTCCTCAGGCCCCCAGGGAGCTGTGGGCAGGGCCTGTGCTTGTTCACGGCTTGCTGGCAGCTGCTGCCTCTGGGGTTGGGACCGCGTCGCTATTTTGTCCCATGTCTCGTACTCACACAGGCTTTGGTGGTAGCCAGCAGCATATCAATCTCTGGGGTCGCAGTCCGCAGCCAAGGCTGGTACTGCCTATGGCACGCGTGAAGGCGGGGCCCTTCGAGCTTGTGAGTTAGAGGGTTCCCGCGACAATGACCTGCCTTCCTGGCAGGCCCAGGCTTTTTCCTGCCCCCTCATCTGTGCCATACTGCCACTCTCGGATGGTACACAGTCAGTCCCAGCCTCCTGCCTGGGCTCCACCCCTCGGAGCCTGAGCCTCAGCGCCCCGCCCCCACTTACCACCTGAGGCTCAGTGGCCTGCCCCCACTTACCACCCCGCCCCCACTTACACCTGCGCCTCAGCGCCCAGCCCCCACTTACCTCCTGAGCCTCAGCGCCCCGCCCCCACTTACCACCCCACCCCCACTTACCTCCTGAACCTCAGCGCCCCGCCCCCACTTACCACCTGAGTCTCAGCGCCCCGCCCCCACTTACCACCCCACCCCCACTTACCTCCTGAACCTCAGCGCCCCGCCCCCACTTACCACCTGAGTCTCAGCACCCCGCCCCCACTTACCACCCCGCCCCCACTTACCACCTGAGCCTCAGCACCCCGCCCCCACTTACCACCCCGCCCCCACTTACCACCTGAGCCTCAGCGCCCCGCCCCCACTTACACCTGCGCCTCAGTGCCCCGCTCCCACTTACCACCTGAGCCTCAGCGCCCCGCCCCCACTTACCACCTGAGCCTCAGCGCCCCGGCCCCACTTCTTACCCCCACTTACCGGGCATGCAAACACCGACGCAGCTGGGAAGTGCGGGTTGGCAACAATTTCTGTGGTGAATTCTGTCCGTTTTTGCTTCCATCCAAGCACCTGTTGCTGTGTTCCTCTCTGAAATTCCGAAGTGCTCCTCTGTCCCCACCTATGAGGGAGTTTCTGAGTATGTAGGAACTTTTCCTCCTCCACAACTCTCTTCCCAAGACACGGGCCCATTCCAAATCCTCTCTTTTTTTCTTATATCTTTTGCCCTATCTCATTCTGCGAAGGTTAGCTTGTCTTTTTGGAAGTCTGGGGTCTTCTGCCAGCATCCAGAAGTGTTTGTAGGAGGTGCTCCGCATGCAGATATATTTTTTATACATTTGTGCGGAGGACAGTGATCTCCCAGTCTTACCCTTCTGTCATCTTGAAAGTCCTCTCAGTCTTTAAAGTCTGTTTTATTTGATGTATGTTTTGCTATCCTGGATTTCTTTTCATTTCCACTTGCATGGAATACATTTTCCATCCCTTCACTTTCAGTCTGAGTGCGACTTTAGACATGAAGTGAATCTCTTGGTAAGCAGCATATATACAAGTTTTGTTTTGTATCCATTCATTCACTCTATGTGTTTTGATTGGAGCATTTAGTCTGTTTACATTTAAATGTAATTCACCTTACATTTAAATTAATTATCGATATATATGTGCTTATTGCCATTTGTTAATTGTTTGGGGTTGTTTGTGGGTTTCACTGTTGTTTCTTTTCTTCTGTGATTTGATGATTATCTCTAGTATTATGATTGGATTCATTTTTCTTTTTTTGTATATATATATCTATTATGGATTTTTGATTTGTGGTTACCATGAAGTTTATAAAAATATATATGATTATCTTAGGTTGCTGATCTACTAATTTCAGATGCATTTTGCCAATTCTGCATTTGTACTCAAGACTATTGCTTTGATTAGATTTTTCATCTAATTGTTTTGTGTTTCCCTTAACTGATTATTGTGGATATGGCTGATTTTACTACTTTTGCCTTTTAACCTTCCAGGTTGCTTTGTACATGGATGATTTCCTACTTATATATTTGCCCTTACTGATGAAATTTTTCCCTTGTATCACTCATGTATCTAGTTGTCTTTTTGGCTTAGAGAATTTCCATTAACATTTCTTGGAAAGCTTATTTGGTGATGCTGAATTGTTTTAGCTTGTACTTGTCTGTAGTTTTTGATCTGTCTATCGAATCTAAATAAGATCCTTGCTGAGTAGAGTTCTTGGTTGTACATTATCCCAACTCATCACTTCAAATATGTGTGCCCCTCCCTTCTGGTCTACAGAGTTGTAATTAGATTTTTTTTAAGATATTTTATTTCATTATTTTTTAATTTATTTATTTCTGGTGGCGCTGGGTCTTTATTGCTGCACACAGGCTTTCTCTAGTTGTGGGGAGCAGGGACTACTCTCTGTTGTGATGCAAGGGCTTCTAGCCATGGGTTTTCTTGTGGCAGAACACAGACTCTAGAGGCACAAGCTTCATTAGTTGTATTATGCAGACTCAGTAATTGTGACTGGTGGGCTCTAGAACATGGGTTTAGTAGTTGTGGCACACAGACTTAGTTGCTCTGAGTCATGTGGAATCTTCCCAGACCAGGGATTAAACCCCATGCCCCCCTACAATGGCAGGCTGATTCTTATCCACTGTTCCACCAGGGAAATTCTGTAACTAGCTGTTCTTCCCTTGGTATTTTTAATAATCTCTCTTTAATTTTTGCCATTTTAGTTACAATGTATCTAGATGTGGTTCTCTGACTTCTTGTTTGGCACTCTCCTTGCTTCCTGGCCCTAGATGTCTGTTTCCTTTCCCAAGTTATGGCAGTGTTCAGCTACTTTGTTTCAAATATGTACTTTGCCCTCTTTTATTTCTCTTATCCTTCTGGGACCCCTATAATATAAATATTTGCAAGCCTCATGTTGCCCCAGAAGCCCTTAAACTGTCCTCGTTTCTTTTCATTATTTTTTCCTCTTTTTCTGTTCAGTATCAGTAATCTCCACTTCTCTGTCTTCCACCTTGCTGATCCATTCCTCTGTAATATTTAATCTATTCATTTCATCAATGTATTTTTAAATTTCAGTTTTTGTATTCTTTATTATTGTTTGTTTCTTCTTTATATTTTCTAGTTCAGTTCAGTCACTCAGTCATCCAACTATTTGCAACCCCATAAATCACAACACAGCTAGCCTCCCTGTCCATCAACAGCTTTCGGAGTTTACCCAAATTCATGTCCATCAAGTCGGTGATGTCATCCAGCCATCTCATCCTCTGTCGTCCCCTTCTCCTCCTGCCCCCAATCCCTCCCAGCATCAGGGTCTTTTCCAATGAGTCAGTTCTTTGCATCAGGTGGCCAAAGTATGGAGTTTCAGCTTCAACATCAGTCCTTCCAAAGAACACCCAGGAGTGAATTCCTTTAGGGTGGACTGGTTGGATCTCCTTGCAGTCCAAGGGACTCTCAAGAGGTTTCTCCAATGCCACAGTTCAAAAGCATCAATTCTTCAGTGCTCAGCTTTCTTCACAGTCCAACTCTCACATCCATACATGATCACTGGAAAAACCATAGCCTTGACTAGACAGACCTTTGTTGGCAAAGTAATGTCTCTGCTTTTTAATATGCTATTTAGATTGGTCATAACTTTCCTTCCAAGGAGTAAGCGTCTTTTAATTTCATGGCTGCAATCACCATCTGCAGTGATATTGGAGCCCCCCCCCCAAATAAATTCTGAACCTGTTTCTACTGTCTCCCCATCTATTTCCCATGAAGAGATGGGACCAGATGCCATGATCTTAGTTTTCTGAATGTTGAGCTGTAAGCCAACTTTTTCACTCCTCTTTCACCTTCATCAAGGGGCTTTTTAGTTCCTCTTCACTTTCTGCCATAAGGGTGCTGTTATCTGCATATCTCAGGTTGTTGATATTTCTCTCAGCAATCTTGATTGCAGCTTGTGCTTCTTCCAGCCCAGCGTTTCTCATGATGTACTCTGCATATAAGTTAAATAAGCAGGGTGACAATATACAGCCTTGACGTACTCCTTTCCCTATTTGGAACCAGTCTGTTGTTCCATGTCCAGTTCTAACTGTTGCTTCCTGACCTGCATATAGCTTTCTCAAGAGGCAGGTCAGGTGGTCTGGTATTCCCATCTCTTTCAGAATTATCCACAGTTTATTGTGATCCACACAGTCGAAGGCTTTGCCGTAGTCAATAAAGCAGAAACAGATGTTTTTCTGGAACTGTCTTGCTTTTTCGATGATCCAGCAGATGTTGGCAATTTGATCTGTGGTTCCTCTGCCTTTTCTAAAGCCAGCTTGAACATCTGGAAGTTCACGGTTCACATATTGCTGAAGCCTGGCTTGGAGAATTTTGAGGATTACTTTATGGAGTGTGAGATGAGTGCAACTGTGAGGTAGTTTGATCTTTCCTTGGCATTACCTTTCTTTGGGATTGGAATGAAAACTGACCTTTTCAAGTCTTGTGGCCACTGCTGAGTTTTCCAAATTTGCTGGCATATTGAGTGCAGCACTTTCACAGCATCATCTTTTAGGATTTGAAATAGCTCAACTGGAATTCCATCACCTCCACTAGCTTTGTAGTGATGCTGCCTAAGGCCCACCTGACTTCACATTCCAGGATGTCTGGCTCTAGGTGAGTGATCACACCATTGTGATTATCTGGGTCATAAAGATCTTGTTCGTACAGTTCTGTGTATTCTTGCCACCTCTTCTTAATATCTTCTGCTCCTGTTAGGTCTCTACCATTTCTGTCCTTTATTGAGCCCATCTTTGCATGAAACATTCCCTTGGTATCTCTAATTTTCCTGAAGCGATCTCTAGTCTTTCCCATTCTACTGTTTTCCTCTATTTCTTTGCATTGATCACTGAAGAAGGCTTTCTTATCTCTCCTTGCTATTCTTTAGAACTCTGCATTCAAATGGGAATATCTTTCCTATTCTCCTTTGCTTTTTGCTTCTCTTCTTTTCACAACTATTTGTAAGGCCTCCTCAGACAGCCATTTTGCTTTTTTGCATTTCTGGGGATGGTCTTGATCCCTGTCTCCCGTACAGTGTCATGAACCTCCATTCGTAGTTTATCAGGCACTCTGTCTATCAGATCTAGTCCCTTAAATCTATTTCTCACTTCCACTGTATAATCGTAAGGGATTTGATTTAGGTCATATCTGAATGGTCTAGTGGTTTTCCCTACTTTCTTCAATTTAAGTCTGAATTTGGCAATAAGGAGCTCATGATCTGAGCCACAGTCAGCTCTTGGTCTTGTTTTTGCTGACTGTATAGAACTTCTCCATCTTTGGCTGCAAAGAATATAATCAATCTGATTTTGGTGTTCACCATCTGGTGATGTCCATGTGTAGTCTTCCCTTGTGTTGTTGGAAGAGGGTGTTTGCTATGACCAGTGCGTTCTCTTGGCAAAACTATATTAGCCTTTGCCCGGGTTCATTCCATATTCCAAGGCCAAATTTGCCTGTTGCCCCAGGTGTTTCTTGACTTCCTACTTTTGCATTCCAGTCCCCTATAATGAAAAAGACATATTTTGGGGGTATTAGTTGTAGAAGGTCTTGTAGGTCTTCATAGAACCGTTCAACTTCAGTTTCTTCAGTGTTACTGGTCAGGGCATAGGCTTGGATTGCTGTGATATTGAATGGTTTGCCTTGGAAACGAACAGAGATTATTCTGTCATTTTTGAGATTGCATCCAAGTACTGCATTTCAGACTCTTTTGTTGACTATGATGGCTACTCCATTTCTTCTAAGGGATTCCTGCCCACAGTAGTAGATATAATGGTCATTTGAGTTAAATTCACCCATTCCAGTCCATCTTAGTTCGCTGATCCCTAGAATGTCGAGATTCACTCTTGCCATCTCCTGTTTGACCGCTTCCAATTTGCCTTGATTCATGGACCTAACATTGCAGGTTCCTATGCAATATTGCTCTTTACAGCATCGAAATTTGCTTCTGTCACCATTCACACCCACAACTGGGTATTGTTTTTACTTTGGCTCCATCCCTTCATTCTTTCTGGGGTTATTTCTCCACTGATCTCCAGTAGTATATTGGGCACCTACCAACCTGGGGAGATCCTCCTTCAGTGTCCTATCATTTTGATTCTCATACTGTTCATGGGGTTCTCAAGGCAAGAATACTGAAGTGGTTTGCCGTTCCCTTCTCCAGTGGACCACATTCTGTCAGACCTGTCCACCATGACTGACCGTCGTGGGTGGCCCCACATGGCATGGCTTAGTTTCATTGAGTTAGACAAGGTCATGATCCATGTGATCAGATTGGCTAGTTTTCTGTGATTATGATTTCAGTGTCTGCCCTTTGATGCCCTCTCACAACACCTACCATCTTACTTGGGTTTCTCTATATTTTCTAACTCTTTATTAAAAGCTTATAAGTTTTCACTCTGTGTATCCATTCTTCTCCTGAGGTCTTTGGTCATCTTTATGATCAGTGCCCTGACCTCTATTTGAGTAGGTTATCTATGTCTATCTCCAGTTCACTTAGCCCTTTTTCTGGAATTGTGTTGTTGTTCAGTTGCTAAGTTGTGTTTGACTCTTTGCAACCCCATGGACTGCAGCATGCCAGTCTTCCCTGTCCTTCACTATCTCTCAGAGTTCACTTAAACTCATGTCCATTGAGTCGGTGATGCCATCCAACCATCTCATCCTCTGATGCCCCCTTCTCCTCAATGTTTCCCAGCATCAGGGTCTTTTCCAAGAGTCAGAATGACTAGTACAATGACTCTTTGTACCAGGTGGCCAAATATTGGAGCTTCAGCTTTAGTCTTTTCAGTGTATATTCAGGGTTGATTTCCTTTAGGATTGACTGATTTGATCTTCTTGCAGTCCAAGGGAATCTTGAGAATCTTCTCCAGCACCACAGTTTGAAAGAATCAGTTCCTCAGCAATCAGCCTTCTTTATGGTCCAACTTTCCCATCTGTATGTGAATACTGGAAAAACCAGTAGGCATGGGATTTTATCTTCTTCTTTCCTTTGGAACATGTTCCTCTGTTGTCTCATTTGGCCTAAGTTGCTGTTTTTATTTTTATGTATCTGGTAACTTGGTTATGCTTCCCAGTCTTAGAGAAGTGGTTTTTTGTCGGGGATGTCCTATATGTTACAGCAGCACACTCCCTTCTAGTCAACTGAGCTGTATGCTCTAGGGGCCTGGGTCCTTCTGTTGCGGCAGACTATGCCAATGGTTCAGTATGCTTGGTTGCCAGGCCCTGCCTTGTGCGAAGGCTGCTGGCCACAAGTTGGCAGGACCAGGTCACATGGCATCTGACTATGGAACCCTAGGGGGCCCCAGGGCTAGTTTTGCCTCACTGATTGGTGGAGTCAGGGTCCAGGAGACCCTGGGGCTGTTGCATGCATGCTGGTGCATGCTGGTGTGTGTGCATGCATGCTAAGTCCCTTTAGTCATGTCCAACTCTTTGCGACCCTATGGACTGTAGCTCATGGGGTTCCTCTGTCCATGGTATTTTCCAGGCAAGAATGCCCACTGGTGGGTAAAGCTATTTCCTGGTGCTAGTGTTGATAGGCAGAGTTATGTTCTGAAGTCTGGTGCAGGAGTCCCAGAGCTGGTGTTAGATCACTGGTGGGTGGGGCTAGTTCCTGACCAGGTTGGATGCAGCGTCTGAGTTGTCCCAAAGCTTGTGTTGGCCTGCTAGTAGGTGGGGCCAGGGCCTAGCTAGTCCCAGGCAGGACTTGGCTTGCAAGTGTGTGGTCTAGGTTTGCAGGCTACAGGGTGAGGTTTTCTTGTGGCTTGTCTTTGTGCTCTTATAGGTGAGTCTGGTCCCAAGGAACAGGCTTCCAGAAGGACAGGGCTGGAGACCAGGGCAATTCTGGGACTGGTGCCTGCCCCCTGGTGGTAGACTAGTATCTGTGTCCCCAGTTTGAGCTCTAGTTGCCTCCTGCCTCTCCAAGAGACTTCCAAAGTCAGCAGGTAGGTCTGACTTGGGCTTCTATCAAATTACTGCTTCTGCCCTAGATCCTAGAGTGTGTGAGATATTGTATGAGCCCTTTAAAAGCAAAGTTTCTATTGCCCCAGCCCTCTTGGCTCCTGAAAGTAAACCCCTTCAAAGCCAATGCCCCTGGGCTATGGAGCATGACTTGGGACTCAGACAACTCACTCCTTTAGGAGAACCTCTTGTAATTATTCTCCTATTTATTGTTAATCCACCCAGGGTTATGGGACTTGACTGTATCAAAAGTCTTCCCTTTCTTTCTACCTCATTATCGTTCCTTCCTTGTATCTTTAGTTGTAGATATTTTCCAGTAGGTTCCAGTCTTTTTTGTTGATTTTTTTTTTTTTTTCCCAAATGGTTGTGATTTTGGTAGGCCTAGCAAGAATGTGAAATCAGGGTCTTTCTACTCCATCGTTTTGGCCAATTTCCCTCCACAGTCTTTTATATTAGTGAGGCATCTTTAAGTTAATGGACTACTTGTATATTTATTTTATAAATTGTTAGTGTAAATCCTTTGCATATTTATAAATTAGGGTGTTTGCCTTTATCTTATATATTTATAAAAGTTTGCATATATTAAATAAACTTTTGACTGGAGAAGGGAATGGCAAACCACTTCAGTATTCCTGCCTTGAGAACCCCATGAACAGTATGAAAAGGCAAAAACATATGACACTGAAAGATGAACTCCCCAGGTCAGTAGATGCCAATATGCTATTGGAGAAGAGTGGAGAAATAACTCCAGAAAGAATGAAGAGATGGAACCAAAGCAAAACAACACCCAGTTGTGGATGTGACTGGTGATGGAAGTAAAGTCTGATGCTATAGAGAACAATATTGCATAGGTCCATAAATCAAGGTAAATTGAAAGTGCTCAAACAGGAGATGGCAAGAGTGAAAATTAACATTTTAGGAATCAGGAAACTAAAATGGTCTAGAATTGGCAAATTTAATTCAGATGACCATTCTATCTACTACTGTTGGCAAGAATCCCTTAGAAAAAATGGAGTAGCCTTCATAATTAACAAAATAGTTGAAAATGCAGTCTGTGCACCCACATGCAATCTCAAAAAAAATGACAGAATGATCTCTGTTCATTCCAGGCAAACCATTCAGTATCACAGTAATCCAAGTCTATGCCCCAACCACTAATGCCAAAGAAGCTAAAGTTGAGCGGGTCTATGAAGACCTACAAGAACTTTTAGAACTAACACCCAAAAAAGATGTCCTTTTCACCATAGGGAACTGGAATGCAAAAGTAGGAAGTCAAGAGACACGTGGAGTAACAGGCAAATTTGGCCTCGGAGTACAAAATGAAGCAGGGCAAATGTTACCGGAGTTTTGCCAGGAGAATGCAAACACCCTCTTCCAACAACACAAAGAAGGACTCTACACATGGACATCACCAGATGGTCAATAGTGAAATCAAACTGATTAATTCTTTGCAGCCAAAGATGGAGAAGCTCTATACAGTCAGCGAAAAGAAGACCAGGAGCTGACTGTGGCTCAAACCAGACATGGAACAACAGACTGGTTCCAAATTGGGAAAGGAGTACATCAAGGCTGTATATTGTCACCCTGCTTATTTAACTTATATACAGAGTACATCATGAGAAATGGTGGACTGGATGAAGCACGAGCTAGAATCAAGATTGCCAGGAGAAATATCAATAACCTCAGATATGCAGATGATACCACCTTTATGGCAGAAAGCAAAGAGGAACTAAACAGCCTCTTGATGGAAGTGAAAGAGGAGAGTGAAAAGGTTGGCTTAAAACTCAACATTCAGAAAACTTAGATCATAGCATCTAGTGCCATCACTACATGGCAAATAGATGGGGAAACAGTGGAAACAGTGAAAGACTATTTTGCGGGGCTCCAAAATCAGTGCAGATGGTGATTGCAGACATGGAGTTAAAAGACATTTGCTCCTTGGAAGAAAAGCTATGACCAATCTAGACAGCATATTAAAAACCAGAGACATTACTTTGCCAACAAAAATCTGCCTAGTCAAAGCTATGGTTTTGCCAGTAGTCATGTATGGATGTGAGAAAGTGAAAGTGAAATGCACTCAGTCGTGTCCAACTTTTTGCAACCCCATGGACTATACAGTCCATGGAATTCTCCAGGCCAGAATACTGGAGTGAGTAGCCTTTCCCTTCTCAATGGGATCTTCCCAACCCAGAGATCAAACCCAGGTCTCCTGCATTGCAGGCAGATTCTTTACCAACTGAGCTAGTTGGACTATAAAGAATGCTGAGCACTGAAGAATTTATGTTTTGAATTGTGGTGTTGGAGAAGACTCTTGAGAGTCCCTTGGACTGCAAGGAGATCAAACCAGTCCATCATAAAGGAGGTCAGTCCTGGGTGTTCATTGGAAGGACTGATGTTGAAGCTGAAACTCCAATACTTTGGCCACCTGATGTGAAGAGCTGACTCATTTGAAAAGACCCTGATGCTGGGAAAGATTGAAGGCGGGAGGAGAAGGGCATGACAGAGGATGAAATGGTTGGATGGCATCACTGGCTCAATGGACATGAGTTTGAGCAAGCTCCCAGAGATGGTAAAGGACAGGAAAACCTGGCATGCTGCCGTCCATAGGGTCGCAAAGAGTCAGACACTACTGTGTGACTGAACAAGAAATAGACACAATCCTTACATTCCATGGTAATTTAGCTCCTGATTGAGACAGTACTTAAGGGATGGCATTTTAAGACTTCTTTTACATTCCTTCCTAGGCTTTCTGACTTGTATATTTTTTCTACTAATTGAAAGCTTAGAGATTATATCTTGTTACATGATAACTACCAAATGGGGTAAACCAACATTCTAAGTATAAAATCATACAATTCTTAAGTAAAAAATAAAAAGAAGCCTTCAAAATAACTCAAACATAAAGATAGTAGCATTATGGATAAACTTTTGGAAAAGCTGGCATGTGGAGCAAAATAATACCCTTGGACCTGGTAGTTAAAAGGATTAGCAAAGTATGTGAATAAATATAAAGAAATGCAGCTACTAATTAATTTCAGATTAACATTACAATAAACCTTTAAGAGAATAACACATATTTTCCACCCCAGAAAATACTACTTGTTATCAAAATACAGGAAATAGCAGAGGATTGTGTATATGCTTTCATCAAACAAGAGGCTATTTCCTTAAGGTAAACATAAATACACGTCAATGGCCTCATTTAACTCTATTCCCAGAAAACCACCCTAAGCCAAACCTGTCCTTATGACAAAATCTAAACTATGATTCAAGAGGTAAATTATGATGGTAAGTAAAACAGAATTCACAATGATGTAATGGAATAATTTAGTCTTCTGAAGAAATTAGAACTAGCCTTATTAAATACCACACATCATGATTATTCAGACAGTTTCTATTTTGATCTTTGTTGATCACCCAAGTTGCAGTAATTCCTCTCCATCTGAACACCACTGACACACTCATCTGTCAGTAGATTTTTTTTTAATGTACTTGTACTGGTTGCATGAATTTTAGTTGTGTTTAGGTAAAGATAGAATGTGTTCTTTTCAGATTTGTTTTTAAAAATGCAATCTTGAGATACAACATTTTATTCAACACAGTTATAAATTTACTTTTATACAACTTCAATCTAAAGAAGAGAAGAATCCAAGTAGGAAAAGAGAGGGATAAATAGAACTCAAAACAAAGAGGAATCTATTCTCAATAATGCACTTAAGGAAAACTGTGTGCCTTGAAATGATTGAGCAGAGAAAGTAGAAAAATGGGGAGCAGGGAAGGGAGAGGAAGGTGATGGAGGAGCCCGTACTTGCCCAGATGTACACCCCACGATGGATGGTAATTAGGTAAGGAGACAATGAAGCAAAGTCTGGAGGAAGTAAGGGAACAGAAACTATGTGGACACTTAAGAAGAAATAGGTGTTAACTACAAATTGGTGTGGATTATTGTTGTTCAGTCGCTCAATCCTGTCCAACTCTTTGCAACCCAACGAACTGCAGCATGCCAGGCTTCCCAGTCCTGGGAAGTATGGATGGGTTCAACAAAATCAAATCTTGTCAGCAGATCTAATTTCCTTCTAAAATAGGGTTGTTAAATCAGTAGATCAAGGAGAGATTTCTATAGATTGAGAGTCTATCTGACAAACTCTGTCTTAGTACATCTGTGAATTCAAAAAAAGAAAAATGTAAGTTGGATGTTGGCTAGGTTAGATGGGTAGATATCTAGTTGAATAACCTAACTCAAAGCATACTGCCTAATATGTTAATTCATTCACTTGTTAATTCTCCAGTTATAAACTCTTAGAGCAGCTTCTATTTGCTAGGCACTATGTTAAGAGGAGAGTGAAAAAGTTGGCTTAAAGCTCAACATGCAGAAAACTAAGATCATGGCATCCGGTCCCATCACTTCATGGCAAATAGATGGGGAAACAGTGGAAACAGTGCCTGACTTTATTTTTCTGGGCTTCAAAATCACTGCAGATGGTGATTGCAGCAATGAAATTAAAAGATGCTTACTCCTTGGAAGGAAAGTTATGACCAACCTAGACAGCATATTAAAAAGCAGAGACATTACTTTGCCAACAAAGGTCCGTCTAGTCAAGGCTATGGTTTTTCCAGTGGTCATGTATGGATGTGAGAGTTGGACTGTGAAGAAAGCTGAGCGCCGAAGTGTGGTATTGGAGAAGACTCTTGAGAGTCCCTTGGATTGCAAGGAGATCCAACCAGTCCATCCTAAAGGAGATCAGTCCTGGGTGTTCATTGGAAGGACTGATGTTGAAGCTGAAACCCGAATACTTTGGCCACCTGATGCAAAGAGCTGACTCATTGGAAAAGACCCTGATGCTGGGAAAGATTGAGGGCAGGAGCAGAAAGGGAAGATCGAGGATGAGATGGTTGGATGGCATCACCGACTCAATGGACGTGGGTTTGGGTGAACTCTGGGAGTTGGTGATGGACAGGGAAGGCTGGCGTGCTGTGGTTCATGGTGTCGCAAAGAGTCAGACACGACTGAGCGACTGAACTGAACTGAACTGATGTTAAGCCTGTCAAGTAAAAAAGATGCACACCTTGAGAGTTGTGAGTTAAGTTTTACTTGGGGGCAAAATGAGGACTGCAGCCCAGGAGGCAGCACCTCAGACAGCTCTGAGAGCCTGCTCCAAAGAGGCAGTGGGGAAGGTCAATACATAAGATTTTTGTGAAGGGGGAGTTCAGTGCAATCAAGCACTTATTTTACAAAAGGTTTTCTGCTAGTCAGAAGGAGCTAATGTCACCATGAAGGGATTTAGTGATTTTTCTAGTTATGAAGAGATGTAAGAGTTGGAATCATGAAATCAATTCCTGAAAATACCTAACTATCTAAAGAACTGTCCCACCAGCTTCCCTGGGGCAGAGGGTGCCTCACTGCACCCTGAACATCCTCAAGGGGTGTTGAAGGTCAATAGCTGCAGCACCACAAGGTTCAATCTCAACAGAGGCAGATGGCAAATGCCCTTCTTGTTGTTCAGTCGCTGGCAAATGACTCTTGGGAACTGCCAATTTGAAGTTGACAAGCTTTAGATACACTAAGAAGACCAAGGAATGGTCTACAAGGGAGAAGCAGTTCTAGCACAGATAACTGCAATAAACTGTTCAGTAACTAAAATTAGAGGGAAATCTTTAGTGAAAAGACACAAGTTTCTTCTCAAGCTTACCGTACTGAAGTTTTTTTCCAGCAATGTGGCTAAGACCAGAAAGGACTAGTTTATCACTTTTTGTAGATGTCATAAAACTTGGAGAGGTAGCTATACATTAGTAGGTAAAAATAAGAAGTCAAAAAAGTTACAATGACTGTAATAATGGACTAAAGCCATGATGAATTAAATAAAAATAAATAGATGTAGTGGTCTACACTTGGGTTAAAAAACACAATCACATGAATACAAGGCCCGAAAGGCTTAAATTGACAGCATCTAATATAAAACTTGACTCTTACTCAAACACAAACTCAACATAGCTTAGCTGTGAAATGTAATGGGTGAAAACACATGTGTAATTTGAGGTTGCATTATCAAAGCAGCATATCCAAGCCAAGGACTGTTACAACACTGCATTCTATGCTAGTAAGGATGATTCTGCAGTGTGGCCTCCAGTTCTGGGGCACCCTTCGAGGAAGCATTTGATGTAATAGAGAAAATTCAACAGGAGGTAAACAGGAGGATTTTTTATATAAAACCTGTTCATCTTGTATCTTTGAAAATGTGTAAGAAAATAAGAGTTCTTTAGTCTAAAGAAAGGAAGATATAGTGAAACACATCATTGTTTTCATTGACAATGAGTAGAATTATTTTATGAAGTCCCTAAGGGTGAAATATAAGCAACTAACTTTTTATCAGGGCTTCTCTGGTAGCTCAGATGGTGAAGAACTCACTGCAATGCAGAAGGGAGACCTAGGTTCAATCCCTGGGTTGGAAAGATCCCCTGAAGAAGGGAATGACTACCCACTCCAGTATTCTTGCCTGGAGAATTCCATGGACAGAGGAGCCTGGTGGGCTACAGTCTGTGGAGTCACAAAGAGTTAGACACAACTCAGCAACTAACACTTCCGCTTCACTTCCATTCTTTGGAAAGAATGGTCCCATGTTCTCTGAGCCAGAGAATGTGGCTCTCATAATGACCCTGAGATTTAGGCAATGCAGGCACTACCAACTACCACCATTTTTTAGGTGAGGCAGCAGGTCCAGAGAAGTTGGTACTTGCCTAAAGTGAAAATGTTGGGGTCCAAATTCCAATTTTCTGACCCAAGACCTATGCTTTCCCCATAATGCCATGCTATTTTTCCACTTAGAATCAGATTTTATCTCAGTATAAGGAAAGTCTTTCCAACAAGGACCACACAAGAATGAAACAGGCTGCCTCACAAATTAATGAGCTTTGTCTTCCAGAAAAAGGCCAACAGGGGATGGAGGGCTTTGTGTCAAGGACATATTTTGGAGGTGACTTCTACTCAAGGAAGAGGGTGGGTTACATCACCCCCAAATCCATTCAAATAAATGTTTACCATGGGGAAAAGAAAGAAAGAGAGCCAGAGAGAGGCAGTGAAAGTGGGAGAGAGGAGGGAAAAAAGAAGCATTAGAGAGATTCGAGGTTATATTCATTAGTCATCCATGGAATTCATTCATTCATTCAGCAAAGTTCACTGACCATTTACTACATAGTACTAGTTTCTCAAACAGTTATGAGAATACCAGACCTGAAAATAAAAATCTTGGTATTAAGCATTAGTTAACTCAGTTATCATCTGTGTGACTTTTTGAGTCTAAATTTGTCAACTGAGGATTATAAAATCCACCTCAAGAATTTTAAGGATTAAATGAGATAACATAATTAGAGTGCTAAGCACATAACAAGATCTCAAAATATTAGTTCCCTTCTTTCCATTAAGTAGGAGGGGTGCCATGAAGTTGCTATGAGACAGTTTTATGAACTGAATATGACAACAGACAGAACCTGGATATAGAGAAAGTGGGGTGCAAACAAAATATCACATTAAGCTGGTCTGAGGGTGATCACTCAGGCTTGACCCTATAAGAATAGGATAGCTTGTTAATTCACAAGCCTAAGTATAACACCTCTAAAACATTATTCTCAGTCTAAGATTTATTTCTTTTCATTGATTTTTGTACACTGTTGAACAAATTGCATTAGTTACTTATTCCCAGACAGAACTGGAGTAAAGTTCTGTCTGTTGGGTACTCAGAGATGAAACAGAAACAGGAAACTTGTTTTAAGAGAGTCATATATCCCAAAACAATATCCATCTAAACGTGCTTTTAATTAGAGAAGAAGAAATCATCTGCCTAAAACTAAGAAAGTTTCCACCTAGATTTACTAGTTACTCATTCCTGTTTTGAAAACCAAGCTTCTTGGATGTATCTAGAATGATCTAGGATGTAATATTTTGGATAATTTTACCAACCTCATTCTCTTGCTTTTTTTCATCAGGAGACAGTGGCTCAGCTGGTTATGAGAGATTATTGGTCACTGCAAAAGCTTACTCAGCTATGGAAACCATGTTTGTAAACAGCTACTCTTCCAGAAATGACTAAGTGAAGACTTGTTTTTTTTTTTTCTTCCTGTTTTGCTTCAATATATAAATTAAATTTGCTCAGTTTTATATTAAATTATTTTAAAAAGTGTGAATTCTTATTTACTCATATTGTGAGTAAAGTGAAGTGGTTTACTCACATTCATCTCTCACTATGTACACAGAAGTGTAAAGGATACAAAGGAAATATAAGTAAACCTATGCTTAGGTGTTTTCCCATGTTGAGAATATATGTTTAATAGATATGAAGGAGTTAAATAGCAATATAAAATTTATTTGGTATTCATAACAAGAAACATTTATTGTATAACAAACCTATTATATACTGTGCACACTCATGCTTAAGAAACTTACAATCTGGTGGAAGTGGAGGGTGTCAGATATAGATAAACTTGTAATAACAGTATAAGTTTCACTAGTGCTTAGGACTATGGTACTATTAGGAGGTTATCAGAAGGTAAGATTGTGTGTCTGTGTACAGAGCGGAGAGAGAAGCTTCCAGCCCTCACAAAAAGTTGTCTTAAGCCACAAAACACCCTAACTGAATAGCTTTAAAATTACATAATGAGAAGTTTAACAAGGAAAGCAAAACAGAGATTCACTTTATCACATATTGAAAACTAAATAAAACAATTATCAGCTCTTAAATAGCTAAGAGTTACCTGGCAGCATGCCAAAAGCAGGCTCCTGGCTTCACAATAAGACCTTCTGGTTCAGCAGTTCTAGAATGGGGCACTGAACTCTTCAGTTTAAACAAACCAAGTGATTCTGACACAGTTGTTATATAGGTCCCATTTTGAATTATTCTACCAAGGGAATAAAAATTAGAAAGAATGGGATACAGCTTTTTCAGTCACAGACATCAAAGTCTTAAAACTCTTTGAACAAAAAACATAAATTCCTTAAAAAAATAACTCAAGGTCCATATATGTTGTTGCAAATGGCATTATTGCATTCTTTTTTATGGCTGAGAAATATTCTATTGCCCTATTTGGGAAAAGAATCTAAAAAAGAGTGGATACATGTATATGTAGAACTGATTCACTTTGCTATACACCTGAAACTAACACATTGTAAATCACTGATACTCTAAGAAAAATTTCTTTTAAGAAAAGAATTCAAAGAAAAAAATAACTTTTTTTAAGTCAAAATAATTAACTATGATCATTATCACATTTCCTCCTTTCATTTCATCCAGATGATAACATCAACTACAAAAGGAGTGAATTAGGATCATTTCCAGGAGAAATTTTCTGATAAAAAGAGTATAATTTGGATCTTAGAATGGATTATTAAATAAAAGTTTTTCCCTGGTATCAAAGGTTATAACCACATGATATCAAAACAACCATTTGAATGAGATAAGGTGATTCTACTCATCAAGTATTTCCTTAGGAGACTCTGCCATGTGTCCAACCTTACAAAGAAAGGAGATGGGAATATTGCCTAAGGGAAATGTAAGCCACTGAGAAACCTAAAATATTACTTAAGAGAAAATACAAAAATACATAAAACACATGTACGCAAAACAATAAATGCATGGTAGAGACTATGCACATTGAATTAAATAAATTAACTTCAATGTACTCTAGATGGATCTAGGAAAAGCTCAAGGGGTTAGAGTCTGAAGGAGGGGTAGAATTTGGATTATTAGAAGAGGAAAACAGTATCAGTAAATGCATAGCAAGTTATTTTGTTTAGGCTGCTCAACAGGGATACAAAATGCTGGCTAAGGAACTTTGACAGTCATTTTGAGGTCCCCAAACCAGTAAAGAAAGGCAGGGGGCTTCCCAGGTGGCTCAGAGGTAAAGAATCACCCTGCCAATGAAAGAGATGTAGGTTCCATCCCTGGGGAAGATGACCTGGAGGAGGGAATGGCAACCCACTCCAGAATTCTTGCCTGGAGAATCCCATGGACAGAGGAGCCTAGAGGGCTAAAGTCCATGAGGTCTCAAAAGAGTCAGACATGACTTAGCAACTAAACAACAAAAACAAAGAAAGGCAGGAAGAGAAAGAAGAATAAGAGAGACAAAGGGGAAACTAAATTCCAACCAAGAATAACTGCAATTGTCAGGCATACAACACATTTCTTCACTGAATACCCCTGGTTTGTCTTTTTTTTTAAGTAATAATCCAAAGAAAACTGCAAACATTCATTGAGCACTTATAATGTATCAGACACTGTTCCAAATAATTATCTGTATGAGTTCATTTAGTCCTCCTAAGAACGAAAAGTGAGGTAGCAACTCTTTCGCTATGGCATCAGAATTCTTAGCCCATCACCTTCCTGAACAAGAAGTTTTAAAACAAAGATCAATTTCGTTTGTTCATGTTCATTACTTCTAATTTTTGTACCTCAGAAAAGTTTGCTTTAGGAAAATACCCTTTATTTTCTGCAAATTAGTATATTTACTTAGTTGAAATGTGAATTTTAAGAGTTAAAATCAGGAAATTTCCATCAAGTATTCAATCAAACTTTACATATATTTGCCTTACATACACATTTTTAAACTATGGACATAAGTTCATAAACTTTTACCTCAGTCTAAGAGAATGTGAACAGAGGAAGCACAAAGGGCAATATCAGAAGACAGTCACTTAAGAATTTAATAAACAAGGCCAAACAGAATAAACAAGTGACCTTATGGAAAAATGTATTTACTGTAATCTTACATTTATGGTAATAGACCAATTCTATCAGCAATAAGTCAAGTGGTTTAAGAATTACAGTTTCTATTGCTTAAACTTCCCAGCAGCTCAGGAAACTCAATAGATTTCTTTTGCAACTGCACCATTTTATGGTGACTCTTCTGGGTAAAATTAAAATTTCAAATATCTCTGATCTCCTCCCAAATTTACTGAGCAAAACTTAAAATGTAAATGCAGAGTCCACCCTTGTTTAGCAATTATAAGCTTCCTTTAACCTTAGGAAGAATGCATTCTTGAAAACCCAGTTTCCCCATCGGACACAACTGAGCAACCCAGCATGGACACAAGCTCACTCGCCCGTATACCAAGCAAGTTGTCTCTTCAGTGACTAAATAGGCTCCAACCCCCAAGTGGCTTTAAAAGCTGGTTAAATAGCTAGCAATGTGTTAATCACAGTTGTATAAAAATTTAAGTGAAAGAGAAGTCGCTCAGTCATGTCCGACTCTTGGCAACCCCATGGACTGTAGCCTACCAGGATCCTCCGTCCAAGGGATTTTTCAGGCAAGAATACGGGAGTGGGTTGCCATTTCCTTCTCCAGAGGATCCTCCCAACCCAGGGATCGAACCTGGGTCTCCCGCATTGCAGGCAGATGTTTTACTGCGTGAGCCACCAGGGAAGTCCAACAAAAATTTAAGGTGACATTTACTGGAGTAGTTTCCAATCACATAATTTTGAGTTCTATACATTTACTGTTAGTTACATGCATTTCAGATGATCATTGATGTTATTCATACCAGTTGAAATTACTGAATAGCCTTTTAGATTCTATAAAGTGCTTTATCATACCTTATCTTACTAGAACCTTATGACAAACCCTGGGAATCATGTATGCAAGTCATCTGGCTTCTAGTTTACTACTCTACTGCTATACTTCTCTTTCTACTGCTAATAAATAAGTGTTATGGGAAGGCAAGAGAACAATGAACTCTCAGTTTTTAAATTTATGCTGGTTTTCAAATTTATACTGAATTGGTCTTCTTCAGCTTGATTTTTATTTATTTATTTATTTTTCTTGTGAAATTTTATTTTATTTATTTTTTCATTTATTTTTATTAGTTGGAGGCTAATTACTTTACAATATTGTAGTGGTTTTTGTCATACATTGACTTGAATTAGGCATGGGTTTACATGCATTCACCATCCTGATCCCCCCTCCCACCTCCCTCTCCACCCGATCCCTCTGGGTCTTCCCAGTGCACCAGGCCCGAGCATTTGTCTCATGCATCCAGCCTGGGCTGGTGACCTGTTTCACTATAGATAATATACATCTTTTGATGCTGTTCTCTCGAAACATCCCACCCTCGCCTTCTCCCACAGAGTCCAAAAGTCTGTTCTGTACATCTGTGTCTCTTTTTCTGTTTTGCATATAGGGTTATCGTTACCATCTTTCTAAATTCCATATATATGTGTTAGTATGCTGTAATGTTCTTTATCTTTCTGGCTTACTTCATTCTGTATGATGGGCTCCAGTTTCATCCATCTCATTAGAACTGATTCAAATGAATTCTTTTTAATGGCTGAGTAATATTCCATGGTGTATATGTACCACAGCTTCCTTATCCATTCATCTGCTGATGGGCATCTAGGTTGCTTCCATGTCCTTGCTATTATAAACAGTGCTGCGATGACCATTGGGGTGCACGTGTCTCTTTCAGATCTGGATTCCTCAGTGTGTATGCCCAGAAGTGGGATTGCTGGGTCATATGGCAGTTCTATTTCCAGTTTTTTAAGAAATCTCCACACTGTTTTCCATAGCGGCTGTACTAGTTTGCATTCCCACCAGCAGTGTAAGAGGGTTCCCTTTTCTCCACACCCTCTCCAGCATTTATTGCTTGTAGACTTTTGGCTTGATTTTTAGAAGAGTAAGACCAACTCTATAAAATGGATGTACAAATTCCCTGACATAGTTATCTCATTTACCATGGACAGACCATTCTCCTAGAAGTACATAGAGTTTTATATTTAAAAGTAGTTACTGAATGGAATATTGATTTCCACTGATCTCTCATTTACTTTTAGATATTATTGGGATTTTTCTTGACCATTTCTATTTTTTAGAGGTTGAGTAATTTTCTAAATTCACATGTTAAGTGGTTGAAGGCCTTGTCATGGTTAGAATCTGGCTCATGGTGGTTTTCCTCCTGGTTGTCATTGTTTCCATTTAGGTACTCTCTGATTATTTGGACTGTGGAGAATATACAATTTCTCAATGAAGTAATACAATAAGTATTTGTTTATGCTCTGAAGTACTTCCTGTTTTGCCTTTTTCCATTCTCTCTATTTACATATATAAGAAGTCTGAACAGTTTCCTGTTTTCCCTTAGCCTTCCTGGCTTCCTTTCATGCCTTTTTCCCCAAAGACACAGAACAGACAATTCAAGGCACTTACAGCAGTAGCTGGTGTCACGTCACCACTTTGCCTTTTTCCATCACTTCCACACATAAACTTAGAGTCTATACTTCTGCTGCTTCTTTATCTTGATCCAATCAGAGAGTGCCACCTGTATCCTTAGACATTTGCTTAGATAGACAACATATGCAAGCAATTGAAGACATTTGTATTTTAATAACTGGAAGGAAATAACACTCTATGAAGTTCTGGGCAAGCTGTTTATAAATCTATACTGTGGACTCTATTTAATCATAACTTTTGTTTTTAAGGAAGTTTATATCACTTTTAAACATAACCAAGATTTCTAAGTAATCACTTTTTAAAAAAACCTTACAGATATTTATGTTAAGGAAAGCTGTTTCATGAATATTACAATCTTAAAAATGAAGTTACTGCACTATAAGCAGAATCAGTTATAATAAAGACAAAGGGGCAAAAATGTTTTGCATACACAAGCACGAAAGACAGAAGGAAGCACAAAAATGAAAAACAAATGCAAGAATGTCTCAGAGAGCTAAGAGAAGTGCCAGAATAACAAACAGACAGTGGAAACTGCTGGAGACTTCTTCAGTTAGGTTCAGGTTAAGAGAATGGGGAAAGGCAGGAAGGACAGATGGAGAATGCCACACTGAGCACAGAGAGAAAATACAATTGCTTAGCTCCTAGTTTAATTTCTCTACTGCTGATGTGAATGTGAATCTGAAATAAAAAGAAGATAGTTTGAAGAATGAGGTGAGTAGACAGTCCTCTACACCCTGAGCTGGTTGTATCAATCTGGTGTTTTATGCTTGTTTTTAGGTTTAATATTTTATGATAACTCAAAGATCAATCAATATATATTCATTTACTCTTCAATAAATACTTCTGGAGCAGCTACTACATACAAGAACCTAAATTATATGCTAGAAAATATATTCACCCATTCACTCACTCATTAACACATGCTTATCATGTACCAGGCACTGTGGACAAATCAGTTATGGTCTTAGCTATCACAGAACACACGAATATGTAAGACACTTAGAATACAGTGTAAAAATCACTGTAGTAAAAAGTGTGTAAAATATAGCAAAGCATCTATTAAGCACAGAGGACAGAGTTAAAATTTTGACTGAAAGAAGGGTTTAAACTGGGCCCTAAAGAGTGAGTAATTCAGCGTATAGAAAAAGGAATGAAGGTAACATAGGCAGAAGAATGGCATGTACAAAGTCACTGAAGCATAAATGTACAAACACGCTGCATCAGGAACAAAAGACAATTTCATCTCTCATAACAGAACCTGTTATATGAAAAGTGTTAAACTAGAATTCTTATTGATGTATAGTTGATTTACAATACTGTGTTAGTTTCAAGTATACAGCAAAGTGACTCAGCTATATACATACATACATACATATTTTCATATTGTTTTCCATTATAGATTATTGTAAGATATTGAATATTGTTTCCTGTGCTATACAGTAAGTCCTTGTTGTTTATCTATTTTGTGTAAAGTACTTTGTATCTGTTAACCCCATGCTCCTAATTTATCCCTCCTCCCTGACTTTCCCCTTTGGTAACCAAAGTTTGTTTTTCCTGTCTGTGAGCCTGTTTTTATTTTCTATATAGTTCTATGTGTATTATTTTTAGAGTCCACATAGTGATATCAGTTAATCTATTATAAAGGAGGCAAGAAAACACAATGAAAAAAAGACAATCTCTTTAGTAAGTTGTTTTGGGAAAACTGGGCTGCTACATGTAAATTAATGAAATTACAACACGACATTATACCACACACAAAAATAAACTCAAAATGGTCTAAAAAACTAAGTATAAGACATGACACTATGAAGCTCCTAGAACACAGGCAAAACATCCTCAGACATAAATCATAGATATAAATATTTAAAAGCAGAGACATTACTTTGCCGACAAAGGTCCATCTAGTCAAAGCTGTGGTTTTTCCAGTAGTCATGTATGGATGTGAGAGTTGGGACATAAAGAAGCTGAGTGCTGAAGAATTTATGCTTTTGAACTGTGGTGTTGGAGAAGACGCTTGAGAATCCCTTGGATAGCAAGGAGATCAAACCAGTCAATCCTAAACGAAATCAATCCTGAATATTCATTGGAAGGACTGATGCTGAAGCTCCAATACTTTGGCTGACTAATCCAAAGAGCTGACTCATTAGAAAAGACCCCGATGCTGGGAAAGACTGAAGGCGGGAAGAGAAGGGGATGACAGAGGATGAGATGGTTGGATGGCATCACCGACTTGATGGACGTGAGTTTGAACAAGTTTCGGGAGATTGTGAAGGACAGGGAGGCCTGGCGGGCTGCAGTCCATGGGGTCGCAAAGAGTCAGACACGACTGAGCGACCGCACAACACAAGGATCACCACACTCTAAGACACCACACTAGATTCTGAGAATCCTGGAGAGGATAAATGATTTTGACCAGGGTTCTTGGCCTTCCCCAATCAATAGAAATTGAATAAGAGGCTAGAGAAGAAATGTAGGCAAGGCTTACTGGGACCCCTGCTGCAGCAGGGGGAGTGAAAACAAATAAAATTCCTCTGTTTGCTACCCGAGGTGGGGCAAGCTTGTTTCCTGTATGGGGTGAGAGGGTAGGGGCAAGTCCAGGAGTCCAGCCGGAATCACGGCTTTAAGTGGTTTGCCCACCCCTTTGGTGGTGCTGAGCGCATGGGGCATGCACAGTGCCCTGCTTTTTCTCGGCCATGCTGTTTTTGTTCCCAGTTCTTTAGAAGTGGCAGTTGGTGGGGGAGAGTGGGTAAAGGGACTGGAGGTTGTTCTTTTTCTATCTTACTGTCCATAATTTGCCCAACTGCACAAGCATGCAGCTATTTTCATTCCTTTATAGTTTCTTTGTAATATTTTGTTGCTCAAGTTGTTTGTTCAGGGGCAAGCAGTGCAGCAAAGCATTCCTCCAAGACCTTGATTATAGAATCCGAAACTTTTTCTTTACAAATGAGAAATTGAAACCCTGTGTTAGGTAGGAAGTTAGACATGAGGAGAAAGGGGTGACCTAACCAGAGAGGATGCAAGCTGATCTCTAAACCCCATCCCAGAAACACCCAGGAGAACTCCAGGATATGCTGCAAAAATAACCACCGAGACTTTTCCAACTCCTGCACATGCAGCCCAGGCACACAGTGAATACAAATAACCAGAGGGGCTTTCTCACGTAACCTGACTGCTAGGAGCCCATTAAGAGTTCATAAACATTCTATACATATATACATCTGATTATAACAGACTGAATTGTAGGAAGATACATACAACATACCTTACTGTTATATAACTAGCAGTTGTCAAATGGCCTTAAGCATATGACCATTTGCATTCTCTTTCTTGATTGCTGGTGAGTACAAGCTCTATTTCACAAGGCACAACCAAAAGGTGGAGACAGGATGTACAAATGTACAATCCCTCTGAAGCCAAGAGGGATCAGGAGGAGGACTCCTTTGGGGTCAGCCTGCTCCCATGTCTTGGGAGCTGTCTAGTAAGAAATCTGTCTGCTTGAGCTAAACTGAGCTGTAACTTGTCTGTTGTTTTAACCCTTTAGTCTGTCGTTCCAAATTTTTGTTGTGATGAGACAAGAACCAAGGAAGACAAATAAGCCAACCTAACACTTAGAAAATAAATGGGTAGTTTAAGGTCACCTAGAAAATCAGGGGTTCCATCTGGTCTAGAATCACCTCCTCATCTCCCTGTGTGATGGTCATCCCATCATATCACATTGCTGCTCTCAATTGAATCCAAATATACGGACACAGAATTCTCAGTGAATACACAGTGTGATAAACAAAGCACCATCTGATGTTAGGGGAAAGGTGGGAGACAAGAGGCTCAAATTCTAGAGAATTACGAATGGGCATGCGTTTTCCTGATTTTTCAGAAGTAAAGGTGGCTTCTCCCAGCTGCAGCCCTTTATCTCAACTCAGGAGAACAATACACTGGATTAAAGAATAATAATAAAGAAGAGGTGACCACAAGGAACCAGCATGGAGAACAATTCATCCAAAGTAAGCTTTCTTTACTTTTTAACATGGTAAAGAAATGCATTTGTTAATGCCATCATTCACTTCTTCATCTTATCAACAAAGAAATAAATGTTTGAGTACCTGCTATGGGTCTCATGGTGAACTAAATCCATTAGAAAAACAAAAAACCACATCTCTGGTTTTAAGGAGCTCAAGATAATACAATGTAACATAACTAATGCTATATTCAGAAGGCAAGAGAATACTGGGGAGCAGGTACAGGTGAGCAATGCCTTCCCAGAAGCAATGCCTATCCTGGGATTGGGGGTTTCAAAGGATGGGTGTCAGCCAGGGGATGTGTTCAAGATGGTGAGAGCAGCGTGTGAAGCAGTGGATTTGGTAAATACCAAGCATACAGTGCTATGCTATAAGCATGCTGTATCTGTATTTCACCAACTGACAAAGACCATATCACAGATCATCTTTGTGCATAATATGACAGGTAGATGAATTAATGACCAATCGAATGGCCTCTTGCCAAGAGTAAGGAGCAATGCACTTATGAAGATGGGGCAAAAGATTTTAATTGGCTTTATCCAAATTTATTGATAAGGTTAAAAATAAAAGTATAACATGAGCAATAAATTAATGACTAATTCAGAAATTTTAGATATGAAACTTTTGTTAACTACAGATTCTATGAAACAAAGCAAAACAAGTTCAGGCTACCAATGAAAGATTTTATAGAAGATATACAAGCATCCAGTATAAGATTTCTTTTTGAGAATCTATAGTAATATAGGTTAGAGTTCTGTAAAACGAGGGGCCTAAGTGATCAGAAAGAGTGCTTGAGTAGAAAGAGAATTTTTAGATTCAAGTCTACATGTGCCACTTATATCCATTCAATCTTGGGCAAATATTGTTAGGATCTATTTCTCTGCCTCCAAACAGAAAGGAGTGGACTAGATTCTCTTTTTTAAATTCCTAGTTTAAACATCACTCATTATCAGAGAAATGCAAATCAAAACCACAATGAGGTACCATTACATGCCAGTCAGGATGGCTGCTATCCAAAAGTCTACAAGCAATAAATGCTGGAGAGGGTGTGGAGAAAAGGGAACCCTCTTACACTGTTGGTGGGAATGCAAACTAGTACAGCCGCTATGGAAAACAGTGTGGAGATTTCTTAAGAAACTGGAAATAGAACTGCCATATGACCCAGCAATACCACTCCTGGGCATACACACCGAGGAAACCAGATCTGAAGAGACAGGTGCACCCCAATGTTCATCACAGCACTGTTTATAATAGCCAGAACATGGAAGCAACCTAGATGCCCATCAGCAGACGAATGGATAAGGAAGCTGTGGTACATATACACCATGGAATATTACTCAGCCGTTAAAAAGAATTCATTTGAATCAGTTCTAATGAGATGGATGAAACTGGAGCCCATCACACAGAGTGAAGTAAGCCAGAAAGATAAAGACCAATACAGTATTCTAATGCATATATATGGAATTTAGAAAGATGGTAATGATAACCCTATATGCAAAACAGAAAAAGAGACACAGATGTACAGAACAGGCTTTTGGACTCTGTGGGAGAAGGCGAGGGTGGGATGTTTCGAGAGAACAGCATCAAAAGATGTATATTATCTATAGTGAAACAGATCACCAGCCCAGGCTGGATGCATGAGACAAGTGCTCGGGCCTGGTGCACTGGGAAGACCCAGAGGGATCGGGTAGGGAGGTGGGAGGGGGGATCGGGATGGGGAATACATGTAAATCCATGGCTGATTCATGTCAGTGTATGACAAAAACCACTACAATTTTGTAAAGTAATTAGCCTCCAACTAATAAAAATAAATGGAAAAAAAAATTAAACCTCAGAATAAAAGAGCCTTCAAGAATTTGATATTTACCCTTTTATTCCAAGTTCTGAGGCTCAGTAGGAATACCAACAAATATTTTCTGACTGAATGAATGAATGTTACTTCTGTATTGGCTCCAACTGTAAGCTATGACTGCCATGCACAGCCCATCGGGGCGCATCAGGTAGAGAAAACGGTTTGCACACTGGGTCCTGGCGGAAATTCCTGTTACAAGGTTAGTCTCTCTTTTGTCCTCGGGGGGATGAGCATAGTCAGCCAAGGAGAAAGTGTGCTTCTTTCTATAACGTTTTAAAATTAATAAAGTAATTGAACATATTCAATGCAGAAAACAGAAAGAATGAAGTAAAAATAAAAACTCGTAGTAATTCTATCACTGAGCTTCCCAGGTGTTTCAGTTGTAAAGTGGATCCATGTGCCAATGAAGAAGACATGGGTTTTATGCCTGGGTCAGGAAGATCTCCTGGAGAAGGAAATGGCAACCCACTCCATTGTATGAATATATTATAATTTATATAACCAATTTTTTATGGCTAAGCATTTATTTCCTTTTTTCAATCAGTAAAATATGATTAAAATGTTTTGCCATGTCTAATTTATTATATAGGATAAATTCCTAGGCATAGAATTGTTGAGAGGATATGAACATTATTAAGGCTTTTGAATATAATTTCCTAAATGCTTTCCAGAAAAAAATCTGCCAATTTACATTTCCTTCAGCAAAATATAAAAATTCCCATTTCCCTGTACCCTTATCCACAATGAGTCTTATCAGTTTAAAGTCTGTGTCAATTTAGTAGGCAAAAATGTCATAATTGTATTAAAATGAACTTATTGAGTTACATTTGCTTAAGAACTTTAATAGATCAACACTAAAAATAGGGCTGTACTGAAATTTCTGCCATACAGTGAAAAAGACAAAAGACAGATACCTTATGCAAGCAAAATCATTTATTTTTCTGTCCATCTTGATTTATTAATTTGTTCCATTTATTAAGTGCTTTCCTATACTGTGGATAGTTCTGAACACTGGAAAAATAAAAGGCAAATATACACAATCCCTGCTCTCCAGATCACAGCTTAGTTAAGAAAACAAACATGTAAATTAGGTGTTATCAACACACTAATAAAAGTATACACAAAATTTTTAATAGCTCAGAAACAGGGAGGAAAGGATATATCTTAAAAAATAAGCAGACCCCAAATAAGGAGTGGAACCCTCAGTGAGTACAGGAGGCAGGAAAGATTTCAGAGGCAAAGAAAGGGGCTCTTGTTTTTTAACATAAGGGAGAAGTTTCAATAAACCCAGTCTTACAACTTAAAGACCAAGGTAACTAACTATCACCAATTCATACATTTTAAGCTCAAAAAGACTCACATTTTCCTTCCTTCAGCTGGTGGCCTGTCAACTTTTTTCAATTGTTGTGTAACATTAGGCTACTTGATGTAATATCTTATGACCCATTTAAAACAAATTACCAATTAAGAAAAAAATGACTCATTAGTAAGTAAATATGCAAGCAGTTAAAGTAAATGAAGCATTCATCCTTCAGGAAGCTTTTTTCTCATAAAAGTTCTTCTGCATGGTGTACCTCGTGGTTTGTCTCCTCAGTACGGCAGCAATCTTAGAAATAATGTCAGCATGAAAATCTCATGACTTATTCACCTCTGACATAACTTTAGCGTCCCCTAGGAGTTTCCAACTGATCCAGAAAGTCTTTCTTCTGATCATGAGAGTTGGTGGCTTCGGATATTTACTTTTCTTTCTGTAAGAGTCAACAAATCGCTGGCAGACTGCAGCAGCTGAGGTTCCAGGGCTTCCATTCTCTTCATTGATCAATACTTTTTCTTTGTCATTCAACAAACATTTATTTGGAACCCACTGCATTCAAACCACAGCATTATTTCTTACTTAGCACGTTACGAACACTTTGAAGTACAATATTAACAAGGACAAGAATTTTACCTCCACTTCACAGAAGAGGAAAAGGAAACGACAGTCATCTCAAGGCTCTACAGCCAGTAAGCAGCAAAGCAGAAACTGAGAATACACATCTTTTCTGTCCGAGCCCAGGGCTCTTGCCATATTGTACCTTCCTTACCAATCTCCCTGTTCCAGCCTCTCTCCTCTCCAGCTGTCTAATTCATGTTCTGAAACCAAAGGACCACCCACCTTCATCAAATCACACCGACTCTGAGAAGCTGCCTTGCCCATTTCAGTTCAAAGAACTATCACTCCTCTGAGCTCCTATAGCTTGCTGCTTATGTCATCCAACTGGCCCTACCTCAGAAAATGCTTCGTAGAATCTCTGTCTTCAATTATGAAATAGTTTGTGTGTATTCAGAAGGCACTGTGTCAGGTTTTGTGAACCTACTCTGGTATGATTCAAATTTAAGTTCTAGTCAGTTCTACAAACATTTCTGACAACTTGCTATTAGTGAGGCACTATGCTAAGACATGGTTTCTTCCCTTAAGAACCTCAGTCTAATGGGAATATAGATATGTAACATTTGTATGTATATATGTGTACATTCATTCATTCACTCACTCATTTACTGGCCATGTGCTACCACAGGGCACAAACAAGATAAAACATGGCCTTTCAAGTAACTTGAAAGAAGACAGACATGTAAATGTTTTCATTCATTCATCTATTAAGCCCTTATTATGTGTGGACACTGAGTGAGGAACACATGACTGACTGTCCCTGTTAACAGAGCTGTTTCTCCTTTAAAGATTATAATCCTCAAAAGTAGAGAGTAGGAACTAAACTCTTTTTTGTTAAGTAATAAGGGACCATAGTGAATGAAGCCTCAGCCAGACAGTCATGCTTATATCAATTCCAGAGCTCTCTTGGCAATTGATACATATCACTTCCTTTTAGACCAACTCTATAGATACACATGTGCTAAATCGCTCAGTCGTGTCTGACTCTTTGCGTCTCCGTGGACTATAGCCCGCCAGGCTCCTCTATCCATGGGATTCTCCAGGAAGGAATACTGGAGTGGGTTGCCATTTCCCTCTCTAGGAGATCTTCCCAGTCCAGGGATTGAACCCGTGTCTCTTAAGTCTCCTGCATTGGCAGGCAGGTTCTTTACCACTAGCGCCATCTGGGGAGCCATGAACTCTATAATGAACCTAAAACAGAATGATCATACACTTAATCATTCTAGTATAAACATTTCCAATGACTCTGAAATACGTCTCATCTTAATCCATCCTAAAACAATGTCAGCTACATTTTTACTTCTATGCAGAGGATTAAATAGAAATTTCTAGAGTCTGCGCCTTCTCATTCTATTATTTTATTCACGTTTGACAGGTCAAAATGCAAATGCAGATGCAGTAGATTTTCAAAACACGCAAGTGCGAGACCTAGGGGTTCCTTTGAGGCTTCTCAGAAGTGAGAGTGGCAGTGGGGGTGGTGAGAGAGGACTTTTCCTACCTCAACCAGAGCACGTCAGTTTGCTCTGCTTTAAACATTGTGCTTCTGAGTACAAGTTCTTTTGGAAGAGAATCCTGCTACTTAATTAAACAATGGTTTAAGAGAGTCAAATAATAATACATAGTATTTTGGCTTTATAATTTTTAACTATTTGTCTCAAAAAAAAAAAAATAGAGTCCTTCCTGTAAGATCAAATTGGTCCACTTTTAAAGACAGCTACAGGAGCTAATGTTGCTGAGTGCTTACTACTTGGTGTCAAGTACAGTTTAAATTGATCATCTCATTTAGTCACATTTAACATCCCTTTGAAGAACAATTTCACTATAATGCCTCACATTAATGGAGCAAATAAATCAATGTATATCACTGACATCAGAGACTAATTTGTTAAAAGATTTGCATTTCTAAACATATCTGATTTAGTAGATCAAATTTCTTTTGCCATTTACTTAATCCTGAAAAAAAAAAAAAGTAAAAGTGTTAGTTGCTCAGTCACATTCAACTCTTTGTGACCCCATGGACTGTAGCCAGTAGGCTCCTCTGTCCATGGAATCAGGCCAGAATACTGGAGTAGGTAGCCAGTCCCTTCCCCAGGGTGTCTTCCTGACCCAGGGATCAAACCCAGTCTCCTGCATTTGCAGGCAGATTCTTTCCTGTCTGAGCACCATGACTTAATTCTACTATATAATAACTGACACTTCATGAACACAAATCCATCCTACCAAGTCCAACTGGTCTGCTGTCCAGACACCAGAGTAACTCATAGTTACTGCGTGCATTATTTCATTTCATCCTCAAAATAATCTTACGAGGGAAGGACTATTATTCTGTTCTTGATGAGAAAACTGAGGAACTAGCATGTAGAAGCAGGGACCCTAAAAGGTCTAGGGAGCAGGATCATGTGTGGGCAAACTTACTGGGTGAAGAGTGCCCTCATTCCAGAAAACTGTTTCACTTCAAACTTCTCAGACTGACAAGAGCCAAATAGGAGTCATCCATCTTCCGCATTTTTCTTTCTTCTCCACTTCAATGGCTATAAAAAGGCTAGATCTCCTTTCTCTATGAATGTCATTTTCTTATTAATATTTCTATTCATAGCTCTTGACCATGGGCTATCATGAAGACTATCAGCAAGAGTGGGAGCAGAAGGAGTGTTGGAATAATCTCCACAATCATTTTTGTTAACAGGAGGGCTTTTCTGCAAGGGAAAAATTATGAAAAGAAAATAGATTTTTGCAAAAGCCTGACTCTGTTTTTCTTTTTCTGTCTCTTCTCATTAATTTATCCATACACTATGAACTAACTTAAGTACCAGGCACTGTGATGGGCACTTGGAAGTACCAAAAAGAAATGAGTCAGGATTTCTATCATTGAAGGAAGAAGATATTTAAATAAATATAGCATAAGGTATTAAGTGCTATAATATGCTACACCAAAGCTTATGTAAGCAGGGACTGTATTTTACTTATTTTTATTTTAGTCCCAACTCTTTATCACAATTGACAGCACAAAGTTAATAGCTCAATACATTTCCTGAATAAATGTTTTCATGACCAGTATTTCTTCTGACTGGCTTCAAATTCTCTTATGTAATGTATGTATGGATGATCTATATAAGATCTTAATATAATTGTAGTAAGCTACAGTTTCTTGGGACTTCATGTGCAAATACATATTAATATCAACTACTGATTCTAGATTAAAATCTAGGATATTAAAATCAATCATAGGATAAAATCACAATTTTATGGTTTCCCAGGAACTGAAAAAACATAGTAGATAGGACACTGGTCACTTGCAAGACAAACCTAGCCATTATTTGGGACTGAATATAGTTAAGACATTTGGCTAAATCCATTCACAGCACCTTGTGGTCTAGAGGCAAGTCTGCCCTCTAGTGCTGAAACGCACAAACTGAATCAAAAGAGTAAGTTCCAACTACCAGAAAAAAAGAACTAGCATTTCAGAGATATTAAAATGTAAAACTGTATCATTATCCCAAAACAAAAAGCCTCATTACAAGAATAAAATGGCATTCCCCTTTTACATTTGTCATGTGCTTATATATTATTAATCTTATTTCTTAAATCTCAGAGCTTCCATAACACTGTAGAAAGTAATGATTTCATGTGTAGTAGAAAACGGTAACATTACATTTCTACTTGAAAACCCACAAAAGCTGGCTCAAAATTTCACAAATCACGTATCTTCAACTCAGTCCTATTCTCTGGCTATCCTTACTAAGATCTCATCCATCCTGACTTAAAACTAAGGCTATATAAGTCACATACACATATCCAACTCAGCTCTCTCCCTTTAACTTCAGACTCAAGTACCCAGCTGCATACTTGACACTTCCTGTGGGAAGTGACGTCTGCAAGGCCTACCTAACATAACATATCCAAAACTATATTCTTGGTTTCCCCCTCAAACCTGCTCCCTTGAGTCTTCCTCACCTTAGTATCAAATGTGGCTGCTTCATTCTTAGCATTCTTCAAGCCAAAAATCTTGGCGTCATTCTGGATTCTTCTTTCTCATATCCCACATCCAATCCATCAGCATATACCACTGACTTTATTATCAATTTTCAGAATCTGACCACTTATTTCCACTGCCCTCATTCTAATTCAAACTACACCAATTCTCATGTAGATTACTCTAAGTCTACAGATTGTCATCCTCACTTTGATCAGCACTGTTTCCCACTTCAAAGTCTAAGTCTGTAGGACAGTCTACAATGCCCTTCAGTGATGAACTATAATCAGGCACTCTACTCCCAGTCTCTCTAACCTCATTTCGAATCTGGCTAACAGCCTGTCTTCCTCACTACTGTTGCAACAACTTCCTTGCCATTTCTTACGAACACTAAGCAGGCTACCAGCTCAGAACAGTAGAATTTAAAGTCCTGTCTGGAATGCTCTTCTCTTGATTACACATATGGCTTAATTATTTATTTCTTCAGATTTCTGCTCAGTACCACATCATCAGTGTATACACTATTTAAAATAGCACCCCTATTATCACACTCTCCAGATCCTTTCCTCGACTTATTTTCCCTTAATAACATGCGACCATATGATAAACCACATATTTTATCAATTAAAAGTCTAATCCCAAAAGGCTCAGAAGTAATTTTCTATTCTGTGTCCTGCTGTATCCAGGCCTAAAACATACTAGATGCTTGAGATTTTCTGAAACACTGGGTTGGCCAAAAACTTTATTCGAGCTTTTCTTCCTATACGGAAAAACCTGAAGGACCTTTACGGCCAACCCAATCTTTAGTTCAACAGGAATGTGAGTAAGTCTGATTAGTGGTAAAATAAAACAAAAATTTCAGCTATTCTGGTTTACACAGGATGGGAAAACTTGTTAAGAAAAAACAACTAACTAGTTAATTGAACAACCGAATGGCTCAAAATCGGGAAAGGAGTATGTCAAGACTGTATACTGTCACCCTGCTTATTTAAATTATGCAGAGTACATCATGCGAAACGCCGGGCTGGATGAAGCACAAGCTGGAATCAAGATTGCCAGGAGAAATATTAATAACCTCATATATGCAGATGATACCACTGTTATGGCAGATAACAAAGAGGAACTAAGGAGCCTCTTGATGAAGGTGAAAGAGTGAAAACGCTGACTCAAAACTCAACATTCAAAACACGAAGATCATGGCATCCAGTCCCATGACTTCATGGCAAATAGATGGGAGAAACAATGGAAACAGTGACAGACTTTATTTTCTTGGACTCAAAATCACTGCAGATGGTCACTGCAGCCATGAAAATAAAAGATGCTTGTTCCTTGGAAGAAAAGCTATGACAAACCTATATAGTGTATTAAAAAGCAGAGACATTGTCAACAAAGGTCCATCTAGTCAAAGCTACGGTTTTTCCAGTAGTCATGTACGGATGTTAAGAGCTGGACCATAAAGAAAGCTGAGCACCAAGGAATTGATGCTTCAAACCAGGCAATCCTAAAGGAAATCAATATATTCATTGGAAGGACTGATGCTGAAGCTGAAGCTCCAATACTTTGGCCATCTGATGCAAAGAACTGACTCATTGGAAAAGACCCTGATGCTGGGCAAGACTGAAGGCGGGAGGAGAAGGGGACAACAGAAGATGAGATGGCTGAATGGCATCACTGACTCAAGGGATATGAGTTTGGGCCAGGCCTGACGTGCTGCAGACTGAGCGACTGAACAACAAATTGCTTTCTATTTAATTATCTAGGTGTATTCATTCAACATTTACTTAGTGCTGTGGATAGGGCACTGTTTTGAAGTTCCTAACAGTACTGGTAAGTATATTATTTTACAGACAACAAAACTGAAGATGACAGAAGTGACTTGTTTAAAACTGACATAACAAGGATGTGGCAAAGAGGAAATCAAATCAGGCTTCTCTGATGCTACTTCTATAAACGCTCTCAATATTCATAGTAGTTTCAAGGAATGATATAAATCCAAAAACAGGTAAGGTTTCTGCATTTGTGGATAAAAGTAAAAGTGCATAAACTCGCTATAAGTCATCTGATTTGTATGATAGAATAATACAAAGAAAGAACTGAAGGTAAACTAATTGCACTTAATCTAATATTCATAAAAAATAATTTTGCCAAGTTGGGTAAGTTAATAATACTAAGTCTCTAACAACAAGTTATTGAAATAATTTATCTTTCCTCTTTCACATGCACATTTCCTCTTCAAATGCAACTGACAGCAGTCATATGGAAGGAAATTCTCTTTTCACCAAAATATGTGAAGGCTTTTATCCACAAGCTATTTTCTACATGAAAAAACAAATTATGAGTGATACACAATTTACTTACACACACACAGCGGTTTGGGTAAAGCTGCTTTTATATATATCCATTTTGCTTATTTTTGTTAGCTTTTAAAAATAATTTTCTCATACTGGAATATTTCATAATACCCACAATTTTACTTCATACTTAAAATAATCCATCATGTATGCCAGTTTTCCTTATTACTCTAAAGCTGAGAAAAACAATATTGCAAATGATAAAACTTCTTCAACATGATATAATTTGGGGGAAAACTAAGAAATTTTTAATTTATGTTTTACATTTGTGGACCACAGATCCATAAAATACAACAAAGCTCCAAAAAAACTGGCACTCTAAGGTTTCATACTCACGTTAAAATCTAATCCTTTTACTGGATGTATTTTAAAGACATTTAACACATGATAAACCAGAACCCATGCAAAAATAAGCCATATTATAAAAGGTTTAATAAATTACAGTCAAAGCACACAAAATAAAAAGAAAATGATCAAATGAACAACTGGTCTAGGAGCAAAGGAGGCACAATCTGTACAGGATAAAAAGACCATAAGGTAGACACAGAAAATTTATTTTTTATTAAGACTGGTATTTGAGAAAAAGTAAATAAATTGTGCTTTAAATGAGCTAAAGATTTGCTTCAGTGAAGTTAAAGTTCACTAGAAAACCCTCTATAATTAAACAGTGAATTCAAAATACTTCACCTGAGGTTTGGGGCAGGAATTTATCTTTTCATAATCTGTAATCTATATAAATTTGACTGTAAAAGTCAGACTGTTTTTTGGGCTTCCACAGTACTACTTATAGGTTTATCAACAAAAAAGATCAGATTTTAAGCAACTTGTCTGGTTAATAAATATTTATAAAACTATATTCTTTAAAAAATTATATGATCTAGAATATTTAATAATCCAGACTAGCCTTTCCTAACAAAATCAAAGATATTGTGGTGTTATTTCTCTTTTCTCCTGAAGAGTAAATAAACCCTATCTTGAAATGTTTCTATGTAATGATTCCCAGTATCACTCAAGAAATATACTATCTCAAGAAAGAGGATTCTTTTTTATGAATTCTATAGAAGTACTATTAAGAGATGGCTTTGCCTTTTCTCTTAGTTTAACAGAGAAATGCATTTAAATTACGTAAATTAAAGTGTCCTCAACTTATTTGATGCTTTAGACATTTAGTAAGCACATGAGATGTGCTACAAAACTTTAGGCTGTAAGAACCTTGAGAGCCCAAACAAAACTTTATTGAATTAGGAATGATCACCAACAGTTTTAAGTACCCTTCAAGAAAAGCAGTTTAAAAAAAAAAAATCAGTATTGTTTATCAAGCTGAATATGTAATATATTTCAATAAATGCTTTCATAACTTCACATCATCAATTAAGGAGAAAGGACATGTTCTGACAAAGAAATTGTTAGTTCAAAGTAAAATGTTTCATTGCTAATACTCTACATCAACTAATATGCTTTAAAATTCTACTATCCTACTCACCTCCCTGCACAAAGTGATGGATGGCACTAATATCACTAAGGATAAACTTTTGATTCACTAGATGAAAAAGGCATTTGAATTTAAGAGAATGTACGCTTCAGGGTCAATCTAACATTCCCATAGAAGGCCCTCAAACTCCAGTTTAAGGAATACTTGTGTGCAGTTGGTCGCTAAGTCATGTCTGACTCTCTGCAACTCCATGGACTGTAGCCCACCAGGCTCTTCTGTCCATGGGATTCTCCAGGCAAGAATACTGGAGTGGGTTGCGATCTCCTTCTCCAAGGGATCTTCTTGTCCCAGGGATCAAGCCCACATCTCCTACTTGGCACGTGGATCCGTTACCACTGAGCCACCAGGGAGCCCTTTAAGAAACACTGGAGTACTTCAAAGTAAAACTCAAGTCAATAAAACCTGTACACTACACACAAAAATACGATTACAACCAAAAATGGATTACGTCAAGAATTTTACTGTAAGCAGTCAAAAACTACGACGCTGTAAGACAGTAAGAAATAACATTGCAATAAAGTCAGAAAAGCCCCAAACACACCATTTTCTATCTCCTATTCAAGTAAGTTACCTGAATAACTGGCACGTTCCTAAAGATATTATGCCTTGTTTAAAAATCACTGGTTTCAAGGGGTTGGGGGACAACCTCTCCATCCACTCACAGTTCAGAATCAACACCTGGTTCTACTTTCTTCCAGTAGCATTCCACCTGTATGTTATTCTATAAGAAGAAAGTAGTTTCTAATTATAAAGCACCAGTGAATTTTATTCCACATTAAAGGAAGTTTTACAGCAGGATTCCTGGGAAGGCACTTGAAAGCTAACTAGTTAAAAGAAGAGCCCCAACAGATTTATTTTTCATACTGCTGGCTCCTTAGTACTATCCTCTTTACTTATACTACTTAACCTCTTGATCATTAGTTCCAATAAATTAAATGATGTTCAAATACAAATTAAAAAAGAAAAGACCAGAAGGGACAAGCCCACATCCTGAGATGAATGAGGCAGAGTTGTTTGCTTCCAAAATAAGTGAGTTATGACTCTAAGAAGGTTAGAGAATTAGAAAGAGCAAGAGAGTAAATCAAGCACAGCCTGAGTAAAACGGGGCTGTTGACTTCAGAATAAAGGAAGTTTCATTTAAACTTCCAGATTCAAAGTCTTAAAGGAATCTTTGGATAAGTAAGCAAAGTAAATTGTCTCATATATTTCATTAAAGGGCATCTAATTTTTAAATGTTCCTTATAAAGACAAAACAATTTTGTTCAGGCCATAAAAGGACAACTTATAAAATTTCATTTAAATTATATATTTTGGAATTAAATAAAAGTGGGCAATATTCTTCAAATTCAAAAGCTGTTCCCTGAAGAGTCACATCATAAAGATTCAAATGTCTAAAAATCTAAGTGCTTTACAGTCATCCCTCGGGACCTAAAGGATATTGGTTCCAGCGGCCCCCAAGTTTACCAAAATCTGCAGATGCTCAAGCCCCATAGTTGGTCCTCTATACCCACAGATCCTGTTATCCATGGATACAGGATCCATAGATATAGAGGGTTGATTGCATATTTACTGAAAACAAATCTGCTTATAAGCAGAACCACACAGTTCAAACCCATGTTGTTCAAGGACTGACTGAACTTATAATACATTTAATATTAAAACACCATTCGTAATGCCATAACACTCATTGTCACTATGCTCAGTTCCAATAATTCAGTGATTCTAATACTTGACACAGTATTCCAGGAAAATTATCCTTATCAGACATTTAAAGGAAAAGTTGTTTTCCATTATTATATCAGTGTTTCACAAAGTCATACATAGTGCTTTCATGAAGAAATAAAAACAGCAATCATTCTTTCTCAGTCCTTTAACCAAAAAGCAAAAAAAAAAAAAAAAGCAAAAAACATAAAATTATTTAAAATGCTATTCTCCCTAAGTAATCACTACTGTAATCACTCATTAAATAAATTCACCACCAAAAATCAACTTTTATCTTAAATCCCAAGAGGAAATGTCCTTATTATGGAAAAGCAACCTATTTACTTTTCTCCACTCATATAATAGAACTGGGAATTAACATTCCTGAAGCTGTGACTTGACTGTAAATGTGAACACGGTTTTCATATCACTGGGATATTGGATGGTTTAGGAGGAATGTAAAAACAGCCCTGCTGCTAGTCCAAAAAGACACCTTTTGTGTGAATTAGAAAAAAGGCTGCCCTGTCTTCAAGAAACTTCACTGCCAAAGGTCAGAGAACTGTGATAATTAGCAATGTAATTTATACCAATGTAAACAGTACCCTTGAGTTGTACAGTTACACCCAGAGTTCTCCCATGAGTCCTTATTCTCTTTTTTTCTAATATATATTTTAACTAAATCCACAACATCAGAGCTAAGGTTCTCATATAACCAAAAAGAAGGCAACTGGGATGGAGCAGTCCTCAACAAAACTCCCCAAATCACGAAATGATAGTTAAAAAGATCATATATGTCACGAACAACAATGATGATGATATACAGCTTCAATAATGGTCTTAATTTTCTCATAAGGCTAACTGATTTTGAGATCGCTAATATATGAAACTTGCTCTAATATAAATGGAATTTTAAACTGATACAATACAGAAAACGTAAAATTTACATTAACAGTATACATGCGATGCTGATTTATACTTACTGACAATATTTAAGGGTTAGAAAACAAAATAACACAATAATCTTTCCAACTGTAAACTTTTCAGATAAAGAGTATGCATAATATGTTGGCAACTTTCACAGAAAACCACAGCTGAACTTCCCCAATATCGAGAAATGCATTTTATTAGCTGCATCAGAAATTACCCAAGAAGTCAAGGCCAATAAATATTCCTTCTGATTGTGCAGAGATGAATATATGAGCTATACCATGAGCAGAGTTGCCAAATACTAAGATTGTTGAAAACCTTTAAAATTTCACAAATTCCTGGTATGACAGACTTCTAAAATTCAAGAATTAAAATTTACAAAAATAAATACCACTCTTGACACTCAATGGACATCTTCACTTAAGGCCTTTGTCACAAATCTGAATCTTTATTGTTCTGAAATAAATGTTATAAACATAACTCAAAACAAAAACTTCAATATTCAGTCTCAGAAGAGGTGTGGCTCAATGCCCATAACATATAACAAGAAAACTTCCTTTAAAAAAAAAAGGAAAAAAAAAGTACTATGAGAAGTCTTTCATATGAATGAAAATGCACCCCTTAGGTTTTTTTTTCCCCTCATCTCATTAGCCTGTACACACGTCAGGATCAAAAGGTTTGCATTTTCTTCACAATACTTCTTGCTATGATGCTTGACGAACTTTATGCCACTCAACAAATTCATCAAGAAGAACAGGCCCTAGAAATAAAAGAAACAATTTTTGTTAGAATTCAGTGAACTTATCTCTTAAACTATATAAAACAAACTCACCACAAACGCTATGGTGACAATAGGAAACTGACCCTTCCCTTCTTTATTTAGGTGTTTTCCTCCCAGACTCCCTTCTACTTAATAGGTGCTTTCTTGGCTTTTGTTTTTTAAAAACATAAGGGGTTTTCCACAATGGATATTTGTAGAAACCACATTCTCAGGATTTAAGTGTTTCATGAACTCTCCGATAACTCAGTCAATATTAACTTCTCCCTTTTTCTAACTGCCCATGGTTTTCTACCAATTAATTATTAAACAATCTGAAAAGTGTTTAATGTAATATTTCTGTTACCTCACCAAGAAGTGTGTAAGTTTACTGAAGGTGTGGCTATATACTGTTCCAGGTACAGAACCTACTATAAATCTGAACACAAAGCAAGTACCTAATAACTATCAACACCTGCCTTAAGAACTACTGTAAAAAGATATTTTTATAATGCAGGGAGTTCAAATTTATTTACTTACATAAGTCAGAGAGGCAATTTAAACAAGCTCACTGTTTATTGTTTGGAAATGTAGGGAAAACTCATTGCCATAAAGCAATATGCTTGCCCTATTCTTCTTAAAACCCTCTGGTGATCTCACTTTTTCTCTTGCTTTTAATGGATATTTCTCTACTGTAAGAAAACCAGGAGACTAGCACAATAATCAATGACAACTGAAAAGAAACCTAGATGTTGTCATACTGTGGACCAGCATACCAGAAAGCAAGTCCAACACAAGCCACTAACTGGTTCCAACCTAATTCCTATAGAAGAACACAGGAAGAGTTCTGTCAGATTTTCTAACTTTTCAAACAAATCTAGAAGCTATATTTTTATTCAAAACCTCTCAGTTAAAACGTTGACTCAAATGCACATGAAAATATACATCTACAGGTCAGACAGTCCTTGAACTGCCAGTTTACTGCTGTAAGGTATTATTTATAAAAATATTAAATTTTACCCTATTTTGTAAATGGAAGACACAATATATACAGAAAGAAAGAAAGTTATCCTTTCTTCAGTATTTTGTTTCTTCAGTGTCACAAAAGTCCATTAACCTCAGTTTACATTTATAGGAAGGTATCTTTTCTGTGTGGGCTTCCCTGGTGCCTCAGTGGTAAAGAATCTGCCTGCCAATGCAGGAGACCTGGGTTCAAGCCCTAGGTTGGGAAGATCTCTTGGAGAAGGAAATGGCAACCTACTCCAGGATTCTTGCCTGGGAAATTCCATGGACAGAGTCTGGAGAGCTATAGTCCATGGGGTCGCAAAAGAGTTCAACATAACTTAGCAACTAAACAACAATCACAATCTTTTCTATATAATGCTTTGCAACATGAAAACAGCACATGCAGCCAAACCTGTGATGGGAATGAAAAACTTACAGCTCTAGAAAATTCATTTAGCTTATCTAAATAATTCATCATTACTTCCAACACCTATTCTATGGCATCCTGGGTTTTCCACTGAAGGGGGCTGACAGATATTTTAATTCAACCAATTCAAAAATCATAAATAGTTTATTTACTGTTTACTCAATAATTTCTGATGGAAGTTACTTTGACATTATTTGCCATACTGTGAATGGATATTATGATATTAAATTTAAAGCTTTTGCTACTATAGCTGTTTTGCTTTCCTATTTTTAAAATCATGACTGTACTTTTCTTACATAGTAAAATGCCAGGAAAGACAGGAAAAAAGCAGAATTTTAGCTTTTAGCTGCAGAAATCATAAATTTAGCTATAGTGCTCTGCTACCAAGTAACTGAAAATATTTCAATTATCAGCACAGATTTTATAATGGTGCTCAATCTAAGTTCTCTACCTTCTATACCTGCCTCCCCCACACTTACCACACAATTAAAACAAGAAGATCTGTTAGGAAGTTTAAACTCTTTACGGTAATGATACACAAATCCATGTTCTCACTTAATAGTTTTAAGAACTATATTTTCATAGGAAAACACTGCATTATATACTTACAAGCACCATCTTCATCATAGTTACTAAGATCAGCATGGACTGTTCTGCTGAATTCTAACACATTGTACCACTGATCTTTGTTCATAACGCGATACTTTGATTGCTGTAGAAAATGATATAAACATTTGGATTACAGAACAAGCAATATCTATTAGGATTTGACTTCAATAAACATAGTTGTGATTTTGTTGTGATTTAGTCTTTCCTTAAAAACAGTTATTCCTCTTTTAATTATTTGTGTTTCTAAGAGAATTTTCAGGGTCATTTAGATGTTAACATCTTCAAATTTATTTTTTCCTTCTTTTTTTTTTAATTTCTGAGGAATAACACAGCATCAATGGCCCTAACAAAAAGGGTAAAACTCAATAAATGTTTACCAATGATTACAATGCTGTGTAATCACCAGTGAGATCAAGCTATATAATGTTTCTTATACACAGTAAACTCCCTCCTGCTGCTTCTCATTAAATTGTTTCTTTACACAAGGTTTACTGTTTAGCCACATTTGAAGTTGGCATTTTTCAGGCTTGGTTTCAAATCTTACTTCTGTTACTTAATTGAATGAACTTGGGAAAGTTACTCATTGGCTAAGTGGAAATAAAACATAATTCAAAATGGTGTTATAAAGGTTTAAAAAGATAATGTATGTTAAACACCCTCCACACAACAAACATTTGAAAATATTTAGTTCTCTCAGCAACCTTTACACGGGAATATTTTTACAAGGAATGATATTTATCTCTGTCTCCAAATTACTAATATGAGGAAGATAGGTAATGTCCACCAACCAATCTACTTTTATTAGGCTAAAAGATTTAAGTGTGCACATAAGACCTTTTCATACTACTGTCTCTTATCACAAGCTTTAAACAAAACTAATCTGGGGAACTTGCTATGATAAACAATCAGCTTCATGAGAAATTATTTTCAAAGCAAAAGCATCTATATTCAAGAAATGGAAAGAAGTACACCAAAATAAGACAAAACTGCAAAAGCAAAAAAACACTATCAAAGCAAGAAATGGAAAAAAAGGACAGTATCTTCTTAGAATCATCTTGAACAACAGGTACAAGCCTTTCTTCTAAAACAATAAATACTTCCTTTATAAATTCAGCATACATTTCTCAGTAATCACTATATCTAAGTACATTCTCATATTTGGGGACATAAAATATTAAACTTTCTAACTGTGGTGTTGGAGAAGCATCTTGAGAGTCCTTTGGGCTGCAAGGAGATCCAACCAGTCAATCCTAAAGGAAATCAACCCCGAATATTCATGGGAAGGATTGATGCTGAAGCTGAAGCTCCAATACTCTGGCCTCTTGATGGGAAGAACCAACCCACTGGAAAAGACCCTGATGCTGGGAAAAACTGAAGGTAGGAGGAGAAGGGGACAACAGAGAATGTGATGGTTGGATGGCATCACATGGACATGAGATTGAGCAAGTTCCGGGAGATGGTGAAGGACAAAGAAGCCTGGCATGTTGCCGTCCATGGGGTTGCAAAGAGTCAGACATGACTGAGCAACTGAACAACAACATATTACAAGTTTATTCTAATTCTTTACATTGAGCCTAAGCTTTAATACTAAAATCAGTTCTCTTAAATTGATTTTTTCAGTCAAATATCTTGTATATAGAAAGAAATTTGATTTAGAAGCTTGAAATTTGTACACTAACATCAATTCTCTCCTGAAAAGTCCCAAGAAACTAATTTTACATTAAGGGCATTTGTGCTAAAATATATTTTTTGAAGATTTATCTTTGTTTTTTTTTTTGAAGGGAGAAGAGCTGTGAGGAAGGGAATACACACACCTTATGCACAAAATATATTAATGAACATGAACTCATGTCTAAATGAGAGCAGATAGGTATACATTTAAACAAATTTTCAACCACTTATACATATTTTTTAAAAAGCTACAGTATTACAAGTTTTTTTGTTTTTATTCATTTAAAGGTATGTTCTTCAATCAGCTTAAGTTTTTACATATTATTTTAAAAATAAAAACATATACATACCTCTAGGTACTGGTAAAATACGGAAAACAGTGGCCATGTCCTCCCAAGGAGAAGAGCTAACATAGACTTAGCAGTATCAATATCAAGGCTTCTCTGATCTTTATCCTAAAACAAAAGATAAAAAAGTTTTCCTAAGTGTGGTTTCAAGATAATAAAAAATATATTAAAACTGCAAACATGGAAATCCCACTTACCCTTGCAAAATCAAAGGCATATCTGTAAATATTCTTAAACGAAGAAATATCATTCAACTGTGAGCGCAAAAAGTCAAATTTGTTCTGTAACTTTTCTGTGCAGTCACACCTTAAATTAAAAAATCAAATGTTATATAATTAAGAAAATTAAAAGTATCTTTGGGGGTTAGAAAATAAAAAATAAATAAATAAATAAGTGAGCACATTCATGAAGTTAGTTTAGGTTTAAATTCTCTAATTCACAAATTTAGAATAAATGTTGCCTTCTATCTACCAATACATGAAAAAGGGAAAAGAAAACCTGGCAATCTATGAAAGGTCACTCCAATAACTTTTCTTTAAAAAAAACACCCACAACTCAAGCAAAAACCGCAAATAAAATCACAAATATTTGGTAGAAAGAAACATACTAAGATATGCTCTTTTACCACAAATAAAGTTAAAATGACAGAACAAATAAAATTAATCAGGCCTCTAACACAAATTCTCAGGCACCATCTTGGTGAAAGAGACTAACCATGATAGCTGTTAAAAGTTTAGTAGGTAATCCAGAGGAAATACATTATATTAGTGATTCAGTCATAAACTCAGATTCCTACTACATTTTTAGTCAACAAAAAATCAAAGTATATCAGTGACAGCACCTAACTTTACATAAGGTACATATACAAAAGAATGCAAACAAGTAATAGATGTTATCTCTAAAGGTATGACTAACTAAATATAAGGAGCTAAAGAGATGGAATGTTCAAAAGTATTACTGGTTTTCTGATTTTACCTGGGTTGATTTACTCCACTATTTAGCAAGAAACAAGGCAGACAGAGCTTTTCACAATTAGCACAAATCTCCAATCTCATCTCCAGTCAGGGCCCAATATCCTTAAAATTTAACTGTGCTCTAGTTATATTTCACTTACCATTCCCAAACACCATATCTATGCTTTAAGCACATATTATTTTATCTACTTGATATGCTGTTCCTTCTAATATTTTGTCAAAAAATTACTCATCAGAACTAACTCACAGTTTGTCCTGAGATCATCTGACAATCAAATTAGTTGTACCATCAAATTAGTTGTACCATCCACTGTGACCAATAGTTTTCAAGGCAAAACTGATTTCAGTACCCATGACAATACACCTAGCATTCTCAGATTTAACCAAGACTTTCACTGTTCTAAATCAACAATGTGATGTGTAGTAACATTGTTTTATTAATGTGTAAATATCTGAATAAATTTCTAGTGTTGCTTAATGCTTGCATTCTTAGAATAAGCCAAACTTGGTCATGTTACCTGTTTTATAGACTGCTGGATATTTCGCTTTGTTCATAAATGAGACTGGCTGTAAATTTTATTCTTTCACATTCTTTTTGCTAGTCTTGTAACAAGCTTATAGCATAAGCCTCAAAAAACCAAAATGAAAAATGGTACACTTTCTTCTGTTTTCTGAAAAAAGTTTACTTAGCATTGGATTTAAGATTTGAACAAACTACGCAGCTAAAATACCACCTGGGCCTTTTTACTAAGAGAAGGGAAACCTTTTAACTACTAAATCAACATTTTAAATGGTTATTAGACCATTCAGATTTTATGTCTTTTTGAATCAGTTTTGGTCATTTATACACTTTTCTGATTACTTATTTAACATATAATTTTATTTAAATATGCCAATTAAAATATTATTTTCTAACATGATTATTATATATTTTTGCCTTTTCTTTGTTCTTCTTGATTACCTTGTCAGAATTTCTTAATTCTCTCAATTGTATCTTTTTTCTACTTTACCAGGGTTTGGACACTTTTTATTTCCTTTCTTCTTTTTTCTTTGGGTTAATCCTTTTCTTAAATTAGATACCAGTTCATTTGGTTTTAGACTCCCCCCCCCCCCCCTTTAATATAATATTTAATGCTACAGACTTCCCTCTAAGTACAATTTTAGTTTTCACTCAAAGCTTTGTAAGTATTAACTGGTTTGATTATTCACTTGTAAATAAGGCCTTTACAAGAGTGATTTCAGAGGAGCTGTAAGGATAAAGTCATGCTATAATAGGTTTAAAAGAGCGAATGAGGAGAAACTAGAGAAAACAAGCCTAGACAATTGCTTTCAAAGAATCTGTTTCTAAAATGAAGCAGCAAAAAGCAGTAAAGTGTGATGGGGAAGGAAGGCAGAAAGTTCACTTTAAGAAAAAATAAGAGAAACAACTTGCTTCTAAGAAGATGAAGTGTTATTTCACGTCTCTCCTGTTAATTCAGTTAAAAGCCCTACACATTATATACAAAACAAACATAAAAAGACTCTGAAAGAATCTGAGAAATGATACAGTAGCATGTTCCCTGGGTTTTTTTCTTGCCTCATCTATCCCAGCTTGAAGTTGAAGGAGTCAGCAAAACAAAAATGCCAACGAGGGCAGACAAAAAATAAACAAACATACAAAAGCCTGCTCTCCCCCTCTAGCCAAAAGAAAGCAATCTGGCAAGACAGAAATCATTAAGGGAAAAAAACAAAGCAAACCACTCTTCTCCAGTCAAACACCAAAGAGAAAACTGGCTCAACCCCCACCAACGCCAGGAAAGGCTGAATGGGGAACTGAACGGTCCACCCTCACCAGGATATGGGGGTGCTCTGGGGGCTCAGTGGTCAAGAATCCTCCTGCCAATGCAGGGGACTTGGGTTGGATCCCTGAATTGGGAAGATCCCCTGGAGAAGGAAATGGCACCCCACTCCAGTATTCTTGCCTGGAGAATCCCATGGACAAAGGAGCCACGGGGTCACAAAAGAGTCAGACACAACTTAGGGACTAAACAACAAACAAAACATAGGATACAAGCAGGTCGCCCTCTTAAATTCTGCGGTGTCAGCGGAAACCACAAAGGGGACATGAACTCCCACCAGGCAGTGAAAAGCAGACACTCCTCCTCCACTTTGGGGGGTGTCAGAGGAGGATTTCGAGTGAGGGCTTTCAGCTTTACCCAGGAACACCGCCGTCACTCCAACAGCATCAATGGGGACAAAGTATCTGTGGAGGCCGCTCACCTCTGCTGACAGTAATGAGGACTTCCTCCCCAGAGGACAACGATGCAGAGAGGAACTTCACTTTCCATGGGAATCTGAAACTAATGAGGCAACAGCCCTCAATTCTCCTGCCCAAGTGGTATTAGAGGAAGTGAGCTGAAACAGAAGCCTCAGATAAGATCCAGACTTTCACAACATAATAATACTCCAATCTTCCAGGTTTCAATTAAAAAAAAAAAAAAAATTGCCTGCCATAGCAAGAACCAAGATCTCAAACAGCAAAAGGGCAATCAATAGATGCAAACACTGAAATGATGAAGATGTTTAGAATTATTCAACTCAGAATTTAAAGCAGTTATAAAAATGCTTCAGTAAGCAATCAAGAACAAATTAAAACAAATGAAAAGATAGAAACTATCAGCAAAGAAATTGAAAGTCTAAGAAAAGAAATATATAAAAAAAGAACCACAATTTTTGAATTGTAAAATACAGGGCAAACTTAAGCCCTAATACATCAGTAATTACATCAAATATAAGTGTTTTAAATATACCAATTTTAAGATTAGAGACTGACATAGTGGAACAACAGCAACAAATGCCCTAAACTCTCTGCTGTTCAGAAGAAACTGACTTTAAATATAACAATATAGGCAGGCTGAAAGTAAAAGAATAGAAAATGAAACACTGTACAAACAACTAAAAGAAATGAGAGGTGGCTAAACTAGTGTCAGCTAATGTAGACTTCAGAGCAAAGAATTTCTCAAACTAGAGAAGAATATTACATAATGACAAAAGGTCATCCACCAAGAAGACGGAACAATCCCAAATGTGTGCACCAGACGAGAGCTACAAAATATAAGGAGAAATAAATTCACAATTAGTTAGATTTCAATCTCTCTCTCTCTCAGCAGTTGCCAGAACAACACAGAACATCAGCAAACTGTAGAAGAATTCAACACCAACAATCAACAGGATCCAACGGACATGAAAAGAACATTCTACTCAATGGCAACAAAATACTTCTTTTCAATCTTAAACCATAAAACAAATCTTGACAGATATAAAATAACTGAAATCACACAGAATACTTTCTTCGACCACAGAGAGACCAAACTAGAAAGTAAAACTTAGAAATTAAACAGCCAAGTCCTAAATAGTTCATGGGAATGGAAACCAAAAAATATACTGAACTGAATGAAAATGAAAACAAATAAATTTTCTGAGATACAAAACAGTGCTAAAAGGGAAATTTATAGCACTAAATATAAATACAAATATTAAAGAAGAAAACAGTCTCAATCAACAATCTAAGCTCCTGCCTTTGAAATCTTATCTAGATTCCAAAATAAGGAGTTTAGATTATTGAAAAAGACCAGAATAAACCTATGACAAGTAGGAAAAGTAAATAATTAAAGTTTATCATTAGACCTGCACATATCAAAAGGATATAACTTTGATAATTAAAGAAGAAACAAACTCAAAACTTCCCTGGTGGTCCAGTGATTAAGAATTCTCTCTCTAAGACTTCCCTGGTGGCTCAGAGGTCAAGAATCCACCCATCAATGCAGGAGACATGGGTTCAATCTCTGATCCAGGAAGATCCCACATGCCTCAGAGCAACTAAGCCCACGCGCCACAACAGTAGAGCCTGGAAGCCGCAACTACTGAGCCCACGAGCCGCACCTGCACGGGCTCTACAACAAGAGATGCCACCGCAGTGAGAGGTCCACACACAACTAGAGAGCAGCCCCTGCTCCTCACAACTAGAGAGAAGTCATTGCAACAATGAAGATCCAGCACTGCCCTAAACTGGATGAATGAATAAACAAATAAACAAAAAAAAATTGTTTTTTAAAGAATTCACTTTCCAATGTAGAGGAGGTGGGTTCGATCCCTGGTGAGGAAACTAAGATCCCACATGCTGCAGGGCGACTTAGCTCATGCTCTGCAACAAGAGAAGCCCCCATGCAACACAACAAAGATCCAACATAGCCAAAAAAAAAAAAAAAAACACAAACAGGTGACATGGACCAATATTTGAGTTATGTAACTATTAAACTATTAAATAAACTGAATTCAAAAGTTAGAAACATCTATATAAGAAATATACAGGTTTAGGTGGTTTTACTGGAGAATTTCACCATCTTTGAAGATCAATTCTACAACCTCCTTCAAAATATAAAGTATAAGCAAAAACTTTCCAATTCATTTTATAAAGCCAGTATTACCTTTACCCTAAAATCAAAGACAATTAAAAAAATCATCACAAAGGAAAAAAATTTACAGCTATATATACTGATGGATGTTAATGACTTATTATGGTGATATTATTGCAGGGATCAAACCCATGTCACCTGTGTCTCCTGCATTGCAGATGGATTCTTTACCCACTAAGCTATCTTGGAAGCCCTTAATTTTATAACATATATGAATATTGAATCCTTATGTTTTACATCTGAAGCTGAAATAACATTTTATGTTCATTATAACTCAATAAATAAGAAAAGGAAAATAAAGTTATAGACCAATATCCCTCATGAATCCTTAACAAAATATTAGCAAGCAGAAATTAAGCAATATATAAAAATAATTATATACCATGATCAAGTAGGATTTATTCCAAGTATGCACTACTGATTCAGTACTCACAAAAAAAATCAACATAAGCATATTTAATGGGCTAAAAAAAGAAAAAGCACATGACTATATGATTTAATGCAGAAAAAGTGTATTTAAAGTATTTAATATCTACACACCTTAAAACTCACACAAAAAAACAGAAATAGAGAACTTGCTCAATTAAAAAAAAAAAAAAGCACAAACAACCTATCAGCAACAATACTTAATGGTGAAAAACTGGTATCTTTATCTCTAACATGGGGAACCAAAATAGGATGTCCACTATCACCATACTTGTTCAACACAGTAGTAGACATTCCAGCCAATGCAATATGTCAAGGAAAGGAAATAAAAGATGTACAGACCAAAGAAATAAAACTGTCCCTATTTTGCATCATAATCATATGACACAATTGTCCACGTGGAAAACCCAAAGAACACACACACAAAAATATTAGAATAAGTGTGTTCAGCAAGTTCATAGGATACAAGACATACAAAAATCAATTCTATTTCTATATATTAATAGTGAACATATAGATGCTAAAATTAAACATACAATATTTATAGTGACCAAAATAAAGACAAAATATTTAGGTTTATTTCTTACAATGCATGTATGTACAGGACATCCATGTTTTACAAAGAAATGAGGAAAGAAACCAAGCACCTAAGTAAATGGAGACATATCTATCTTGGAAGAGTCAAAGAGTAAAGATGTCAATTCTTCTCAAATTCACATGCACTTTAACAAGAATCTCAGTAAGATTTTTTTGTAAACATGTAAGATTATTCTAAAATTTTTGAAAAAGCAAAGAGACTGTAGTAGCAGAACATCCCTGGTGGTCCAGTGGCCAAGACTCCATTCCCAGCAAAGGTTTCACTCTCTGGTCGGAGAACTAAGATTCCGCACACCACCCAGTGTGAGCAAGAAAGAAAAAGGAGGTTAAAAGAAACTGTAGTAGCTAAAAAAAAATTCGAGAAAAGATGAATCAGTCTACCTGACTTCAAGACTGAGTACAGTTATAGTAATGCAGACTGCGTGGTCGTGGAAAAAGATCAACAGGCTACAACAGGGAACTCAGAACAGACCACACAAGTAAGCCCAAATGCTTTTGATGAAGGTAAAAGCAATTCAATAGGAGAAAGAGTTTCTGCACCAAATGGTAGTGGTGCAAATGGACATCCATAGATAAATAAACCAAAAATCTAAGTCTCATACCTTTCATAGAAATCAATTCAAAATGCATTACTGATTTAAAAGTAAAATGTAAAAATATAAAACTTCCAGGAAAAAAAAATAAGGAAAAATCCTCAGGATCTACGGCTAGGCAAAGAATTCTTAGACTTGACACTTAAAACACATAAGAAGGAAAAAACTAATAAACCAGACATCATCAAAATTTAAAACTTTTATTCTGTATAAAAGTCCTTGTAAGAGAATAAAAACACAGACATGGAGAAAACATTTTCAAACCACATAGTCAATGAAGGACTTAAATATAGAATATAGAGAACACACTCAAAATTCACAGAACACACTCAAAACTAATTTAAAAAATTAATCCACTATAGCTCTTAGACTCTTTTCTATTTTCCTCAAATATGGTAGGTCACCATTTTATTTATACCATCTCCTTTGCAGTTAGTTCATCTACTGAGCTTTAAATCTTTTATATATTTCACTTTTAGAAATTATCTGAAATCTGATCATCTAATACCATTCTTTTTTTAATACACATTAATGTAGTTATTTTATACTGAGATTGTAGTAACTCAAAATACTAGCCTTAAGGAGTCTTGTTTTGAAGTTTAAGATGTTTCCCAACTTGTTTAGTGATTTCTGATTGTTAACAATCACTGAACTTTTCTCTGAAGATATTGAGGCTTCTGTTTAAAATGCTTTCCTGTACAGAAGAACTGCCTCCACTAAACACATGGGAGTACTAATTACCTGAGACAATACTAAAATGCATTTTTGGATAGTGTCTACATCCTCATGACAAAGAGCTTTTTTTTGACGATGCCTCTCAGCTTGCAGGATCTCAGTTCCCAACCAGCAAGTGAACCCAGCCAGGACCATGAAAGTGAAAGTCTTGAAATCCTAACCAACAGGGAACTCCCCCCAAAGCACTTTTAGTTAAGAATTCTCTCAACTAGAAGCCCTTTGTCCCCAACTGTGTATGTCAAACCAAGCCCAAGCAATCAAGTCTCCATCTATTGGACAGATTTGGCATCAATAAGTAAATGTGCGAGGTTTTACTATGATTCTCATTGCAATTTGCCTACAGTTCCCAACAGGCATAAAAGGTTAACCCAGGTGACTAAGAACAGGCAGGTATCCTCAGGGTATGCCAGCTCCATAGAGCTCTATGGAATTACCACCTCTCTTAATTTTTGGCCTCTGATTTGTTTTTCTATAGTCAAGTACGTTTTTTAAAAGAAGTTTTTTATTTTAACCAACATTTAGGTGTGTAATATGGGAAACTATTTGTTTGCATATTTAGGATGCCGTAACTGCCAGAAATGGAAATCAAAGTTTGGATAAGTTAATCATCTAATTTGTCTGGGGCCTATTTCCTTACATATGAATAAGTACACAAAATGTTTCAAGAAGAAACAAGAAAAATTTATTCTTACCATTTACGAGAAATTCATTATTTACTATTTCAAGAAATGGCTTCTACTAGTGCAAACATTCTTCATTATATGAAAAAGTTTTAATGAAAGTTGAAAATGCAGTTAACTTCTACCAGAAGAACACGCAAAAAGAAACAAATTATCAGATTACATGCTATTATAATAGTGTTTGAAAACTGGGACATCTCAAAACTTCATTATCTCCAGAGTTGTCAACTGAGAATGTTCCGCAAGTCCGAGTCCTGGAAGTGACTGGTCACAGGTACTGCCTTTCCTGCCAGGACCTCCCTATAAGTAGGGGCCTCATTTTCTACATCTTTAGAGCTTCTTCAAGCAGCTTTTCACGTGTTTTGTTTTTTTTAATGATGTGACTCACATTTTCACAGACTTGAGATTCAGGAGGGAAAACAAGTTAAAGGATACCTCCCTACTTCAAAAGCTTTTTCTCTCAATACCTCCAGAATTCAAAAATCGTCCTCATGGTATTAACATAGGGCCTGGCATATAGACCCCAGCATTCCAAAACTGTCTGTTAAATAAAGGTATGAATATCAAAAATAAAACACAAAGTAGATGATGTATTACAAAAGGTTTCAAAATTCCCATCTAGGAAAAGGTTAGTGGAAAACTATAGTTCAAACAGAATTAAGTGTGTAAGCAGTGACTGACAACTCTCTCTAGGAGATAAACTAAAAGATTACAAGCCTTTCCAAATATTTTACATTCCATAGTTGTGTGTGCTCAGTTGCTCGGTCATGTCCAACTCTGTGATCCCATGAATGGTAGGGAGCCCACCAAGATCCTCTGCCCATGCAATTTCCAGGTAAGAACACTGGAATGAGTTGCCATATTCTTCTCCAGGGAGATACACAAAGTAACAATATTACTTAGGATGAGACCTCAATAATATAAAGAACAGTTTCAAGTCAAACAGAGAATTGAAATTCCAATTTTTCCACTTCCAGCCATGTGGCTTTAGGCAAGTTACTTAATCTTTTCCAGTCTGTTTTCTCATTTTAAAACCACAAAAACAATGAGACAGCCATAAGATTATTAATGAGAATCATATATTAAATGTGTAACACAATTCTCAGTTTGACAGGCTGAGTAAAATGGCTTAAAAATCATCTTCACATGGGTGGCTTTCTCCAAACTATCATGCTTAAATGGCTTATCTACACCTTCAACAGAGAAAGAATTTAATAGAACTGACAATCAATGCTTCTTCTTAAGTGAAAAAAATTAGAACACAAACCTCCACGTTTATCACGAACATCATAAAGACATGGCTGAACCCATCAAAACCAGTAAACACGTCCAAGCTGTTATTAACAGACAATTCTGATATTTAATCTAGCCCCAAAATAGACTCACAGGAGTGAATAATCTTGATACCTCCTAACTCAGCAAGTGTAGAAAGAATATTTCTTCTGAACTAAAAAGAACCACGTACTGTAAGTAGTATAGCATGGAAAATAAGAATAGTCTATTTCTGAATATCAAATAAAATTATAGTTTTCAGGGAACACTAGCACAATACAATAACAATCTTCAAAGCCACTGCTGTTAGAATGAATAGAAATGGGTTTAAATTTCAACATAAAGGCTTGGGGATTAATTTCCTGAATATTGTTAAACATTCTATTAACAAGAGAGACTTGAATTTCTGCTTCATTAATGACCTTTAAAATGAGAGAAAATTTTCATTTAGGTCTAAGTGTGGCTCTCTTCCTTGTCTTCAAGTCCCAATAAGAATGCTGAGACACACTGATGTTATAATAGGAAGAACTTTATTCACAAAGTTATGGATTTAGAACACTCTCTGAATCAGGTCTATTGACCACAACAATACAAAAAAATCCACCTCTGGAGGCATTTGGAAATGTGGATAGGGGACATTCTGAAACAGTCATGGTGACTCTGCGGGAGAGCAGAGGGGAAGAACCACGCCAACGATAACTGGTACTTGGGCCCCAAATGCTAAGTGAATGATAAATCATATGCCACACACAGTATAGCATACAATCTACTCAACTCTTCTACTCTCACCAAAAAAACTTATACAAATGTTCCCCATTCCTCTCTCCTTTAAGAAAGCAAAGTCTGTCAAGCCTTTACTCTTCAAAGTACGGGACTCAAGATGGAGACCAGAAGGTATACAATTTGTAGTCTACTGGAAGACAGCTTGGGGTACTACCATTCTCGTCAGATGCTATTCTTTCCCCTCTTTTTTCATGATCATAATCAAGTACACTCTTTTCAAAGATCTATGCCTACAATTTTCTCTAACAGCATGGTAATTCATCTCTGCTCCAACAACAAACTTTCAGCTGGTACATATGAGAAAAGTCCTTTGCTCCAGTAAGTATGGCAGAATAAAATTTTCAAGTATCCTTGGAATCTTGCCTCTATAGATGCAAGGAAGAAGATCCATATACAACATTTTGTGTGTAGCAACATATGTGCATTTTAAAGGGGATAAGGGTCACAGTTTTCCTAAGATTTTCAAGAGTCTATGATTTTAAAACATTTTTTTTTTAAAAAGAAAAATCAACTCTACTGAAATCATCCCCCAGATCTTTGATAATTCCTGTGCTCAAAAACCTGGTGGCTTCCCAAGCTAAAACATATGGTTTAAACTCTCTCAATATATTAGTCAAAGTCCGGCATAATGCAGCCATTATCTCAACTATCTGGAGTTTAAAACTGCTGTCAATTTCTTTTATGTACCTTTTGATTCCAGCAAACCAGACATATGTTTTTCCTTCTCAAGGCTCTGCTCACAGTTTTCTCTTGAAACATTTTCCTATATCCTCAACCATCAAAATCCTAATCATTGTTCAAGGTCTAGTTCAAATGCCACACCTCTAGTGAAGACTTGCCTGTCTACTCAGTGGAAATTGATCCCCTTAGCAGCTGCGCTTTCACAGTATCTGTTACTTTTACTCAGCACCTGTCCCATCCCACATGGATCTATGGTTTGTTTCTCAGTCATATCCGACTCTTCAGAGACTCCGTGGACTGTAGCCCCAGGCTCCTCTGCCCATGGGGTTTCCCAGGCAAGAATATTGGAGTGGGTTGCCACTTCCTTCTCCAGGGGGCCTTCCTGACCCAGGGATGGAGCGCACTTCTCCTGCATTGCAGGCACATTCTTTATCGCTGAGTCACTGGGGATTTATATTTACATAAATATACCTGCCCTGCTAGAATGTAACTAAGGGGTAAAATCTGTGTCCCGTGCCTCACTGTGATCACCAGTAGGCAGCACAGTATCTTAGATAAAATAAGGGTAAGTATCTATTAAATTAAATCTGACTTAAAGGGAAATCTGACTATTAATAAACAACAATGAAAACAAAATAGAGCAAAATATCTGGAAAGGATATGGCAGTCACATCCCCAAAACTTACAAAATGACCATTCTACTCCAATTATGTACAAATTCATACCCATAAATTCTTTCACACAGAAAATGACAATTCAGTTATGGAAAGTCTATATGAATCACAGCTTTAAAATAAATGTTTTCAAAAAAGTATTCTGAAAACAGTTAAGTACTACACAATTACAGATTTTAATCAACCATGGTTATGATATTCTACTATTCTTGACCATAATGTATGTCTTAACTACCAGACTCTTTCTATTCTTTAGCAGAGCTCTACTCAAGTTTTCTAAGGGTTAAAATTAATTAATTTGAAACAGCTGATTACATTAAAGTGGTTCAGGAATCATCAAATAACTACATTCAGGTTAAATTAAATTCTAAAAATATAAACAACTATAAAAAAAACCAAGTCTGTGAAATTTTATACTTTATATAAAACCAAGTATACTAGAAAACTATACATTTTCTTAAAAAACTAAGAGCTCTGTCTCTTTTGGTTTACTTTGTAAACTATTTTATACAAGTTCCTTATAAGAATATTCAGGAGATAATAAGACTTAGCCAACTAAGAAAAGATACTTTGTACATCACACAGCAATTTAGATCATCAGAGGAAAAGAACTTGTTTTCCCAGTCAAGAATGCTTGCCTAATTTTAGTAACTTCAAGGCTCTACACTATAGTGGAGTGAAGTGAAGTCACTCAGTCATGTCCAACTCTTTGACTGTAGCCTACCAGGCTCCTCCATCCATGGGATTTTCTAGGCAAGAACACTGGAGTGGGTTGCCATTTCCTTCTAGGCAAATGGGTAGGGGATAATACATGAGTGAAACAAAAACCTCTGAGTCAATTTTAAGTGCTAAGTATTACTTTTATTATGTAAAGTCTGTGAACTTCCTACTGGAAAGATTAGCTAATAATCAATATGTTCATGGGTTCATCAATTTTCCTAGCATATACCTAAAGCCATATGTAAACACTAGAAACATTTTTGTTTATATGTTATACAGAGGCTCCTTATATAATATCAAGTTATTCAAAAGCAATTAGAAACTTTTGGTTTAAAAATATGCAAACACTTGTTAGCTGAGATATTGAAAAATGCAGGACAAAAGCAGCAGCAGGAACAGTACAAAACGCAACTGTAATGCCAAATAAAAGGTCTCACAATTAACAAGCTATGTGACAACCAATACAGGTTTAAATAAAACAGACTGAGCTGTATAAAATTCTTTATATTCTTTGCATACTACTGTATATTTTATCTTTCTCTAAAAAATTAATTAAATGGTGGGAAACAGTTCAAAGAATTTCAGAAGCAACATTATTTTAATCTGGCATGTTATGACACCTAGATGAAAGGCAGAATTTGTGGTCTTGGTTATAAACACTATGATTTTAAAAGCTAATAATGGCCTTCTACTTTATGAAGAGTGCTAACAAAGGAAAATACAAGGGATGACACAATAGGAAGTACAGTATGCTAGATTGGTAATCAGGAAATTAAAATTCTAGCTCTGCTATTCTTAGTTACATAGGAACTATGTAAACTTTGGCAAAAATTTTCTTCACCTCTCTGAATTTTAGACTCCTCATCTCATCCATAAATAATAAAAGAGAGAGTTGACTTTGTATTCTCTTTTCTTTATATCTGTGTGTGTGTGTATACACACATAAAATATCTAAATGTTAATGCTGGTTTAAAAGGAGAATTAGAAAACATTAGACACTGAAAATTCAAAAATATTTAAGTTTCATATGAACAAATACACTTGAAAAAACAGGTATTCTGAAAGTTAAGGATAGGCAAACAAGGAGTAAAGAACAGTTAACATGTGTTAATTAAAAACATACAACAGAAAACTAATTACCCTCCAGTTTGGGGCTCCAAAAATATTATAAATTCATGCCTGCTCTATTTTAGAATGTTGATTATTAATTACTTCCTGGATGAACATCAGGAATATGACATAATATAAAATTAACACACAATTACCAATTGAAACTAAGCACACTTTACTCTGGAAAGCCAAAATCTAATTATTTTTATAAAGAAGCAATTTTGTAACTTAGAAAAGTGTTCAAAAGCAGCAAACAATCTGAAAGTATACAACTATAAAATGGCTAAATGTTGCACATTTAATGCCAAACAGTATTTTTACTTTTACTCTTTAAAACTGTCATGTAACTCACTTCAAATTTCTTTTTTTTTTTTTTTCAAATTTCTTTTTTAAGTTGTATAAAACTGAAGAGAGGAGGCCCCAGAGCTCAGAACTGCCGAAGAACAAACTACTCACGTAGTAAAATTCTATATTCTGAGAAGGAAGTCCCTCATTGCTCAAACATTCCATGAGTAAATAACTTCTATCATAAAGCTCTAATTAATGCATCAGGAGAATAGGTGGGTTTTAACAGAACTGTTCTTAAAAGATTCTTTCTTAGAAAATATGAAAAGTGGAGTAACTGTTCATTTGCCAAAGACCGTAATATAATTTTTTTCAATCCTGAACTGATTGTTATAGATTAAGGTGAAGCCTTACTCCTGAAATTACGAAGCACAAAATATCAATTAAGATTTTCAAATAGGCCATCAAATTTGTTTTTTAAAAAAATTTCTTACTGTAATGAAGTCATCCCCTTTAACCATTCTTCCTTGGTAAAAAATCCCATGCTTTCAGCCTCCAATTTCCACGCTAAAACTAACATAATAATCTGGAAAGAACAGAACATAAAGGATAGGGGAGAAGTCAGCACAGAGATTATCATGTCTATATTTATCACGGAGAGCAATTTTATACAACTATTTCCATCCTTCAACTATTAAAGCGTACAATCTCTGGAATTAATAACTGTAAAGAAATTTAGATGGGTCAATTTCTTAAAAGCAAAATATTCTAACAGTTTCTGAAGGTAGAATCTCTCTTACTCTATTACAAAAGACATTTGTATCAAGAAAGATAATACATGCCCAAGTTAAATTCACTTAAAAAAAACTTAAATGAAAATTTGCAATATTCATGAAGAAACAAAATCTTCTTATAAGATTAAACTGTTCCAATTTTTAGAAATTTATGAATATGCTATATCCCACTTGCATTCCATTCTACTTAAAAATAAAACATACATTTTCAGGTTCAACACCAATGTCTTCACAAAATTTTTCCATTCCTTCTGGCCCTACAACTTCATCAGGACCTTCAAAGACAAAAATAATTTATATATTTTATTGTTATAACTTTATATCAACATAAAACAGAAGCCACTGTGTTAAAGGAATTTATGAATATATAACTTTTTTTGTGAATAACTGACTGAATTTTGACATACCTTTGATAGAGCATGAATATTTGTAGTACAGATTAAATTTTTTTTAACTTTGAAATCCTCTCTGAACACATTATAAAATATAATTAAGGACATACAAACAAACATTAATCACTAGGTTGTACAATCACTTGAATCTATCCTTAAAAATACATTTACTGAGAGCTTCCTCTGAAGAAATTTTTTGACAACGCATCAATATAAAGAAGCACAGGAAGGTTTCAGCTGCTCATTCTACTAGAATATGCCAGTACCAACCCACAAATCAAGACAGTAAACAGAGAATATCTGTTTCTTACTAAAACAGATGGTCATTCATTAACCTTCTGAAATATATCCATAAAAATTTAATACTTTCAAGATATAACAATAATGATATAAGAAAATGGCTACATTGAGATTCTAGAATGAGATATTTTCCTAGTAAAGCATGAATATTATGTAATCTTAATGTGGAAATAAATGCTTAATTAGCTATGTCTATCAGTTCAAAAATTAAGGACATTTTCCCTATTTTTTCCCTTGGTAACACTAAACATTAGTCAGTACATCAATTCTCCTATTTTTTATGTTATCTTTTGACTTGATAAGAGTAAAACAAATTTGTGACAACATGGATGAACCTCAAGGGCATTTTGCTAAGTGAAACAAGTCAGAGAAAGATAAATACAACGTGAGCTCACTTGTATAGGGAATCTACCAAAAACAATCAAACTCAAATACAGAGAAGTGATTGGTGGTTGCCAGAGGCAGGGGTGGGCAAAATGAGAGAAGGTGTACAAACTTCCAAATTTAGTAAGTCCTGAGGATATAACATAGAACAGGATGACTATAGTGTTAATAATACTATTTCATGTATTTGAAAGTATCAAGAGAGTAAATTCTTAAAAGTTCTTATCACAAGAAAACAAAATTTGTAGCCATATGTAGTGACAGGTGGTAATCATTTTGTGATAAAAACATATATCATTATGTTGCATACCTGAAATTAATATACCTTAATTTAAAAGACTAAAATAAATTTTAAAACTAAATATGATAGAAATATGTTTACCATACCTGGTTTTTGAAAGGAAACAGTCTCCAAATGTTAAAGTAGCTAACAGAAACTTGTTTTCCTTTCTTAAGGACTAAAAATACTCCAGCTTATATGTCATGGACTAGACCAAGGCTGCTCAAGTGGCATTTTATATCACCATCATTAGTTCATAAGCACCACATGGGGCCAATGTCCTATGGTAGAAAAATGTAACCACCCAGTATGGGACCAGTTAAGCTTTCATTGTCTCAGATGAGGTCCAGACTGCTAAGATGATGTTAACACATAACCTGAAACTAAATGTTTTAAAAATTCTTTGGTCTAAATAAGTATTGTACTTTTTTATATGTGAAATGTTAAAAGGTTATGGGGTGGTAATTATAGGAAACTTTCACTTCCTAATATACATTTGTAGGCTTTTTTATGAAAATGTGTTAATTATGTAATTTTAAAAGCACACATACAAAATTAAGGTGTTAAAAAAATAACGAAATGTGCATTCTTATATGTGGTTTGGATGAAAATAAAAACCAGTTAAAAAATTGAATGGAAGAAAACAAAGTTTTTTTAAGTCATGATTGAAATATATTTTAAACTTTCCTAATGCAGCAAGAAAGCAAACTTGCCCTCCACACTGCCATCACCAGTAATTAGAAGAGAAAGCTGAAGAGTCATATCAAGAAATATCAGTTACTGTCATAAAAAATAGTCTCCCTAGAAAATGGGAGACTACTGATTAAAATGTGATAAGAATCAAGTTAAATTGTGTTATATAAAGATATATAAGATACATGTAAGACCTTTTTGTAAATGTCAAGTGACTTTCACAAAACAAATAACAACAATCTAAATCTAAAACCAAGTCTGTACTAATGTTCTTTTCCCCAGATCACATAACATCAATTATACTTCTTCAAACAAACTCTTCCAATAAAACTACTTTCACGGTAAAACCTCTGGAGTAGAATTTAACTATTTCAGGCACAAAATGGGTTTCTACTCAATTTAAGAAGCTATGAAAATGATTTAGTTCACTCTACCAGCTGGCTACTTTACTAGGACTAAGCAATTACATCCCCTTTTTTGATTCTTTATAAGACTTTAAAATGCCTTTTCACTTCCTACACCTTTCTTCAACAACAGGCCTAATATATTCCTGAATCCCTGCCAGTGCAAGTATCACTCAAAATGAGAGGTCTTATGAAAGGGAAAAACTATCAGGCTTTTCACACATCACTTATGACCTACAATATCTTATTAACAAGATTTGTGGTAAAATATTTTGTTGCAGTTGTTTCGCTCAATCATGTTGGACTCTTTTGTGACCCCATGGACTGCAGCCCGCCGGGCTTCTCTGTTCATGGGATTTTCCAGGAAATAATACTGGAGTGGGTTGCCATTTCCTCCTCCAGGAAACACTTTTAAAATTTAAAAGAAAATCAATTTTCTGATGGTTTAATAACCATACAGTTCCCAGCTATATCTGCAGGGTCTAAAACAATGCCAGCCAGAGCAAATGCTCAGGGGGGTGGAAAATCTGCTCAAAGCATGACAAAGCATCTTAAACATAAGCTACATGGGAGCTACACTGTTAATTTTTTGGAACAGTATTATAAAAATATACAACCAGTAAATCTGATGCTGCAGTACTATTACTCTTTTAATAATAGCTAACATTTATTGGGTTCTAACTATATACCAGGTAGAGTACTAAATGTTTTCTTTACATGTTTTATCTCAGAAGGCACAATTATTGTCTCCATTTTAAACAAGGGCATCTCAGTTACTCTATCTGACAAACAACTAGCACCTCCTCATCGTTTAGGTCTCTGACTGAAGCAATCTCCAGAGAGGCCTTCCCTAGTCACCTTATTTGAAAGTCCATCCCAACTTTCTACTTTCTATCCCTGTATCACACCACATTACTTATAATCCTCCACCATCTGTAATTATCTTGCTTATTTACTGTGTCTTCCCCACTAGAAGGCAAGTCCCCCAAGGGCAGGGATCTTGTCTGACTTGTTCACCACTATATTCCCAGGACTCAGCACAGTGCCTGACACATGGATACAAGTGCTCCATAAATATGCATCATTTAATGAATGACAGAAAATAAGTTAACCTCAAGTATACTTACTAATTTTTGGAAAAGGAAAATTGGCTGCCGCATACAAATTTTAAAACAAGAGAGTAGCAGTTAAGCATAGGCTACATGGTCAGAAGGACCGAGGTTTGAATCCAGGCTCTTGTCACTGTATGATCTTACCTTGGGCAAATTACTTGATCTAAGCCTGTTTCTCATCTATAAAACAAGAATACCACCACCTACTTAGCAGAATGGTCACAAGAAAAAAATCAGATAAAGAATAAAGATAGCAATTAATCTGCTGGCTATTAAAAAGTGTTGGCACAGAAAATAAATGGTTGACTAAATCTAATCCTACGCTACCTAGGAAAGTCCCTATCAGAGGTAAAACAATCAAGCATGAAAGAAAAAAAAAAAAGACTAATTAAGTTTATGTATCTAGTACCCTTTATAGGTGAAGTAAGATGACCAGCCTTTGATTCTATATCTTACCATGCATACCAGTAAAACTGACATTTTGAATACTGGGTCAACATTTCAAATGGAGGCCAAAAGAAAATGAATTCCCTCTATTTAATTTGGGTTAGTGGTTGTCTTGGGATGCCAGTAATAGCAGCTTTTCTGGTCTATAAAGAATCTGTTCTGTTACTAAACAAGTTTTAAATTATATTGTTGAGATTGCTCAGAGGATACCAACAGTGAAGCTACTGTCTCTCAAAAATCTTTTTTCCATACATAACCTAAAACTAAATCTTAAGTTCAAAATTCCCTTGAGATCTAAGCCTTATTATCACTAAATATAAGACAATGACTGCATATACAGTGTTTTATTCTAAACAAACACTCTGAGGATGATAGATAAAAGGGGAAAAAACCCAAAAACCCCAACCAGGGAGCCAGGTAAAAGAAGGAAACAGTTGGGGGTGAGGGCAAATTTAAAATCAATAATTCCAAAAATAACTAAATCATTCTAATGATTCTATGGGGAAAATGTATAAAATTTAATATGAATTAATCTCCCCTTTAACTGCTATGAAGAAGTTAATAATAAATGGGAAACAAAGTTTATTTTTCATATATTTAACTCTGGCCTCATCCCAGGCTTTTGACTTCTACCTCTGGACTAGTCTCATCCTAGACCTAGAGTTTTTCATTCATCACCTACAGGATTTAGTGCAGGTTAAACTAGCTTCTTCAAGAAATTTTCACTGACACTTTCAAGGTTGGGTTATACACTCCTCCTATGAACTCTCACAGTGCATCTTCCTAATATATTAATAGCATATAGAATACTATACTAACATCAGTCTGTTTACTTTCTTATTTATTATTGCATCTCCAGTGGAAGTGAATGGCTAAATAAATAACTGTATTAAAGGGTAAAACTGTCACGGAATGATATATGAGTTTTAAATCTTTTACTATGTCTTCCCAAAAGTTTCACAAAAAAAACTTTCAGAAAATACAGGCTTATGGTTCAGAAAAACTTCAAAGAAAACTGAAAAGAAAAACAAGAACCATATAAAGTATAAAATGTTCTACTACACACTGTTTTCCAGAATACCAACTCTACTATAGCCAATGGACATAAAAAATAATGAATCTATTTACAAATTTTACTAACAGTAAATGAGTTTCACCCTACCCACTAAACATATACTGAATTACATATTTTAAAAAATATCACCCTGAAAGGGCACCAAATTCTTAGCCTAACCATAATCCTCAGTCTTGACCCTGGATCTCAGCACACAGCACTAACACATAGCAGGCCTGCAATAAATATTTGTTAAATGAATGAATCAAAAAAAAAAAAAAAGCTTTAAAGCATGTGACTGATATCTTCTTATATTAATTTCATTACCTGCATACTCATAAAACCAAGCCAGGCACTTCTTGCTTGAAAAATGTTCCTCTCCACTTATTAGTCTAGCAGGGGGTTGGGATCTGCAATAGCTTAGAAAACACACAAATGCCTAAGAATTTTATCAAGTCTCAACTTTTAGTGAAAAGCTAAGTTCAATATGAACTACTTCAATTCAAACCAAAGTCTTTTCTTTTTTTTTACAGTTGGTGTTATATGGAAAAACTGTAATTGTTAAATATATGCAATTTGAAACAGTAATCTATACATAAAAATCTCTGGCTAACAAAGCCCAAATGCTACTTTGCTCACTATCAAATACCAAAAATATCACTAAAATTATTGCTCCCAGATTTCAAAAGACCACACGGAAGTTCAACCTAATGGTATCAATGCAAGACTGGTAGTTGGGAAAATATAAATCTTTACAGTGATTCTGCTGATTTGCATAGAAATTCTATATGTGTATAATTTGAAAATGAACCTTACAAAGTATATTTTGATACTCAGGGAATCAACATTTCAGAATATTATATATTAGGAGTTGTTTATTTACCATCTACCAAACTTAAACAAACATTTTAAAGATAAAAGATATTATAGGACTTAAAGATATAATTAGATTCCACAGATTAAAAAGAAAAAAAGTACACAAAAAAACTCTAATAGATCATACTAGTTCAAATAATTGGGCCAAAGCAGTTTAATACCAGGATCTATCTTTTTCATAAAATAATTAAAATTTAGAAAGTTCGTAAGTGGCCTCTAAAATTTAACAGAGAAACTTTTCTCAAGGAGCTCAGTTATACTACCACAGTGACAGGAATGCTATAACTTCTGCAACTATGTAATAGTTTTTGAAAAATGTATTATAAAATAAGGATGCCAAATTAAAATTATAAGTTGATAGAGCAAAGTATCACCTGAGTGCTAAGAATACTAACGGCTCAGCCGTTTTAATGTGCTTAATTTATTTTAATATGTTATACATTTAAGATTGCTACAAGTTAAAGTAAAAGAAATCTAATTTGCATGCTTCATACAAATATAAGCTAGTGGAGTATATGTCAAATTCTAGTATGAGTTATTAAGAGGTATAAGAAAACAGCAGTATCTTTCACAGTAATAGTCAAATACCCTCGGGCTCTTCTGCCAACCACAGTAAGAGGAGGAAAAATCCAACCTATTAAAAGATGAAGCAGACTAAAGAGGTCACCTACCTTACATTTTAAGCAGATTTCTCTTTAAGGAGAGCTCTATCATTATCTCCTCTTAATAATGCTGGCTACTTTAAATGGTAGCATCTGAAGTTCTTACATTAAGTGCCAACCAGTAAGACAGTCAAGACATCCAATAAGGAGATTAAAAAAACCCACTTCTCACACGTAAATTGCAATGATTTTTTGCAGCATACACCGTTGCTGTAATGCCTTAATGACATGCTACAACGGAACCAAAGAGCTATTATACAACTACAACTCTGCATTGCTTTCTTTTTCTCCAAGAAGATGCAGAGTACAATAGCTCTCAAATTATTAATATTTATGTTGAGAGTTAACAGCATCCTGATGGCTAAACAACAAAACGCATGCAGGGCCTTTTCAACTTTGCACATAGCGACTTGGCTACGGAGGCACTATAGCCAGGCACTTATTTGGCAGGTGGAGGCACTATGCTTCCAGAAAATGGGGCTCCTGCTGGGATGGTCCAGGTTAGATCACTCCAAATACTAAATCTGGAGGCCAATTCCAGCACAAGGAGCTTCTCTTTCTGACTCCCAAAGCAGCAGTCAGGACGAAATTCCTCGTGCTCCTTTCTTCACAGTCTACAGAGAAATTCTAGAAGCGACCCTTGCACGGATCTGTACACTGCCAGGTCTGGACTGAGGGCGGGGGAGGCTTAGGGAACGAGGGGTCCTCGTCTCCCCGACCCGCCCCGGCACGCAGACTCGGACGGGAAGCGACTCTCAGAGTCCCTCAGCGGCGCCTGAGCACACAACCCAACATGAGGCGGAGCCCGGCACACTCACGCGGTCCGGCGCCTGCCACCCCAGTTAACCTGAGGGGGCTCGCCTCTCCCCGGCCCGGCCGGCCGCCTCCTCTTTCGGTCCTGCAGCAAAAAGAAAAGACTGAAGGGCAGGGGGCGGCGGTACCTGGAGATTTTACACTTTTTGAGGCCTCCGTCTTCCGCCGCTGCCGCTGCCACCCCAGGAGATTTTCTCTTCTTCTTCACCGGCATCTTCCGCCCTCCCCGGCGGGGTGGGCAGGCGAGCCGGGGAAGGGGGTCGTTGCCTGCTGAGGACTCCTCAGGGCTGGCTCCCGCTTCCCAGAGACAGCAGCGAGCGAAGGAGCAGAGCCGCCAGCCCGCCCCCGAGCGGCGCAGCCCGGCCGCCGCTCGCTCCCAGGTCCCCTGCCCGTCCTTCTCAGCGCAAGGCCGCGGGGGCTCCCCGCCTGCAAGCACTTCGGCGGATCACACCGGCGAGAGAACGCAAACGGCGCGGCACTACCGCCAGTCACACACTCCGACAGCCAGAGGTGCTGCCTGACCCGGATGCGGATTGTCCGAGGCCGGAAGTGACGCGACTCAGAGACGGACGCCGGGAGGGGCGTGGACCCGGGAGGGGCGTGGCTCCTCTCTGCCTAGCCGGGTTATTCTGTGAGACCGCCTCCCATGGAGAAGCTGGGGGTTACTGACACGTTGACCGCCTTTAGTTGTCAAAGCTATCCCAACTTTTTTCACGAAGCTTCCATCCTGCCTTAATGCTGATGGTAATTCCCTCCAAAATGTCTTAGGAAACCACTAATACGCTGCAGGGTGCCATTAATTGGTTCGGAATGGACATGTGATTCTAGGCAGGCCAATCAGTGCCAAAGACCTGAAACTGAAGCATCGGGAAGCAACTTTATTTCCTATGGACTTGAACCTGAGAGGAGGTAGAGTATGAAGCCAAAACTCAGAAGAGATCTGAATCAAGCAGAAAGAAAAATCAAGAAGACATTTTATGATATGAGTCTGTGCTGTACCCTAGAGTTTTCAGATACTTGATCAAATAAACCTCACTTCTTTGCTTATGCAATTCTCTGTCACTAGAACCAAAGGAATGTTATTTTTGGATCCAAATAGGAACAAAATCAAGTTTCTATAAAGAAATACTACTTGTCAGTAGAGGACAGAGAAACATGTTAAAACTCAGTGTGATCAGCAAAATCTAGACTATCAGAAGATTTACAAGAAAATGACTGAGATTCAACAACAAAGTATTAGAGTGAGGGAGAAAAAAGGAAATTGTAAAAGATATTTTAAAAACAGATCAGTGGGGGGAGGGGGGATTGGGATGGGGAACACATGTAAATCCATGGCTGATTCATGTCAATGTATGGCAAAAACCACTACAATATTGTAAAGTAATTAGCCTCCAACTAATAAAAATAAATGAAAATAAATAAATAAAAACAGATTAATCATTTTTCACATGTGGTTCTTACTTGAGTCTTTATTCAAATGACATAAACAATATTTTGTTATTTTGTCCCATATTTGTCCCAATATATGGGACAATTGGAAAAGTGAACATTAGCTGATATTTCATAAAATTCTAGAACAATCAAAATTATGTGTAGGACAGGTATCAGTGATGCTTGGGAACTGGGTTGGGGTGGTGATGGAGGTGGAAAACCTGACTGCAAAGAGGCACAGGGGAATTTTTTTTAAACTTTTTATTTTAACTAGAGTATAGCCAATTAACAATGTTGTGATAGTTTCGGGCAGACAGCAAAGGGACTCAACCACACATATACATGTATCCATTCTCCCCCAAACTCCCCTCCCATCCAGTCTGCCACATAACAATGAGCAGAATTCCAAGGGGACTTTTTAGGTAATTGTCATATTCTATGTCTTGATTGAGGTGGTGGTGTATATACTTGTTAAAACTCATTGAACTGTACATTTAAAAGTGTGTGCCTCATCAGGCACATAGAGGCATAAATAGGGATGTTTGTTGTGGTTTGTGTCCCTTTTCTGTTGTTTATTGCATGACAGTGGGGAAAGACAACTGTTTCTGAGTTTACATGTCACTGGATGATAGAGAACCACTTCCCTAGGTAAGGAAGAAAGTCCTTTCATTCTTCGAGATTCTGGAGAATCAGCAGAATGTAGTGACTTGAAAGGAGACTACCTGCATCTGTAGAATTCTCTGAGGAAAAGACACAAGTCTGGGTCCATGAATAGTATCAACTCATTCAGTCAGTTACTCAAACAATAAGTGATCACTTAACCCAAGAATTGTTGGATTTAGGGATATAAAAGGCAGGCATGAGTCCTGCATTTATGAAGCTTACAGTTTGGAGGAAGAAATATATGTAGCCTATTTGCATTTAAGAGAAACTTATGAACAAATAGGGTCAATAATCTATGCTTGTCAGTTATATTAAAGGGAAGGTGATTTCCCTGGGAATCACTTAGACCATTTTCTTCATTGCTTTCCCTGATCAATACCTAATACCACCACTATACTTCCATTCTCAAATGGAGTATTCCCTTACTCCAATTACACTTAACAGATGGAGCATACTGATAGCATCACTGTCTGTGAGTGGTATAGAATTGCCTAGTTATGTAGTTTTTATCTTTTTTGTTATTCACCAATATACAGATATACATTATTTTTCATTAAGAAGGCACCTGGAATGGATATACAAACTATGACAGTATATGGTTCTTTGTTGTATACTATGCTTGTTTTACAAATAAAAGTCAATGAGAAGGAAAGGGTGTGTTGAGGCATTTATCTTAAATAGGAACTCATGTGTTCTGCTTTGAGAGCCAAAGAAGACACTAAGTGACTTTAAGCAAGACAAAGCTTCTTTTATCTTTCATCATATTCTACTGCTACATAGAAGGCTATACGGAAAAAAAGCTCTGAATACTATCCATATATAAAGACAGAGGACATATATTTATGCCAAATAGGGCAGCAGGCAAAAGGACTGAGACTGAGCCATAGCTTTGATCTACTTGACATCCTGGTTATAAATTCATCCCTTAGCTTTTGGGGTTATAGAATGAAGCCATGGAAAAAATCTTTTTAAATAACTGCATCTATATCAAAGCAGCTAAAAATAGTGTCCCAAAATGTGTTAATTCATATATCTTGTACATAGTCTATTTTTTTTCTTAACACTTATTTCAAATAAGGCATTTCAACTTGCCAGAAAAATAAACAATACAGAAATTAAGTGATTTGTGAGCTATCACTTTATTGTGGTCCTGGTTCTATACAAATACTTTCCTTTCCATATACATTAGCATTTATTCTTTCAAAACAACTTTATGAGTAAAAATTTTCTGAAATATTTTTGTATGTATAAAACCAGAGAAAGAAAACTATGGGACTTTCCTGGTGGTCCAGTGGTTAGGACTTGTCACTTAACACTGCTCAGTCTCTGGCAAGGGTTCAATCCTTGCCTCAATGAAATAAGATCCCATAAAAACGAAATATGACAGCATCATCAACCACAAAAAACAACCTCTAAGAAAACAATAGAGAGGCAAGTGACAATGAAAACATGGCAAGCCAAAACCTATGGGATGTAACAAGAAAAGTTCTAAGTGGGAAGTTTATAGCAATACAATCTTGCCTCAAGAAACCAAAAAAAATCTCAAATAAACAACCTATCGTTAAACCTAAAGCAGCTAGAGACAGACAAACAAACAAAACCCAAAGTTAGTAAAAGGAAAGAAGTCATAGAGATCAGAGCAGAAATGAATGATACAGAGATGAAGTGAAGTGAAGTGAAGTCGCTCAGTCGTGTCTGACTCTTTGCAACCCTATGGACTGTAGCCTACCAGGTTCCTCTGTCCATAGGATTTTCCAGGCAAGAATATTGGAGTGGGTTGCCATTTCCTTCTCCAGGGGATCTTCCCAACCCAGGGATCGAACCCAGGCCTCCCACATTGTAGGCAGACGCTTTACCATCTGAGCCACAGGAAAGTCCCATAGAGATGAAGAAACAATAGCAAAGATCAGTGAAACTAAAAGTTGGTTCTCTGAGATTCTAAAATCAAAATTGATAAACCTTTAGCCAAAATCATTAAGAAAGAAAGGGAGAGGACTCAAATCAATAAAACTAGAAATTAAAAAGGAGAAGCTATAACAGACACCCCAGAAATACAAAGGACTACTACAAATAACTATACACCAATAAAATGGACAACCTAGAAGAAATAGGTAAATTCTTAGAAAGGTACAACCTTCCAAGACTGAACCAGGAAGAAATAGAAAATATGAACAGACACAAGTACTTACATTGAAACTGAAAAAAAATCTTCCAACAGTCTTTCTCCGAGTCCGCCTGTGTGTCTATTCACTCATAACCTTTCCCCTCCTAATAAACAGTTTACATGTTTCACCAAAACAAAACAAAATGAAAAATTTTACAACAAACAAAAGTCAGGACCAGATGACTTCACAGGAGAAGTCTATCACACATTTAAGAAGAGCTAGCACCTATCCTTCTCAGACTCTCCCAAAAACTGCAGAGGGGGGAACCCTCACAGACTCATCTGCAAGGCCACCATCACCCTGCTAACAAAACCAACGATACCACAAAAGTGACGACACTACAGACCAGTATCACTGACAGACATAGGTGCAAAAATCTCAACCAAATACTCAAAAACAACCCAACAATATATTACAAGGATCATACACAATGATCAAGTGAAATTTACCACAGGGATCCAAGGATTCTTCTATATACTCAAATCAACCTATGTGATACACCATATTAACAAATTAAAGATTAAAAACCATATGATCATCTCAACAGATGCTGAAAAAGCTAATCAACAAAATTCAGCATGCATTGATGATAAAATCTCTCCAGGAGTGAACATACAAGGAACATACCTCAACATAATAAAGGCCATATATGAGAAACTGACAGCAAATATTCTTAATGGTGAAAAACAAGGCATTTCCTCTAAAATCAGAAACTAGATAAGGATATCCACTCTCACCACTATTATTCAGCATAGCTTTGGCAGTCCTAGCCATAGCAATCAGAGAAGAAAAAGAAATAAAAGGAATCCAAATGGGAGAAGAAGTAAAACTGTTGGTGTTTGCATATGCCATGCATGCCACACATAGAAAATCCTAAAGATGATACTAAAATCTAATAGAGCTCATCAATGAATTTGGTAAAATTGCAAGATACAAAATTAATACACAGAGGTTTTTTTGCATTCCTATACACTAACAATGAAAGATCAGAAAGAAAAATCAAGGAAACAAACCCATTTATCAACACATCAAAAAGAATAAAATACCCAGGAATAAACCTACATAAGGAGGCAAAAAGACCATGCTCAGAAAACTAAAAGGTACTGATGAAAGACATCAAAGATGACACAAACAGATAGAGACAAACCATGTTCTTGAGTTAAAAGAATCAATATTGTGAAAATGACTATAGTATCCAAAGTAATCTACAGATTCAATGCAATCCCTGTCAAATTACCAATGGCATTTTTCACAGAACTCGAACAGAAAATTTTCATAATTTGAATGGAAACACAAAAGGTCACAAATAGCTAAAGCAATCTTAAGAAAAATGGAGCTGGAAGAATCAATCTCCCTGACTTCAGACTATACCACAAAAGTATAGTCATAAAAACAGTATGGTGCTGGGGCTTCCTTGGTGGTCCAGTGGTTAGGACTCCATGCTTCCACTGCAGGTGGCATGAATTGACCCCATGCCACCCATGGGAAACTAAGATCCCACATGCTGCATAGCTAAAAAAAAAAAAAAAAAAACAAAAGAACAGTGTGGGACTAGCACAAACACAAAAATATAGATCAACTGGATGGGATAGAAAGTTCAGAGACAAACCCAAGCACCCACAGTCACCTAGTCTAGGATGAAGAAGGCAAGAATATACAATGGAGAAAACATAGTCTCTTCAAAAAGTAGTACTTATTGGAAAAACTGAACTTCTACACTTACATGAATGAAATTAGAGTACTCCCTCATGCCATACACAGAAATAAACTCAAAATGGATTAAAGACCTAAATGTAAGAATGGATATTATAAAACTCTTAGGGGAAATCATAGGCAGAATACTCTTTGACATAAACCACAGCAAGATATCTTTTTTGATCCACCTCCTAAAGTAATGAAAAATTTTTAAAAATAAGCAAATGGACCTAATTAAACTTAACACTTTTTGCACATTAAAGAAAACCAAAACAAAATGAAAATACAAACCTCAGAATGGGAGAAAATATTTGCAAATGAAGTAAGCAACATGGAATTAATCTCCAAAATCTGACAGCAGCTTATGCAGCTAAACATAAAAACAAACAACCCAATCAAACTATGAGTGGAAGATTTAAAAAACTGATATTTCTCCAAAGACATACAGATGGCCAGCAAACATGAAAGGATGCTCTAATTGTTAGAAAAATGCAAATAAAAGCTACAAAGAGGTGTCACTTCACACCAGTCAGAATGGCCATTATTAAAAAAATCTACAAACAATAAATGCTGGAGAGGGTGTGGAAAAAAGGAAACCCACTTACACTATTGGTGGAAATATAAATTGATGCAGTCATTATGGAAAATAGTATGGATGTTCCTTAAGAAACCTAAAAATAGAGCTGCCAGCTGACCCTGCAATCCACTCATGGTCATATATCCAAAGAAAATCATCAGTTCAGTTCAGTTCAGTTCAGTTGCTCAGTCGTGTCCAACTCTTTGCAACCCCATAAATCGCAGCACACCAGGCCTCCCTGTCCATTACCAACTCCCAGAGTTTACCCAAACTCATGTCCATCGAGTCGGTGATGCCATCCAGCCATCTCATCCTCTGTCATCCCCTTCTCCTCCTGCCCCCAACCCCTCCCAGCAGCAGGGTCTTTTCCAATGAGTCAGCTCTTCACATGAGGTGGCCAAAGTATTGGAGTTTCAGCTTCAACATCCATCCTTCCAATGAACACCCAGAACTGATCTGCTTTAGGATGGACTGGTTGGATCTCCTTGCAGTCCAAGGGACTCTCAAGAGTTTTCTCCAACACCACAGTTCAAAAGCATCGATTCTTTGGCACTCAGCTTTCTTCACAGTCCAACTCACATCCATACATGACCACTGGAAAAACCATAGCATTGACTAGATGGAATTTTGTTGGCAAACTAATGTCTCTGCTTTTTAATATGCCATCTAGGTTTGGTCATAACTTTCCTTCCAAGGAGTAAGCGTCTTTTAATTTCATGACTGCAATCAACATCTGCAGTGATTTTGGAGCCCAGAAAAATAAAGTCTGACACTGTTTCCGCTATTTTCCCATCTATTTGCCATGAAGTGATGGGACCAGATGCCATGATCTTCATTTTCTGAATGTTGAGCTTTAAGCCAACTTTTTCACTCTCCTCTTTCACTTTCATCAAGAGGCTTTTTAGTTCCTCTTCACTTTCTTCCATAAGGGTGCTGTTATTTGCACATCTGAGCTTATTGATATTTCTCCCAGCAATCTTAATTCCAGCTTGTGCTTCTTCCAGCCCAGCGTTTCTCATGATGTATTCTGCATATAAGTTAAATAAGCAAGGTGACAATATACAGCTTTGACGTACTCCTTTTCCTATTTGGAACCAGTCTGCTGTTCCATGTCCAGTTCTAACTGTTGCTTCCTGACCTGCATATAGGTTTCTCAAGAGGCAGGTCAGGTGGTCTGGTATTTCCATCTCTTTCAGAATTTCCCACAGTTTATTGAGACCCACACAGTCAAAGGCTTTGGCATAGTCAATAAAGCAGAAATAGAGTTTTTCTGGAACTCTCTTGCTTTTTTGATGATCCATGAATGTTGACAATTTGATCTCTTGTTCCTCTGCCTTTTCTAAAGCCAGCTTGAACATCTGGAAGTTCACGTTTCACATATTGCTGAAGCCCGGACTGGAGAATTTTGAGCATTACTTTACCAGTGTGTGAGATGAGTGCAATCGTGTGTGGTAGTTTGAGCATTCTTTTACATTGCCTTTCTTTGGGATTGGAATGAAAACTGACCTTCTCATAGTTCAAAAAAATAGATGCACACCAATGTTAATGCAACACTATTTACAATAGCCAGAACATGGAAGCAACCTAAATGTCCATCAAGAGAGGAATGGATAAAGAAGATGTGGTACATATGGAACATTACTCAGCCATAAAAAAGAAAGAAATAATGACTTTGCAGCAACATGGATGAACTCACTGAGTCATACTGAGAGATTGTCATACTGAGTGAAGTAAGTCAGAGAATGACAAATATTATAGGATATTACTTATGTATGGAATCTAAAAAAGGGATACAAATGAACTTATCTACAAAACAGAAATAGAATTATAGATGTAGAAAACAAGCTTATGGTTACCAGGGGGTAAGAGGGAGAGAGATAAATTGGGAGTTTGGGGTTCTCATATACACACTACCATGTATAAAATAAATAAATAATAATGACCTACTGTGTAGCACAGGGAGTTCTACTCAGTACTTTGTAATGAACTATATGGGAAAAGAATCTAAAAACGAGTGGATATGTTTTTATGCATAAATGTTTTCCTTTGCTATACACCTGAAACTATCATGACATTGCAAATCAACTACATTCCAATAAGAAAAAAAATGAAAAAGAAAATGGTAGAAATTGGATGATAAAATAGGACTTCCTATTTTGGAGCTTTAGTAAAGCCCACGAGAACTTCAGTCTTTTCAAGAGGCCCCGCAGTGCATAACTATGTAGCATATGCCGTATCCCCTTATATCCTAAAGAAGTGTGCTGTGTGCTCTGCTGGGCTCACTCGATCATGTCTGACTCATTGTGACCCCATGGATGGTAGCCTGCTAGGCTGCTCTGTCCCTGGAATTCTCCAGGCAAGAATACTGGAGTGGGTTGCCATTTCCTTCTCCAGGGGAATGCTGACAATCCAGGGATCAAACCTGAGTTTCCTATGTCTCCTGCCTCGCAGGCAGGTAATTTACCCACTGAACCATCAAGAATGCTATTAAAATCAGTGTGCCTGAGCAGATCAATTACAGCCTGACAGAGGCTCTCATCCACTCCAGGGCTCAGACTGCGAAAGTAGCCTCTATCTGGAAAATTCCTTCTTACAACGACAGAGGGAAAGGAAAGCATAGTGAAGCTACGGTTTGGCAGAGAAAAACACAAGTGAGTGCAGGCAGCTTGTGTTTAGGTATGTTCTTATATGCATTTTCAGTCTTAAGCATAGATGGATGTTGTGTTTTTGTTACACTACATACTTCCCAAACTTGATATTTTGGAAAGCTGACATATATTGGAGATGGTTTGGAAATGTTTTCTTAAAATGAGAACCACCATTAAACTGATGTATTTGCCTTTTTAAGCATTGCAACCTTGGATAATACATTTAGTTGAGTTGTTATTCAGTTTTACCATCTGTGTAATAAAACAATACTATATGCTTTATCTAGACATCACAGCACTGTATTGTTGAAAAAGTAAGAGACATTCCTGGTGGTCCAGTGGCTAAATTTCCATGCTTTCATTGCAAGGGGCGCAGGTTTCATCCCTGTAGAGAAGCAATCTATAATAAAAACAAATGAAAAAATTAAAAAAAAATATGTAGGTTGTATCAGAACTACTAAGTGGTACATAATTATGTATCAGCTGAGGTCCTTAGGGCACACCCAACAATAAATCAAGTTTTACTAGTCTAGAAAGCATATTTTTAATAAATAAATAAAGGTAGTCCACAGACTTCAAGGAAGGGATTTCAAAGAAGAAAGCTTGTGAAAGTAGTGAGTTGATCCATTTTCCTCCTCCACCCAAATTCTGGTAGTGGCACTTTCCCTTCCCTATCTGTATCACCATTTTGAATATCAACCTGTGTGTAGTTACCAGGATATTAACCATGTTCTCGGCCATCAAAAATAAGGTTGTCTACACAGGGCAGCTTGAACAGGACTTAGCAAATTTTTCAGCTTTGATTAGGTATCACTTCTTTGGAAAATCCGTAGGCAACAAATGGGCAGTTACTGACAGCCTTCACAACTCAGCACAGAGCATATGAGTTGACATGACTGTGTAGCAAAGTCAGTGGAAGCGGCAATTCCTAGAAAGGCATACACAATCTGCAATAGTCTCAGACGTTTCCTGGGCCCCCACACTGCTCTGCTCACTGGCGCTGACAGTGTTGGTGTCTCTTAACGCTAAATTGGTTAATCTCTGGGTTTCCTCACAGATCCACTCCCTCATCTCTAGCCTCTCAGAGACCTTCTCCAAGATTGAGTCCTATTCATCTCTTGAATCCCTCTCAAGCCAATCATTACAGCATAAACTTTATATTTTGCTTGTTACAGACCTGGACTTTTGATGCGAAAGGGCCTTCTTATCTCTAAGGACAATATATGGCTCATAAAAATGAAAAGTGTTGACTTTCAGTTGTGTTTTATTTTATTTTTTTACCATCATGAAGTTTCAAGAGCATATTTTCAAGGTGAAAAAATTAAACATTATCTGTTTTTCATTTATGACTTTACTGACTTTACAGTCTTTGACACAGCCTTTACAGTCTCAAGATAACCATCTCTAATTAAGTTGAGAGAAGGGATGATGTGTATGAGGAAACAAAGAAAGAAATCATTTTTGAGAATTATACATGTATAAGAAAAAACTTGGAAGTGGAATTGAGAATATGGAAATAAAAGTAAATATGTTTGAAAGTCTACTACATTTAGAGGAAATGTGTTGTTAAAGAAACTGTGTGCCTGGACTAAGAAAGACTTTGAGCTTTAAAATATCATCAAGCTCCTAGAGTTTCCCCAACAGGAAGCCCTTTGTCTTACCTTTTTGGTTTATAGGTTTTGGGACTGGGAAGAGCCACATCTCACCCTGTTGGAAAGAGCTGTGCATGTCATGCAAATCTAAATTCCTGACAAGAAACCTAGATATGTAATAAGAACAACTTCATTAATGTGGAAACGACATGTCTCAAGTTGAGACTTGAACCCACTGTCTTTTAATTGAAATTGCACACCTGGTCTCAGGGCTTAATGAATCTTAGATTAATGAAGCTTAATGAGGCTCAACACAGAAAGAATTCAGTGAGAGGCAAAATGATAGGTAAGAAGTAGATGTATTTAGAGAGATACATGTTTCATAGACAGAATACAGCCCATCTCAAAAGGCTTGAGAGTGGCCCTGAAATATGGGGTGGTTAGTTTTGATGGGTTGGTTAATTTCATAGGCTAATAAGTGGGAAGATTATTCCAACTATTTTGGAGAAAGGGTGGGGATTTCCAGGATTGGGGCCACTTCCCATTTTCTGGCCTTTTATGTCTGGCCTTGGAAATATGTCGTGGCTGGGTGTATCATTTAGTGTACTGTGTCATTAGTATTACATGTGTCACTTGTATTACAATGAGTATATAATGAAGCTTGAGGTCAGCTGGAGGTCAAATCTTCCACCATCTTGGACCTAGTTGGTTCTAACCAGTTTTTATGATATCCTCAAAGGCTATGCCATTCTTTAAAGATTGTGCCCTGCCACCTTCCTTCTCATCTCAGTGAATATATTTCACAGTGGTGTAAAATTTCAAATTTTACATTTTTAGATATCTTTAGTGATTAAAGGTGTCAAAGTAATGCTTGAAAAAATGGAAATTGCTACTATTACCCAAAAACTGGGTTCACCTTTTGGTGAGTGTCAGCCATTAGATAAAACCAAGCCAAAGATCAAGAGAAAAAAAAAAGATATATTACTTGCAGCAAGTAAGGAGAACACTGGGGATCTTTTCCCTAACAGCAAAATTCAAGGAAGTTTTAAGTGAAGGGTACATGCATATTCATGAGGGGGCTTTAGTGGAGGAAAACTCAGCTTTGAATTGGAGCAGAGGTTGACAGACAAGCTTTAATTGCCTGAAGTCTGGAAGGTCATCATCACTCCATCCTCCACCTCATTACTGGCCTTAGCTTCTGCAGAACTCAAAGCTATATTATTTGTATCCCTTGAGGAACCAGGACCCTGCTCAAGCCTGCACTATTGTGTCTTGACTATTGTGTCTTACTTTCTGCATTCCTTCCCTTAAGATCATTAATTATGTGACATGTTCACAGGCAAGCATTGTGGCCAGGCTTAGATGACAAAATGACTTCGAGCAAAATGAGTTCTTCTGTCAGGAAAGCCAGGCCTGCCTGGTTCTCTTTCTCCAGGGACCCCCTACCTTATCTACCTTATGGCTCAGACAGTAAAGAATCTACCTGTAATGTGGGAGACCTGGGTTCAATCCCTGTGTCAGGAAGATCCCCTGGAGAAGGAAATGGCAACCGACTCCAGGATTCTTGCCTGGGAAATCCTATGGACAGACTGGAGGGCTACAGTCTATGGGTCGCAGAGTTGGACACAACTGAGCGACTAACATTTTCACTTTCTTTTCTTTAAATTTATCCTAAGCCACCTTGCTGAGTAAATTGATGCTGCTGATGTTTTGATGTTCTATTCTTAAAGCAAAAAGCTGTGATGTTAGAGGGTTATTCTATCATAGAACTTATTTTAAAAAAAGATGCTAGGCTCTGAAGCAGAAAGTTCTGACTTAATTGCATGTTATTTAACAATCATTTTATGTAAATAAAAATGGAAATAGCAATGGAAAATAAAAGACTCAATAGTTTATGTGAACATTTTTAATTAATAGTTACCATCGTATAAAACTTCTCTTTCCCTTTAGTGCTTTTCATCAGTGGTTATGCATAATTTAAAAATAACATTAAAGGGCATTCAGCTGCAAATCTGAGTAAGACTGTTTTCTTTTAAGCTAGATCATGCACACAGTAAGCATCAAAACATCTAAAACAAAAATCAGTATCATGTTAAGGAACTGTTGACCGAAACTGTCCACCTTGGCCAGATATGATGATAACTTCTTGCCTGAGCTTTCTCACAACAGGAGGTTCAGATAAAGAATGTGGTACCAACATCGAACACTAACCAGGAGAATTTGTGAGGGGCTGAAAGGAAGGGGGAGATATCAATCTAGAGTTGTTGTTCAGTTGCTAAATCAGGTATGTCTTATGAAAATAGCTTGAAAGAATTCAGGAAGTATACAAAGGAGGAGGTAGGAGATGCCAGGCCCATCAGGCTCCCAGAAGCCCTCACACTGGAATCCATCCTGGTTAAGAGATGTGCATGTCACTAGGAAAGATCCTGAGCCAGACCAACTTTGGCAACAAGCAAGGTGATTGGCCAAAGACAGCCTGGAAAGCTAACCCCATTACCGTGAAACCTGAGACTGCAGGCCACACGCGGAGCATCTCTCCTGGGCTCCCTTACCTCATTTGCTCTCTGCCAAGGTGCCCCTTCCCAACAGTCTTTTGCTTTGTCAGTACATGTGTCTTCACAATTCATTTCTAAGTGTTAGACAAGAACTTAGTCTCGTCCTCTGGAAGTGGTCTTCTTTCCTACAACAATTATAGAGGAACAGATTACCTGTGACTGCATTTTAAAAGTTTTTTATACTAAGAAGAGTAAAACAGTATTTTTCACTAGCATACCTCATTACACTGAAAGGCAAAATTAAAAGCCCCATATTTATTAGACAAGTGATTATCACATAATTTGGTATATATGCAACAGGCTTCATTAAGACAGTATTCTATAAAGCAGCTTTACAAGCTCACATGCCTACAGGGCAAAGTATGCTTTGTAAATTAAACTGGTCTGGGTGTGTGAATATGGGGTGGGTGAGTGCATGCCCTATCTGCAGTCTGGATGAGTTAGCTTAGCACAGAGCGACAAAGAAGTCAATAACTCAGTTGGTTAAAACAACAAAATGTGTTCGCTTGCTCTCATGAGTTGGTCAAGGGTCAGCTGGGGACCCGGTTCTTTGTCATTAGAATAAATCTATCCAGATTTGACATATCCATCAAAAGTCATAAATGTCATCAAATATCTAGAACATTATTGGTTACTATGGCAGAGGAAAAAGAAGGCAGAGTTTATTTTGCTTAGTTCAAGCAATATTTTTTTTTCTTAATTTGAAAGATGTTAGAATGTATGATAGTCATTAGAACTGTTCTCAGATAAATTTTTAAAGTCACAAGTTTTCTTTCTCCTCAATACCAATAAGATATATTGTCAATTAAAACAATTGTGACTATTCAAGAGAACACTTATAGAAGGTAATTTACAACAAAGTTCGAGAGATAGAGCAAAAAGTTACCACAAAGTTTACAATTAACTTTCACATTTAATTTTTAATATGTAATGAAGCACTAGCATTCAAATAAATAGTATTTAACATCTGATAGAAGCCTCAAACTATCTATTTAATCACAGTGTCTGCATTTTCTCATAGTGAAATGCAAAAGTATTATCTGCAAGGAGTTCCAAACTTTGACTTTGTTCTCCAAATGCCAGCTTTTGATTGTTTTTGTTAGTGAAGACTGGGAAAAATCAACTCCACATTATCACATTTCCTCTTATTCCCCCACCATGCCCAGGATTCGTTGGGGGAGTGGAGGTAGACAGAAGTGAAGATGAAAGAGTAAACTTCAGTTATATGTATGACCCAATAAATACTAACTCCTTTACTCACAGGGCTCCTTCCTCTTAGCCCCTATATTTTCAACACAAACGACTACAGGAAGCATCGACTGCTTACTAGACTCTGGGATAATGGTTAGTGACTCTTTTCTGACTTAGGAACAGAATTTGAAGAAATAGAATTCCTATTATTCCATGGGGACACATAAAAATGTATAGAAGTAAATATATTTAAGTATTTGAGTTGAACATTAAATGTCATATGAGAATGTACATTTCATTGTGCTAGTGACTGAAATCTGTAAATAATTATGCCTCGGAGTAAGTTTCAGCTTCTGTAAGTCTGAAGAAAAGGTTCTGAAATTACATCCTTTTGTCTACAGCTCTCCCAACATTGTCCAAAGATAGTAACTAGATGATTATTATACTTTAATATAAAAATGATACTATAACAATCCTATGGCATTTTGTTTTTAATATAATTTGCCAATATTTGTCAACCGTAATGGATAAAACATAAAAAGCTTTTTCTTACATTCATTTTCTGAAATAGATATAGATAATGTAGAGACCATCTAGAACAAATGATCCCCTTTGGAAACTTGAAATATTTTCAGGGGTCTCTAATATCAAACTATTTCCACAATAAAAGACATTTTGTGCCTCTTTCATTGTGCTTGACATTTGATGGTGTAAAAGTAATGGTGGGCAGAATTCTAAACCAGCCCCAAGGTTTCCACTCCCTGGTGGGCAAAACTTGTATTACCTTCTAACCTTGAACATAGGCAAAACCTGTGAATATGGTGGGCTATCACTTCCATGCTTCAGTTGACTGTGAGTTAATAAAGGAGATTATCATCTGGGCTAGGAAAATGCTTGAAAGGAATGGGGCCCTTAAAGAATTGAAGCACAAGAAAGATTTGTTGTGTGAGAAAGTTCTCCATCCTTGGCTTTGAAGATGAAGGTAAAGAATGTGGTAGCCTCCAGTTGCTGGAGGTACCTTCAGCTTATGGTTGGCAAAAATTGGGGACCTTGGTCTTGCAGTTATAAGGAATTTAATTGTCTCAGTTCTATGAGCTTGTATGGATATGAATATAAGAAGGCTGAGTGCTGAAGAACAGGTGCTTTCAAGCTGTGGTGGTGGAGAAGACTCCTGACAGTCCCTTGAACTACAAGGAAATCAAACCAGTCCATCCTAAAGGGAATAAACCCTGAATATTCATTGGAAGTACTGATGCTGAAGCTTAAACTCCAATACTTTGGCCACCTGATGCGACTAACTGACTCATTTGAAAAGCCCCTGATGCTGGGAAAGGTTGAAGGCAAAAGAAGGGGGCAGCAGAGGATGAGATGGTTAGATAGCATCACTGACTCATCAGACGTGAGTTTGAGCAAACTCCAGGAGATGGTGGAGGACAGAGGAGCCTGGCATACTGCAATCCATGGGGTTGTAAAGAGTTGGACACAGTTTAGCAACTGAACAACAACAAAATGAGCTTGGAAAAGGACCCTAAGGTCCAGATTAGAACTCATCCTGGCCAACGTTTTGAACTCAGTTTTGTGATACTATTAATAGAGGCTGAGGTGCAGTTCCCAGACTACTAATGGACAGAACTGAACACTAATAAAGGAGGATTTTTTTAGGCCACTGAATTTGCAGCAATTTGTGATGCAGCCCTGGAAAACTAACCCAGTGTGGCTAAACTGCTGGCACCTTTGCACAAATCAAGGCTGGGACACTAAAATGTTCTTCTTCTCCTTGTACTCAAAGGAAAAAAATACCAGTTTCATTTAAGAATGTCTTCAATGATAGAGTAAATAATTTAATCAGATCTCAAATCTTGAGTTCAAGTCAGTTTAATGTTCTGATGGATGAAACACCAAAAGCACTTATGCTGAGTACTGAACTACAGTATTTGCCTTAAGGAAAAGGGAAATAAACAAACAAGCAAACAGGAACTTGTGTAACTGAGTTTTGATCAAAACTAGCAGTTTTCATTACTGAAGACAATTTTTACTTGAATAGATGACAAACTATTATTATCAAGACTTGGGTATTTGGTAGACATATTTTTCCTCAAAAATGAATGAAATAAGTCTATCATTTCAGGGAAAAAATGAACAATATTTGTTGGCAATGATAAAATTCAGGCTTTCATTAAAAAATTAGAATTTTGGAAAACTTAAATTCTCTACTACTGCAAGTTTGACAACTTCTCCGTAGACAGACTTTTTCTTATGGTATCAATGGTTTATTAATGAATGTGATTTTATCATATTGTATAATGAAATGTATCAACATTTGGAAGATCTACATAGCTCGAATGTTTCCCAAATGACCAATACATGAAGTTACAAAATTATGTACAGGCAAAATATCCATTCAGAGTACAAGATAACCAACGGGTTTTAATGTAACTGAGTATGAAATGTTGATTGATATGGTTTCAGATTCCAAATTACAACTGTCCTTCAAGAAACTGCTGTTTGTGGGGAATTATCTGGTGGTCCAGTCATTAAGACTCTGTGCTTCCACTGCTGGGGGCATAGGTGTTACCCCTGGTGTGGTAATTAAGGTCCCACAGGCCATCCAGCATAGCCAAAATAAGCGTGTGCACACACATACAAAGAAAGAAACTACCATTTGTGGAATTTTGGTTTAGTAACACAGAAGATTATTCACAGCTATCTGAAAAGACTGTAAAGTTATTTCTGTTTTCCAGCCACACATATTTCTGTTTTCTAATTACATATCTGTAGTTTTCTCCACATACTTCAACCAAAACAATATATTGCAAGGGATGGATGCAGTAGTAGATAGAAAATCTATTAAATAACTGCTTCCTACTAAGGTATATACTAAAGAAATTTGCGAAAATGTAAAACAATACCACTCTTCTGATCAAACCTATTTTTATATTGGGAATTATAATTATTTTCATTAACATATGTTAGTTATGTTAACAAGTCATGTTAACTTATTACTTTTATATTTAAAAATATTTATTTAGGTGCATCAGATCCTAGTTGCAGCATGCAAACTCTTTTGTTGAGATCTGAGGGCTTCTCTCTGGCTTGGCTTTCAGGCTCCAGAGCACTTAGCCTCAGTAGCTGCCCTGTCTGAGCTGGGTGCCTGAGAGCACATGGGAATTCGTTCCCTGACCAGGGACTGAATCTGTGTCCCCTGCATTGCAAGGTGAATTCTTAACCACTGGACCACCAGGAAAGTCCCGCTTCTATTTTTAATTGGATGAATAAATACATATTTTAGAATCAGTCTCACTTTAAATGACTACTATAGTAAATTTTTATAGAAATAATGCACAGAAACAAATTTTTTCTAAAGGCCTCAATAAATTTTTAATGTATAAAGAAGTCCTGAGACCAACAGGTTTGAGAAATGCAAATATTTAAAAAAATTGGAACCCTTGGTTCAGAAAGATTTTGGCTCCTGACCTCTGGCTCACATTGTCTGTTTGAATGTCACCTGCTGGCTAACTTCTAAATCAATGCTCCACACTAACTATTTTTTAAACAGCACCCTATGGCTGATATCAATTACTCTTTAGTTGCGTGTGTGTTCTAAGTCCTGTCCGACTCTTTGCAACCCTGGACTGTAGCCCTCAGCCCATGGGATTCTCCAGGCGAAAATACTGGAGTGAGTTGCCCTGCCCTCCTCCAGGGGATCTTCCCAACCCAGGGATTATCTCTTATTCCTTCTGCATTGGCAGCCAGATTCTTTACCATTAGCTGCACCTGGGAAGCCCCACTCTTCAGTTAGTGTGGCCTAAATTGCCTATTGAAAAATAGGCCCACACTACACAATACAAAACAGTTCAAACACAATAAAGATTATTCCTTGCTTAACAATTGCTGGCTGTACTCCACACTGACTCAGGAACTCCGATTCTTTTTCATGGTTCAGCCATTTCTCATTGCTATGTTAGCTCCATCCAGCTGGCAAAGGGTAAAGGTATAGTTACTTCTTTGAAACTTTGCCTTGGAAGTGGCACAGGTTACTTCTGCCTACATTTCATTTGTGAGAATTAGGTAACGGCCACACCTGGAATGTAAACGCTTCTTAGCTGTGAAAGTGGAGACATGATGTTAGCGGCTAACCTGCTGTCTACCACTCAGTCTGGAGACTGAGTTAATATGATTCGGCATAAATCTTCATTCTGTAACTCACTATCTGTGAGATTCTTTTTTCAAGTTTCATAAGTCCAGGGACATTGTCTTATTTTCCACTCTAGGCCTAAGTCTGGGTAAACAGCTGTGAACAAGATACACAACATCCCTACCCTCATTGGGTTTACATGTCAGTTGGATGTCTAGGTTAATATGTTTTTTGTTTTTTTTGAAATCTGGGTTAAAATGGATTGAAATACTCAAATTTCATATCCTGCGGAAGTCCAAAGCCCATCAAGACTTTAAATATTTCTGGAAGGATGAGATTCTCATGATCTCAATAGCTTTGTAAACTCATGTCCCTACAGGTATTGCCTTTTCACTCATTTTTATTCATGTTGCCAAGGATACTTAATACAGACATTTTACACATTTCCACCAAAATAACTCATCCAGACTAAGCATTTGTGAATTATGGAAGCTTTCCTTAAGATCCTGGGAAGGGTCATTATGCCCATCGCAGAGCAACAATTTCTGTATCCATATTAGCCATTTTTGTTTCAAAGGCCTTTTTGGCTACCCAGTCACCGTGGGTTTCTATTTGGAGTCGCCAGCATTCTACCTCACTGACTCTTCTCCCATTTTTCAAACTGTTTGTAAGAATTGAGCTCATTTCCTTTTATAATTTAAAGAACTTCAGCTTTCTTTAGTTTCCATTCCCAGAACTCAATCAAGATGCTCAGTAGATAAAATGACCTTCTTTCTAATTTTAAAAGAATTCAGTTGTGATTATTGGGTACAAATAAAAAAATTAGTATCCTTTTCCCTGGGTAATGGCTCAAATCAGGGCTGAGATGACTGAGGACACCAAAACCCCTTAGGGCAGAGACTGTGGCCTCCAGGGCCTAGATCATTACTTGGCATATAGGAGCATGTGGTAAACATCTTTAAAAGATAGATAATGAATTCAGAGTCTTTGATGAATATTGAGATAAATGGCAGTTTAGTAGTTTGTAGTGATGCCACGGAGTAGAAAATGAAGTCCAATTTCACTTCTGTATTTCTTCAATATTTCCTTGCACTTGTTATAAAACAAATTAACAAGTATCATAGACTGTTTTGGTTATTTTACAAATATGGCTCTGTGTTCCGATGATGATTGTGATGAAAAAACTGGTTAAATTTTTCTGAAATTAATAATAGGATGTCAAAATTAATGGTGGGAAATTAGCATAGAAATGAGCAGAAGTAAATTAACGTTGTAATGAACTCCTATTCTATACCTGACCTTTAAAAAAAATGATTCTCTTTAAAAAGCGATGCTTAAATAATAATCTCTTAAAATCCTCACTACAACCTAGATAGTATTCCCCCAGTTTACAGATGTGGAACTTGACGCTGACAGAATGGTTCGCTAATAAGTGCAGGAGAAAAGGGCGCACTAGAACTCCTTTAGCCTTCCTAAATCCACGCCATCCTGTTTCACTTGAAGACTAGCTGCATGTCTCCTAATAATGCGTCATAAGAAGTCTGTAGAAAGCGCTAAAGGAGGACTTCGCCACCTGACCCACACTTGCCAGAATCCCCTGCAATCGATGATGGCGGCGAGCAGCTAAGAAGCGCCGAGATGGTAGATTGGCCCGAGAGCTGGACGTGCGCGTGCCCGAGGCGGTAACGCCGCCTCGCGCGGGCGTGTGCGCCGTCGCCATAGCGACTGCCCCTGGCAACCGCGAAGCCCTGCAGGCCACGGGCGAGCTCGCGGCTGGGGCCGTCTGCGCCTCATTTCGCGTTCCTCTCGCCCGCTTTCTCCGTCTTTCGCTCTTGCCGCCCGCCCTCCCCGGTCCTTCTCTCCGGAGTCATGGCCGGTGGGCCCGGGGACGTGCGGAAGCTCTTCATTGTCGCCACTACTCGGAACTACTTCGGGCTGGTGTCGGAATCCTGGGACCACGCGCTGCTGGGCAACGGCCCCGAAATCAACAACTTTTTGGACGACGGGAACCAGATGCTCCTCAGAGTGCAGCGATCCGACGCCGGCATCGCCTTCTCCAACGTGGTATGCCTGCCTGCACCCCGCCCCGGCCTGCCTTTCCGTCCCGGGCTCAGCCGGACGGATGCCAGGTCCCTGGGAGCCTCCTGGCTTGGGTCCTCCTCCAGGGCCCGAGGCTGTCCTTTCCGGACGAGCTGCGCGGGCCTCTCGCTTCACTTGGTTTCCAAACTTGAATCCTGCCTGGCCGAAGGAAGCTCCCAGTCCGCTCACCGGCAGAGAACAATTACAATTACAGTCTTTCTAGTTTTTTTTTTTTTTTTAATACTACATTTACGTTATAACTAAAACCACGAAATTTATCTTATTTATTTAAACTTTTTTTCCCCTTTCTCCCTTTTGAGGTTCTTTGGGGGCAAATTCTAGTGTGTGTGTGTTTTTTTTTTTTTTTGTATTATATTCTGAGTTTAAATTTACTCGAGGGAAAGAATAGTTAGGAATTAAAATCTTACGAAATGATAAGATAGTTTAAATTCTTTTTTGTTGTACAACTTGTGATGTATTGACTTATTAATATTTATTTCATTGCTGCTTCTACTGGCAGGATCGTTTAAGAAATGGGTGCACCTGCAGCCAGGAGATACACACACGCACGCACTCAGAGTAACATACAGAAAAAATTGCCTCACATGTTAAAGGGGCTCAGTAAATGGAGGAAGGTTAACAAATCGTAGTCATATTTTTAAACCTCTTCCTCTGTTCATCCATATCCCCAGGTCTAGCAGAGTATTTGATACACAGCAAACACTGACTGCATTTTTGTAGGATCATTGGATTATTCACCCTGTTATGAATCTTTAGTGTTGGATTTGACTCAATGCTATTTAATCACTGTATTTCGAACTCAATATATATAAGGCACTTTCCTTGGTTTAGTAAGTTTACAAAGATGTAAAAAGCATGGATAGTCATAGTTGACAGCTGCAGTCTGCCAAACTTCTCTGTGCATGGAATTTTCCAGGCAAGAATACTGGAATGGGCTGCCATTCCCTTCTCCAGGGGATCTTCCCAACCCAGGGATCAAACCCGAGCATTGTAGGCAGATTCTTTACTGTCTGAGCCACCAGGAGGCCTGCTCTGATAGGTTAGTATTATATAAGTTAAAATAGGACCCCCTGCTTCTGCCTTCTGGAGCCTCACTCTGGATGACCTAGAATGACATATACTCAACAAATGATAAAATCAAGCAACTGCTGTAAATGCCTCTGAAAAGTTTCAATTCATTTCAGCCACTCAGTGTTGTCTATTTGTGACTCCATGGACTGAAGCACGCCAGGCTTGCTTGTCTACCCCCAGCTCCTGGAGCCTGCTCAAACTCATGTCCATCCAGTAGGTGATGCCATCTAACCTCTGTTAGATGTGATGCCAACTCATCCTCTGTTGTTCCCTTCTCCTCCTGCCCTCAGTCTTTCCCAGCATCAGGGTCTTTTCCAGTGAGTCAGTTCTTCTCAGGTGGCCAAAGTTTTGGAGTTTCAGCTTCAGCATCAGTCCTTCCAATGAATATTCAGGCCTGATTTTCTTTATTTTTTATTTTTCAGTGGGTTTTGTCATACATTGATATGAATCAGCCATAGAGTTACACGTATTCCCCATCCCGGTCCCCCGTCCCACCTCCCTCTCCGCCCGATTCCTCTGGGTCTTCCCAGCCCACCAGGCCCGAGCACTTGACTCATGCATCCCACCTGGGCTGGTGGTCTGTTTCACCACAGATAATATACATGCTGTTCTTTCGAAACATCCCACCCTCACCTTCTCCCACAGAGTTCAAAAGTCTGTTCTGTACTTCTGATTTTCTTTAGGATCTGAAAGTTTAGATAGAGTGTAATGGGAAAACAAGATGAGGGGTTTGGATTTGTAAAAATATATCTTGGGTTGGGTAATGAAAATTGAATCTATAACTTTTACTTTAATGCTTAAGCTAGTAGAGCCCAACAGTGTATTTTATATACAGTCATACATCACACTACAGTTACTTAGTCATATTTGAAAATGTTTTCTTATATCTTAAATTGTACTTTAGATGTCTGAGAGTCAGCATGATTTAACAAATTAATAAATATTAATTCACCCACTATGGTCTGGCATTGTCCTGGGTGCTAGGGATAAAGGCATGAGTATGTCAGTTTATCTTCAAGGAGGAACATTTGAATGGACAAAATAGGTTAAACACACCCACACCGATGGAGCTTCCCTTGTGGCTCAGCTGGTAAAGAATCCACCTGCAATGTGAGAGACCTGGGTTCGATCCCTGGGTTGGGGAGATCCCCTGGAGAAGGGAAAGGCTACCCACTCCAGTATTCTGGCCTGGAGAATTCCATGGATGGGTCCATGGGGTCGCAAAGAGTCAGACACGACTGAGCGACTTTCACTTCACTTCACTTCATCCACACAGATAGGTAATGTAACATAATTTTGGGTATTGATAAGTGCTGCCAGTAAAAACAGAGTAATGTTAAAGTAGTGATTGGGGCGGGGTGAGGAACTGCATTAAAATAGGGAAGGAGGGAATGCCTGTTTGGGTTGGAGCCCTTAGAAATGAGATTTGAATGGTGAATTAGTTGTAGGCAGATTTAGGGAGGAGCTTCCCTGGTGGCTCAGAGGATAAAGAAGCCGCCCCCAATGCTGGAGACCTGGGTTCAATCCCTGGGTTGGGAAGATCCCCTGGAGGAGGGCATGGCAACCCACTCTGGTATCCTTGCCTGGAGAATCCCATGGACAGAGGAGCCTCGAGGGCTGTAGTCCATGGGGTTGCAAAGGTTTGGACAGGACTGAGCCGCCAAGCACAGCACACAGGTTTAGGGAAGGCGTTTTCTAAGAAGAAATGGTAAGTTCCAAGCCTTGAGCTGGATCTCGTCTTGGTTTCCCAGGGGGCTGGGAAAAAAAATTACATGATCATTGCCGAAGTTTAACGAATAACCAAACGGTGGATGTTTAAAATACGGACTGAGTATTTCGGACCTTGTACACCATTTAGGTTGAAATACCAAGTTGTTAGTAGACTTAAGCAAGAGAGGTGTGATCTGGTTTATGCTGTAGGATAGAAGTTGGCAAATTTTTTTTCTATAATGGGCCAGATAACAAATATTTTGGGCTTGGGCAGATTGTAAGGTCTCTGTCACAATTTGGCCATTGCCATGAGAAAGCAACCATAGACATAATGTGAATGACTGCATGTGACTGCATTCAGCTTCATTTATGGACACTGATGCTTGAATTTCATATCATGAAATATTTTTCTTTTGATTTTTCCAAAAATGTAGAATAATTTTGAGCTTGTGAACTGTACAAAACAGGTAGAAGGTTGAGGTATGCTGATCCCTGATGGATCCCAGGAGGTGATAGAGACATTTTGCAACCTCAGGAAAGAACAAATTACACCTTGCATGCATGCTAATTGCTTCAGTCCTGTCCATCGACACTATGGACGGTAGCCCGCCAGGCTCCTCTGTCCATGGGATTCTCCAGGCAAGAATACTGCAGTGGGTTGCCATTTCCTTCTCCAGGGGACCTTCCTGACCCAGGGATCGATCACATCTCTTACTTCTCTTGCATTAGCAGTCAGGCTCTTTAACACTAGCCCCACTTAGAAAGCCCACTTTATACCTTAGTAATTATCAGATTATAGTCAGTTAAGAGTCAATAGCAGTTGCTGATGGTAGGGAAACTGGAGGATTAGGCGGGGAGCGCTCATTCTTGACTCAGGGATGGGTGAGCAGCTGTAACCACCTTACCCTTTCCTTTAACTCTGACTTGGGTTAAGGCAAAGCTCACCGTCCTGATGCCCCGCAGCACCTTGGCCAGTGACTATGGTTACTGTTTTCAAAGTATGATATTAAAATATGTATTTTATGAATATTCTTTCTTCAGATAGGTGGGAGTAGAAAAGTACAAGTGTATGGTCTGTTTAATTACTAAGGAATGAATTTTTCAAACTACTTACCTGCAGTCTGCAGTTCTCACTTGCTTGTAATGGGAATAAAATGGTAGTACTAGCATAGAACTCTAATGTGTGAAAATGAGAGTTTGAGAAAAGCAGTAACACCAAGGAAATGACAGTTCCTTCCTAGTAGCTAAACCGATACAATGGTTAGGATAAAAGTAGCACAAAAGCTCACTCATCTTTAGTGTGTTTCTTCAGGCACAGCAGTGAACTTGTTTGAAAGTTTTTTTTTATGGTATAGGCTTCTCTTCCTGGAAAAAGAAGTGAGAACAATTTTGTGAATATGTGTATAATGCAAAAACTTCTTTTGGGCAGTATACTTTACAGCTAGTGAACTAGTTGCTATGAACTGGCCTATTTTAAGCATGGTTGGGTTAGTGAATTCATTTAGCTCAGACAGTTCTAATTTTAAATAATCTAGGTTTATGACAATTTAGTAAGAGAGTTTGATGCTCAAATACTTTACGCAAAAATCATTGATTCCGGTAAAGATGATTTTAGGAGATAGACAACTTGTTTTTTTTTGGTTTAGGTTGTCTGTTTATATAGAACTTAGCTTTGGGTAAGAGGGTAATTGGACTTCCCAGGTTGCATTAGTGGTAAAGAACCTGCCTGCCAGTGCAGGAGACGTGAGAGATGCGGATTTGATCCCTGGGCCAGGAAGATGTCCTGGAGGAGGGCATGCCAACCCACTCCAGTGTTATTGCCTGGAGAATTCCATGGATAGAAGAGCCTGGCGTGTTGCAGTTCATAGGGTCCCAAAGAGTTGGACATGGCTGAAGTGACTTGGCATGCACGCACGAGGGTAGTATATATCCTTGTTACAGAGTCTCTGGAGTAGGGTGTAAAATTATACTACTCACCAGTATGTACCTGGGACACACAGCTTTGATTTGTAGTTTTAATGAATCTGGCTGGAGTGGAGTAGTTAGCATGTATGTCAACAATATTTATGTGGTGCTTTTGTTTATAGTCACATCAATTATCAAAGTAGCTTTATGATACAATCACCTGTAAGTGGGGATACAATTTTCAAACCCAGATTTTCTTACGGAGCAAAGACAGATTAGTTGTGATATACTATAATTATTTCTAAAGTATACTTTTACCAAGGGGTAAAATTATAGATACAACATTTTAGGGTAATATATTCACATATTAACTTTATGAAAATAACATTACAAATCATTTGTTTATCACTTTAGATTGATTTTGCTGACACAAAAGATAAAGTGCTGGTGTTTTTCAAGCTGCGACCCGAAGTAATTACTGATCAAAATCTACACAATAATATTCTTGTTTCGTCTATGTTAGAATCACCTATTAATTCCCTTTACCACGCTGTCCGGCAAGTATTTGCACCAATGTTATTAAAGGTGAGTAAATTAAAGTAGCTTGTATGATTGTTGATTTTAGCCTAAGTCTTTGGATAAATGCTTTCATACACACAAATATAAATATTTATTATTTTGTTTATGGGTAATATTAGTATTTTAGTTTATAAATTAAAATATTTTTTATTTTTAATTAAAAAAATATAATGTAAGCTTTGTTGACAAATAGAGAAATTGGAAAAAGATGTAAAATGCAACCTACATCCATCCTTAAATTGTGATAGTAAATGACCTTTATAAAGTTTTAACTGTTGAAAGGACTTTTATCCTTCTCTTAAGAGATGGAGGTAGTGCCAGGCTTTATGTGAAACAGGTATATTTGGACTTAGTTTTTGACAAGGTTTGAGGAAGCTTGTTTGTCAAGATATTGATTATCATGTGCTCTTGTCTGATTTTATTTAGGATCAGGAATGGAGCAGAAACTTTGATCCCAAACTTCAGAACCTTTTGAGCGAACTAGAAGCTGGTTTGGGTATAGTTCTACGAAGATCAGATACTAACTTATCAAAACTGAAATTTAAGGAAGATGACACACGAGGTATTTAGCCATAATTTTATCAAAGAAAGTCAAAACCATTGCCTTATTACTACATAGTAAATTAATATACTTTTCAAATATTTCTTTGCACCTTTGGATCCTCTCTGAGCTTGAGCTGATTTTAAATGTATAGATTTATGTATGGATTTGGAGAAGGGGGAAGTGTAATCTTTTTTAAGGTGCAGTTTATGGAAGTAATATAGTTGATTCTCATTGTTTTCAGTAGTTCTGTTTTATTAAGTCGCTGTGAGCACTGAATTAGCAGATACTGAAACATTGTGCCTAGGATCCTGTGAGCCTCTGGGCATAACATTTTCACCAGCTATTCAACATATAACCTTATGTTAGGTGTGTTTTTTTAGACACATTATTTGATATACATTGTTGATGAATTATCACTGAGCTCATGGGCAACGGCACTGTAACTCATGCTTATATGAAGCTTATCTAATAGAAGTATGTTCTCTTTAAGGCACATCACAGTGTTCTAGTGCTAGGAATAGGAGACAGCACTTCTTAACTGTGTTGGGGTCAATTAAATAGCAAAATCACCAACAAAAAGCACAAAATGTGAAACTATGATGCTACTTAGACTACGAAAAAGACATTTATTCACAGTAGGAGATAGAAAAAAGACAAGCAGTGTTGCTTTGTTCAACCTTAGCTGGGAACGGTATGTGTTGGGCAACTAAAATTTCTCACAGCTCTGTATCTGCAAATGACCATGAGTGCTCGGAGAGTGTTGACTTTGGATACGTATAAATGTTAATGAGTAGGTGACTTCATAAATCCATAATCTGTGAGTAATGAGGATTGATACTAATTGTATATTTGCAAAGATAAGCCAGTGACTGTTATTTTAAAATGTATTTTTTTCTGAAGCTGATTATAATTTTGTGGTCATAGATAAATTATTTCCTAAGAACAATTAAGATGAAACTCATGACATACAGAAATCATTGGTTTAAAATAGTAGATTAAAAAAAAATAGTAGATCTAGCTTTATAGTTTGCTTGAATAGTAAGATAAATCCTTTTTAAATCATTTCTGAATCTCATACAACCAGAAAGATTAGTGAATTTATTTCCGGCATGTGATTAAGCAACTAGAGATTGTCCATTTCATTAGGAAACTTAAATGCAAATTTGAAAGAAAACTGTTTTAATTTGCTTATTTTTTTCTTCCAGTTTTATTGAGATATGATTGACATACAACAGTGTATAAGTTTAAGGTGTATAGTATAACAATTTAACTTAAATACTTCAAACAATGATTATCACATAAGTTTAATGAATATCCATCACCTCATATGGATACAAAATTAAAGGAATAGGAAAAAATCTTTTTCTTGTTATGAGAACTCTTAGGATTTACTTGCTATCTTAACTCTTTCATGTATAACATATCAGTGCTAATTAATATTTATCATGTTGTATCTTCCTTGGTGGCTCATTGGTATAGAATCTGCCTGCCAGTGCAGGAGACATGGGTTCTATCCCTGGTCTGGGAACATATCTTAGAGAATGGAATAGCAACCCACTTCCGTATTCTTGCTAGGAGAACCTCATGGACAGAGGAGCCTGAGGACTATAGTCCAAGGGTTTGCAAACAGTCAGACATGACTAAATGACTGAACAAAACAAAACAACGTTGCATCCCTACTAATTTATCTTTTGAAAGTTGTACCTTTTAACCATCTTCATTCAATTCACTGTGATGATCACTATGATGAGTCTGGTTATAATATGTCACCATGGAAAGATAGTCCATATTTCTTAACTGTATTCCCTACAGGGTACATTTGATACCAGTGACTCATTTGTTTTGTAACTGACGGTTACAAAGCTTGGGTTTCTCCAGGAACTTGCAGTTGAATCCAGGCATGGCGGGTGGGCACTGGTAAGCACATGGTGGCCCTATAGATTGTGCCTCACTCTGGCCATGAGCTGGTGGCGCCAACTCTTTATAACTCTGCTTTTCTTTTAATGTTCATTTGTTTTGTTTCTTGGATTCCACACATAAGCGAGATTATTCCGTATTTGTCTTCCACTGCCTGCCTGACTTAGCATAATGCCATCTAGGCATATACATGTTATCACAAACGGCAAGATTTTGTTCTTTTTTATGACTAAGTAATATTCCATTGTATATATGTACTACATTTTCTTTTTCTGTTCATCTGTTTATGGGGATGTAGGTTGCTTCTGTATCTTGGCTATTGTAAATAATGCTGCAGTGAACATAGGAGAACATATATCTTTTTTAGTTAGTGTTTTTGTTTTTTTCATATAAATGCCCAGAAGTGTAATTGCTGGATCTTATGGTAGTTCTAGTTTTAATTTTTTGAACAATCTCCATGCTGTTTTCCATAATGACTGCTCTACTTTCCCTTCCATTTTTCATGTGCCTGTTGGCCATCTGTTTCTTTTCTTTGGAAAAATGTTTATTCAGATCCTCTGCCTATTAAAAAAAAATTTTAATAACAAAGCAATGTTATTTTTTGATATAGAGTTATATGAATTCTTTGTATATTATGAATATTAATCCCCCTTCCCCACCTTATTGGGCTTCCCTGGTGGCTCAGATTATAAAGAATCTGCCTGCAGTGTAGGAGACCTGGGTTCAGTCTCTGGGTCAGGAAGATCCTTTGGAGAAGGGAATGGCTACCCACTCCAGTATTCTTGCCTGGAGAATTCCATGGAGGAGGCTGCCAGGCTACAGTCCATGGTGTTACTAAGAGTTGGACACAACTGAGCGACTAACACTTTCACTTTTCACTTTCAGCCCCTTATAAGAAACATAATTTGCAAATATCTTCTCCCATTTTGTAGGTGGCCTTTCCATTTTGTTGATAGTTTCCTTTGCCGTATAAAAGCTTTTTAGTTTTATGTAGTTCTATATGTTTATTTTTGCTTCTGTTTACGGTGCCTGAGAGCACAGATCTAAGCAAATAGTACTAAGAACAGTGACAAAGAATGTACTCTGTTTTCTTCTAGAAGTTATGGTTTCAGGTCTTATACATTTAAGTCTCTAATGCATTTTGAACTTATATTTGTATATGATGGTGGAGAAAAGTCCAGTTAATTCTTTTGCATGTAGCTGCAGTTTTTCCAACATCTTTTATCAAAGAGACTATCTTTTCCTCATTGTATACTCTTTCCTCTTTTGTCATCTATTAATTGTCATAAGTGTGAGTTCATTGCTGGGGTTGCTGTTCTTTCCATTGGTCTATGTATCTGTATTTGTGTCAGTATCATACTGTTTTTGATGACTGTAGCTTTGCAGTATCATTTGAAATCAGGGAGCATGATAACTACAGCTTTGTTCTTCTTTCTCAAGATTGTTTTAGTTATTTGGGGTCTTTTGTATTTCTAGACAGTCTTTAGGATCTCTTTTTCTAGTTCTGTGAAAAATGCCATTGGTATTTTGATACAGATTGAATTGAATCTGTAGATTGCCTTGGATAGTATGCTCATTATAGCAATATTAATTCTTCTAATCCATGAACATGGTATTTCTTTCCGTTTCTGTTCAATTTTTTAATCAGTGTCTTATGCTATTCTGAAATATAGGCTTTTAAGGTAGGTTTATTCCTAGGTATTTTGTTCTTTTTTGGTGTGATTATAAATGAGATTGTTTTCTTAATTTTTCTTTCTGGTAGTTAGTGTATAAGAATACAATGGATTTCTGTATTAATTTTGTATCTTACAGTTTTACCAGATTCATTGATGAAATCCACTTCTTTTTTGTGGCATTGTGAAGATTTCCTATGTATAGTATCATCTGCAAACAGTGACAGTTGTGCTTCTTCCTTTCCAATTTGGATTCCTTTTATCTCTTTTTCTTGTCTGATTGCTGTAGCTAGGACTTCCAATACTATGTTGAATAAAAGTGGATAAGAGTGGCTATCCTTGTCTTGTTTCTGGTATTTGAGGAGATGCTTTCAGCTTTTCACCTTTGAGTATGATGTTAGCTGTGGGCTTATCACATATGTCCTTGATTATGTTCCCTCTATACCCCACTTTGTTGTTGAGAGTTTTAAATCATAAGTGGATGCTTACTTTTGTCAAAAGTTTTTCTGTATTTATTGAGGTGAGCTTGTGATTTTTATTCTTCAATTTGTTAATGTGGTATCACATTGATTGATTTTTGGATATTGAATCATCTACATCTCTAGGATAAATCCTACTTGACTGCTGTATGGTCCTTTTAAAGTATTGTTGAGTTTGATATGCTCATATTTTGTTGAGGAATTTTGCACCTATATTTATTGTGATACTGACCTTTAATTTTCCTTTTCTTTTGATTCTTTGTCTGGTTTTGATTTTGGGGAGATGCTGGCCCTGGAAAATGAGTATGGAAGGATGCCTTCCTCTGTAGTTTTTTGGGATAATTTGAGAATGATAGGTGTTAACTTTTCTCTGCCTATTTGGTAGATTTCACCAAACTCATGTGATGTGTGAAGCCGTGTAGTCCTGGGCTACAGTAATTGGGAGCTGTTTTTTTACTGATTCAGTTTCATTACTAGTAGTTGTTCTCATATTTTTCTATTTCTTCCTGATTCAGTCTTGGGAAACTATACATTTCTAGGAATTTGTTCTTTTCTTCTAGGTTGTCCATTTTATTGGTGTATAATTGTTCTTAATAATATCTGATGACTCTTTCAATTTTTGTGGTGTTAGTTCCTTTTACGTTTCTGATTTTATTGATTTTGGCCCTCTTTCCTTTTTTCTTGATGAATGTGGCAAAGTTTATCAATGATGTTTATTTTTTTTAAAGAACCAGCTCTTAGTTTCATTGATCTTTCTAATCCTTTTTAGTTTTGTTTCATTTATTTCTGCTCTGATCTTTATGACTTCTTTCCTTCTGCTAACTTTTGGTTTTATTTATTCTTTTTTTCTAGTTACTTATGGTATAAAGTTAGGTTGTCGGAGATTTTTCTTGTTTTGTGGAATAGGCTGTATCACTATAAACTTCCCTCTTAGTACTGCTTTTGCTGCATTATGTAGATTTTAGATTGTTGTGTTTTTATTTTCATTTTTCTTCAGGTATTTTTAAAAATTTTCTTCTATGATCCATTGTTTGTTTGTAGCATGTTGTTTAGCCTCTACTTGTTTGTGATTTTTTTTGCAATTTTTTTCCTGCTAGTTGGTTACTTGTCTCAGAGCATTATAGTTAGAAAAGATGCTTGATCTGATTTCAAGTTTTAAAATTTGCTGAGTCTTGTTTCTGTGGCCTAGCATGGGATTTGTCCCAGAGAATGTACCGTATATATTTGAAATAAGTGTATATTTTGCTGCTTGTGGGTATAATGCCCCATATGTATATATCTATAAGTTTATTTGGTCTAATGTGTTGTTTAAGGCCATTGTTTCCTTATTCATTTTCTGTCTGAATAATATGTCCATTGATGTAAGTGGGAGGTTAAAGTTCCCTACTATGAATTTATTATTGTCAGGTTTTCCCTTTATGTCTATTAATATTTGTTTTATGTATTAGACGTTCCTATGTTGGTTGGATATATACTTACATTGTGTTATATCTCCTTGGATTGGTCACTAATCATTATGTAATGTTCTTCTTTATCATTGGTGCCAGTCTTTATTTTTTTCATTTGACATAAGTATTGCTTTCTTGATTTCTATTTTCTTTGAATACCTTTTCCCATCCCCTTTCAGTCTCAGTGTGACTTTAGATCCAAAGCAAGTTTCCAGGAGGCAACATATATATGGGTTTGTTTTTATATCCATTCAGGCATTTTAAAGTACTTACTGATAAGTGTGTACTGATTGCCCTTTTGTTAATTGCTTAGGGGTTGTTTTGTTGTTCGTTTTTGTTCATAGAAATTGTAAAATTCATTTTCTTTACTTTGTGAATAATACAGAAATGTGCAAAATCAGCAAATGAAACCAGTTACTTTCTGGCTTTTCATTTTTAATTGTTTCCTTCTTTTTCCTAGTTTTTGAGATGGTTTCCTATTGAGATAATTGACATGTAGCATTATGTAAGTTTCGGGTACACAATACAATAATTTGACTTGCATGCAGCATGAAATGGTTGTCACAGTAAGTTTAGTGAACATCCATTATGTCATAGATATAAAGTTAAACTAAAAGTTTCCCTTGTGATAAGAAACCTTAGGATATGTTCTCCTTAGAACTTTTATGTATAACATAAACAGCGCTATTTCCATTTATAATGTTGTACATTATATCTTCAATACTCATTTAATTTTATAGCTAGTAGTTTGTACCTTTTGAGCAGCTGCATCCACTTCCTCCTCTCCTCATTCCCCACCTCTGGTAACCAACAGTCTAATCTTTTTTTCTATTAGTTTATTTGTTTGTGAGATTTTGAAGTTATAATTGACTTATAATAATATATTAGTTCTGGTACACAAAATATAGTATTTCATTATTTCTTTACATTTCAAAATGATGACCTTGATAATAGTTGATATTTCTTATTTTTCCATTTCACTTTTCAGGTATTCTTACACCAAGTGATGAGTTCCAGTTTTGGATAGAACAAGCTCATCGTGGAAGTAAACAGATTACCAAAGAAAGAGCCAGTTGTTTTAAAGAATTATTTGAAACAATTGCAAGAGTACGTGATTCATACATAGTTATATATCAGGTTTTGATAGAAATACTGTAGCATTCAATTTTTATTAGCTTTGTCTCTGTTTTAAAATCATTATTTGATGGCTCTGGACAAAATATATTCTTCAGATGTAGCAGAGTTTACTTAAGATATGTATTTAAAATGAGTACAACTTAGAAGTCCAAACTTCTGAAAAAGTTAAATTCTAATAATTAGAAAATATTTTTCTCAAAAGTATAATTACTTTTATGCAGGTAGATAGGAAAAAATGAGAAGCCCAATATTAAGAGGTTTGTCCATGTGGAGGTAATATGCTCTTTGGGAAAATTGTTCACTTTTTTCACATTAGCAGTTTGGACGACTCTGAAATATAAAAAGTCTTAGTTTGATATGTTATTAGATTGATTATTCCTTAATATATCTATGGAGAGGTTAAATAAGTGATCATTTTATTTTTTTACAAAAATTATTCTTTTCAAAATAAATATAGTAATTTTTAAATTCTAAGTATTATTTCATTATTGTCATTTGAATGAAGTGTTTGAAGTGGTTTAAAACTATTTTTGTGGTAGTGATGAAATTTTATAATAATATACCATGTGCTAGATTTGTACTATCGGTAACATTGTGCAACCCAGGAAATGAATGATTAAGGATAAATGAAGTGAAAAAGGTAGTGTATGTATAGTGTTAAATAAACACTCTATTGGATAAATAAAAGAAATGAATCCAAATTTAGAGGAAATTAGGCCAAGGGTAAAAATAAATTTATAGGGTTTATGCAATTCTTATTCTTTCTTTTGGAGCTTTTATGAAATTTATGTTTGTGAGGGATCAGATAGGGTATTTGCATAAAGAAGTTATATAGCATCTGATAGAAGAAGAGGAGAAAATAATGGCAGATATTAGAATCGTAGCATTTGAAAAACTGGCAACATTTTGTTTATATTGCCCCAGGTGCAAATACGATTATGTTTAAAAATGAATGCATTTTGGTTTTAGGAATTTTATAACTTGGATGGTCTGTCCTTATTGGAAGTGGTTGACTTGGTGGAGACAACTCGGGATGTTGTAGATGATGTGTGGAGACAAACAGAGCATGATCATTATCCTGAATCACGAATGTTACATCTCTTAGATATTATAGGTACCAGTAAAGAAATACACTTTTAAAATTTTGGAAGCTTGCCTTATTTTATTTTCTATTTTTTCCTTTAAGTCCTTCTCTGAAATGCTCCTTAATAGAGTAATTGTTGCTGAAAGTAACTCTTAGAGCAAATTATATAGGATTATTTAAGTAGTTATTTGTACATAGTTGGTTAATTTAAATCATAGTGTCAAATTCTTTGATAATCAAATTAACATAGTTTTTTTTATGTATGTAAAAAATGCATGTATTAGTTTAGACTTTATTTTTAACCAACTGAAACGTTTAATGTATATTGGATTATCTGTCAATGAAAAAATATACTTTTTGACTTAGAATATACTTTTCTCATTATTATCCTAAGGACCTATTAGACAAGTGCATAAAGGTGTTCGTAAAAGGACATTTATTACGGCATTGTTTGTAAAATGAGAGTAGAAACATAGTAGTTGAGAACTGATTATGTAATGTCATATCCATACTGTGGGACTGAGGCCTTTACAAAATTCTATGTATATTTCTACGCTTCAAAGATATACATGATATAATGAAAGATGCAAATATATAAATACATGTGTGCATGTGTGTTTTTAAAAAATATTTGTTATTAACAGTGCTTGTCTAAAGGTCTGGATGTGGTATTTCATAGATTGTTGACTTGCTAATTTATATATCATTTTAATTTAATAAACATGTATTCCATAGTTATTTGCTAAAAAGACATGTTCATTAAAAAGTTTGTTTTGCACCTTATTAGGTGGTTCATTTGGAAGATTTGTTCAGAAGAAGTTGGGAACTTTGAACCTCTGGGAAGATCCTTATTATCTTGTGAAGGAAAATATGAAAGCTGGTATTTCAATTTGTGAACAGTGGGTGACTGCCTGTAGTCATCTGACAGGTCAGGTGTGGCAGCGCTATGTTCCTCACCCATGGAAAAATGAAAAATATTTTCCTGAAACACTTGACAAACTTGGCAAACGCCTTGAAGAGGTATCTTCATTTGGATCTTTGTTTTTAAGTGTGAAGTAGGTTCTCACTTGTTTGAGAATGCATTTTATAATCATTAAGAACGACACATCTGATAGAAATTATTTAAACTTTTGGGAGAGAATAAGAGCTCACGTTCATGTGAGATGATTTATGCAGTTGTGTGGTACAATATCAGATGCCCAGTGGGCACTAAGTCTGGTTTCAACTTCCTTTTCTTTTTCTTTGTTGTGTGGTTATTCAGTTTTTAAGTCGTGAACTTCTATTTTGCTGTTCTTTGTTTTAAAAAAAGATAACCCACTTGTCTATGTTTGGAAGCTCTCCAACTTTCTCTTGGCTATTGAAATATTTGCAAGCAGAGACAGTATTTTAGGGAGTATTCAGTGGTAATATTTTAAATAGCTGCTTAATTTATGTAAATTAGAGTTTCAGTATAGAACTTACATATTTAACTTGAAGAGGCAGGTGAAGATTGCAGAGCTGACTTTTTCCCTTTGTGCTTAAGGGATTCATTGTTCTTTGGGGATTTTTTTGTTGTCGTCGTTGTTTTGGTAGTTTATTTTATTTTTTCTGCCTGTGCTGTGTGGCTTGGAGGATCTTAGTTCCTGGACCAGGGACTGAACTCAGGTCCAGGCAGTCAAAGTGCTGAATTCCTGACCCCTGGACTGGCAGGGAATTCCTGCTGCTGCTGTTTTTAGCCTCTTAAGAGAAACTGCATGCATACATAGAAGTAACATGGCATAATGAAGGTCAGTTTCAACAGCCACTGGCGTTATTCAGTTCTTGTTTCATCTTTGTCCTCCCTGGCTTCCATTTTTTTTTTTTTTTTGTTTCCTGAAGTATTTTTAAAGCCAATCCACGAAATCTTGTACTTTTAGTCTTAAAAGCTAATCCTAATATCAATATCACACCCAACAGAATGAGAATAATTTCTTAATATCATTATTTATGTAATCAGTATACAGGTTCACTGATTGTCTCAGAAATATTTTTAGTTGCTAAATGCTAGTTTACTTGAACCAGGTTGCTTCATAGGTAGTAGCATACAGTTCTCATACATTAAAGGAGGCAAGTAGGGTCTGGTTTTCCTGCGTTTCATGAGTTAAGTTTGATCTGTGGGTTCATGTATGATTAATCTGATTTAATTTGTTAAAATGCTGTTCACCAACTTTTTCTTATTGATTAATTGTGAGAAGTTGGAAGATGGTGGTGTTTTAATTCTGTTCTTTCTGCATTTATTAGTGATGATGGAAGAACTTTTCATCAGTTTTTTAGGTACCTGAAATATAGTGTGTATAGGAATGACAATATAGACAGTTACTTTTTTCTTTTTATCACTTTTTAGAACAATGCATAGTAAGTTAGTATCATAGTAAGTTTCATAGGCAATCAATAATTTTTTAAATAATATCATTATGAACCTATGATTTTTTTTATAAGTTTCAACCTGTTGTATTTATTATTGTAGTTATAATTACTATACTCAAATTGTCCCACCTGTGCAAAGAATACCCCTTTAAGTTGTGTCTGTGTCATTTTGATATGAATCCATTATTTCGTTGGTAACTTTTTTACATTCAGACCTCTCAAAATGTACCAACCCATCTTCTACATTTTCTGTTTTGTATGTGTAATTAGTCATTTCTCCAAAGGTCCTAGTTCTTGTTAGAGGAGAATAGTGTTTAGTGACAACAGTCTGGTTGATAAAGTAGTAAACATTTAACTTACAATGCTTTTAGGGTTTCTCAGTAGACAGCATTGTTAAATTAGTCTTTTTGTTTTTATCAAGAAAAAAATCGTGAAATTTGTGCTGATATTTTCAATACAAATGAAAGATTATACCATTTTTACTTAGCCTTTTAATTACCTTTTGATGGTTGGTAGAAAATTTAAATACAAAATGAAATGTTTTCCAACTGTTTGTAAGTTATATATAATGGAGTTGTTAGCATATATTGTTTCATTATTAGAAGAGCAAATTTAACACAGACTAATGAAAATCAGAAGGTTTGCTATAGTAAGGAGGAGAGACTAAAACTTTACTTAAAATAAGTATTAAAACCAGTTTTAAAATATTTAGATTTTATATGTATTCAGTAGATTTGAGCACACTGATTGATAGTGCAGTGTGTCTTTGAGCATCACTTTGAGTATTGATGAGTAGTAATTATCAAGTTTATAGGTTCAGTTTTATTTTTCATTTCAAGAAACCGAGGTTAAAGAAATTCTTGCCTAATAACTTTAGATTTTGGATTATTTGTGTTGATTTATTGATATGAGTAAATTTCTTGTTTTAATATTTTATGTTTTAGGTCTTGGCTGTTAGAACAATTCATGAGAAACTTCTCTATTTTTCACCTGCCAGTGATGAGAAAATTATATGCCTGGCTCGAGTATTTGAACCTTTTGCTGGCCTGAATCCTGTGCAATATAATCCATATACTGAGGTTGAGTATATATATGTGTTTGTCTGCATAATTTCCTGTTTGTGTTGTTCTTTTTAAAGGCAAATTTTAAAAATAATAAAGTCTAACTGTATTGTTTAGCCTTTATGGAAAGCTGCAGTGTCTCAGTATGAAAAAATTATTGCACCTGCGGAACAAAAAATAGCAGGAAAATTGAAAAACTATATTTCAGAAATCCAGGATAGTCCACAACAGGTAAAATATTGAAATATTTAATTTTTAATATTTCTCTTAAGCTATTTGAGGAGATATGCATGTTTTTACCTAGTTGATTCATTTAGGATGAACATATACTTATTTTGTTTTGTATTAGCTGCTTCAAGCATTTCTGAAATATGAAGAGCTGGTGAAGCGTCCAACCATAAGCAAAGAATTGGTGCTAGAAAGAGAAACTTTATTGGCAAGACTTATGGACTCAGTTAAAGGTAAAAGTTTATTAGAGATTATAGTGTTTGCTTGAAAATTATTTTTGTAGATTACTTTTCTTTTGTTGTAAGATAACAAAAGATATTTTTGTTTAAGATATTTTTATGACATCTGTATGTTGAAGATTAATTTATTGTTTCTGTAATAGATGACAGGCTTTTAGAATTAGCTGGCTATTTCCTTTCTCACTTGATACATGGTGAGGTCCCTGAGGATGATCAACTATTACTGTTTTTCTATACACAATATTTGGCATAGTGTTTGGTACATAGAAGGCATTTTGGAAAACTTTGCTGAATATGTGTAATCATTTATATGATTTAAATGTTTATAGATTTTCGATTAGATTTTGAAAATCGATGTCGTGGGATTCCTGGTGATGCATCTGGACCACTTGCTGGCAAAAACCTTTCCGAAGTTGTCAATAATATAGTTTGGGTTCGCCAGCTGGAACTGAAGGTATTCATTTAAATAAAAATTGAAGGACACGAATTGTGAAATATGCTAAATTAATGTAAAGGCAATCTAGCACTATAGTGAAAACATTAAGAAAACATTTCCATCTAATTTCAAGTGATAATTAAAATTGTCAAAAACTGAAAAATATGAAAAAATCTATAATTTTCAAAGGATTTTTAAATTATTTGAAGTGTATTTTTACAGGATCCTGGTAGGTGCAAAGTATATATCTATAAGTATGTTTATATAAATAAATTATCCTAGGTTGAAAGGAAGTTAAAGGAAAATTGCTGCCACTACCTTAAGCAGTACCATAAATACCATAAGGTATTGCTTAAGGTAGTGGCAGCAATTTATAGATTTAAAGGACTATTATTTTAATATTATCAAAGTTGATCTAAGAATCTTATATGCTTACTAATTAGTGTGTGGTACAATATCTTGCATTCGACTCATGTAATAAATATTTGTTGGTTATATGATTAAGAGCAAGCAAATTGTTATTAGTAGTAGTATTATAAAGGCTAGCAAATTTGAGAATTCTACTTATTCAATTTTATATTTTGATGTTTTTTTCTCTAATACTCTGCTTAATTTTGTCATTCAGCTTTCCAAAATGCTGCATTGTTCTTTGCATAGTTGTGGAGGAAAGGCATCCAAATTGGCCTAATTATTGTTTGAACTCTGAACCAGAGCATTCAGTAAAGGGCTTAAAGTTCTACGTAACATATTTGGGACTATTGTTGAGTTCTTGGAGTCTCCTCTAAATTTCCTTTCTCGCGCCCTTCAAGTTACGCCTTGTATGTGCTATCCTCTGTGTTTTGCTCTTCTGAGGTGGTGTAATTCAGAAGCACAGCAGCAGTTGATATTCTTAAATTCACTGGAAAATCTTCTATTTTACTGTTTGTGGATAAATGGGAAAATAGTTTCTGTATCACAGACCAGAGAAGGGTGCTGATTTTATGCTAACTTTTTTAGAATTTAAGTAATAAATATTCTTGTAATTTGGCTTTTTAAGGTGGATGATACTATCAAGATTGCAGAAGCTCTTTTATCTGACTTGTCAGGGTTTCGGTCTTTCCATCGAAGTGCTGAAGATCTCTTAGACCAGTTTAAACTATATGAACAAGAACAATTTGATGATTGGTCCAGGGATATTCAGTCTGGTTTATCTGATTCCAAATCTGGTTTGTGGTAAGTATAAGTATACTACCCAGTGAAATCTACAAAAGAATCTTTTTTTTACATTATTCATTCAGTGACAAGATTGTTTTCTGTTTGGTTAGTTTTTGATGATCAACTTTTAAGTCATTGAAGTTGGAAACTTTGACCCCCTTTCCTTTGCTTCTAACATCTGTTCCCCAGAACAGCAGATTCTTAATTTGGAATTAGGCTTTGATGCTCCGTGGTTTTTTTGTTACTGGTATATGAATGTTTTCCTACCTTTTTACATTAATATTATATATCCCCCATACAGACATTTTAAATGAAAATTTCATTTTTTTAAGCTCTTTGAGATGAAGAATGTTTCTTTTTGGTGTCTAATATAGTAAGGGTTTGTAAATATTTATTAAGCTATATTGAATGTAATTTAATTGGTTAACCTTATTATTCTAATGGGTATCTAAAATGGATGGCCTGAAAAAACCATTGTTTCTTTGTTCAGGTCAACTTTCCCTAGTGTGTTATTGTCCGGTATGTTTTAAAACTTGCCATGTTTTCATTTTTAGAAACTTGGTACTTTATAAAAGTAACTTTGGCATAATATGAAATTCTGTTTCTTTTGCCTATACTGCTGCAACAAGTAATTAGGCCAAAGTGGTAGCTTCCTAAACTGAATGAATGATTTTTTTTTTCTTTTATCTTGCATTTTGGCTTTGGAAGAAGAATTAAAGAACTAAAGATGCTAAAGCATAATGATTATAACTTTATGCCATTTAATTCTTTCCCTTTCTACCCTGAACCTAAAATATGAGAGGTAGTTCTACCTTGCCCCCTTCACCCAAAGTAAAGAGTTCTTTGGTCGGTTGGTTTTGGAGAATTAGCACGTTTATCACTGCAGCTCTGGTGGAGACCCACCGTGTAAGATAATGTATCAAAAGGGCTGAGATCTGCAGTAAAAACCCGGTTTAACTTTGTTCAGCCTGGTTCTTCCCGATTTGGTGATGAAACTCCTGACTCTCACTTTGTTGTTGTTTTGGTTTTTGGTAAACCCATCATTGTTACATAGAAGTAAGTGTGTTTTGGAACATATTTCAGTATATGTTGGAATGTAGAAACTAACTTTGAATATTAGTTTCAAAAAAGCCATTTAAAAATATCTGCTTTTTATTATGCTTCGTTTTATGTGTTATTAAGTAGACTGAATAGATTAGTTCTTTGCTTTTCTGTAGCTTACTTTCTAAGACCTGCACGTTCTCCTAATTGTGAAAGTGATTTGAAAGAAAGAGTATTATATAAACCTGATCCTGAAAGAGGATTATAAAAAGGAAGTACTTTAAATTTAATTTATATCAGTGTTTTCACAATCCAGGGAGACTTGAATGTCCCAATGTAAATTTTGCTATTGTGGCTTTAGAAGAACAGATAGAAAAGAGAGTCTTTACATAGTGAAACAAAGGGTAGAGGAATGAAGTATTTGAATATCTCTATTTTCATTGGAAGGACTGATGTTGAGGCTGAAACTCCAATACTTTGGCCACCTGATGTGAAGAGCTGACTAATTTGAAAAGACCATGGTACTGGGAAAGATTGAGGGCAGGTGGAGAAGGGGACAACAGAGAATGAGATGGTTGGATGGCATCACCAACTCAGTGGACATGGGTTTGGGTGGACTCTGGGAGTTGGTGATGGACAGGGAGGCCTTGGCGTGCTGTGGTTCATGGGGTCGCAAAGAGTCGGACATGACTGAGCGGCTGAACTGAACTGAACTAATATTTTAATATTCATTATTATTCATCCTTTAATAAAAGTATTAAAGAATCAGATAGACTGACTAAAAATCTGAAATACATTTTAGAAAATGAATCAAATTATGATGGATTTGATGTCTATTTTGAGTCTTAGCTGAATTTTAAGAGATTGATTTTTCTGAGTTCAAAGACTGCTTGGTTGAAATATTAATATGATAGTATATTTTGGGTATTACAGTTTGTTATCAAGATCTGAATTGTGAAATGTTATGTCAAATACATATAATTTGAAAAATATAATTAAAAGCTGTTTTTTACTTGAATTTCCTTTGTTAGGCTTCCCTGGTAGCTCAGTGGTAAAGAACCCACCTGCCAATGCAGGACATGTGGGTTCAATCCCTCGGTGGGGAAGATCCCCTGAAGAAGGAAATGGCAACCTCCTTCAGTATTTTTGCCTGGAAAATCTCATGGACAGTGGAGCCTCATGGGCTATATATAGTCTATGGGGTTGCAAAAGAGTTGAGCATGACTTAGTGACTGCTGCTGCTGCTAAGTCGCTTCAGTCGTGTCCGATTCTGTGTGACCCCATAGACGGCAGCCCACTAGGCTCCCCCATCCCTGGGATTCTTCTGGCAAGAACACTGGAGTGAGTTGCCATTTCCTCCTCCAGTGCATGAAAGTGAAAACTGAAAGTGAAGTCGCGCAGTCGTGTCCGAATCTTTGCGACCCCATGGACTGCAGCCCACCAGCCTCCTCCGTCCATGGGATTTTCCAGGCAAGAGTACTGGAGTGGGGTGCCAGTGCCTTCTCTGGACTTAGTGACTAAAGAGCAACAATTTTATGTTTACAGCAAAGTTGTGAAAACTGTTATGTTTTTAATCAATCAAAAGAATGAATCACTTCTCGGCCTTTTGGCCAAGATCAAGTGTAAAAGAGTGAGAACATGAAATTTTGAAATGCAAAAAGTTATTTATTTTGTTTTGTAGTATTGAAGCTAACAGCCGAATCATGGAGTTGGATCCTAGTGATGGATCGTTAAAAGTGCTTTATTCGGATCGGTTGGTGATTCTTCTGAGAGAAGTTCGTCAGCTTTCTGCACTTGGCTTTGTTATTCCTGCCAAAATACAGCAAGTTGCAAACGTTGCACAGAAATTCTGCAAGCAAGCAATTATTCTGAAACAAGTATGAAATGATATTTTTGAAAACATGGCTATTCTGAGTTTATTACTTTAGAATATTTTAAGGGCTTTGTTTTCTGCTTTTGATTTTATTAGGCTAATAGGATAGCACCATTAAGTCTATGAAGTTATAGTTTGCAAATGACTGCATTACAAACTTTGCTTTGTAATCCTCTATGTGGGAATTTTATTAGCTTGAGGTATTACTGTTACTGCTTTTCATTCTCAAAGCATTTGGAAAAATAGAATATTATTCTCTCTTTTTTTCTTTTTTCTTTCATGTTACTATCATGGACCCTAAAGGGCTTTCTAATTAAGAGCCCTCTGTCTGCTTGCTAGGGGCCGATTCTTAGAAAATTATCCAGCTGATGCACATGTTTCTGTTTTTGTTTATTTCCTCGGTCTTTGTCATCAAATCATTTGCCTGTTTAAAACCAGCTGTTATTTCCTCATTGTCTGTCTCCTTAGCATAGTATCCAAGACCTTTCTTAGTCATGCCCTAGCTGAAGTTACTGAATGTGGTGGATCCTCACCCCTTCATGTTGCACCCTTGCTTCGGTAATATGAACCTTGGCTCTCCTCTGAACCTGTCTCTGTGCACTGATTCCTGTTCCCTCTGGTTGAAGAATTACAAGTAACCTTTTAACTCGCAGCTCAACACTTTATTTGTTGTGTCTTCTTTTAATTGATGGTTCTTTATTTTGTATGCAGTGTGCAAGTCACTCTTGGAATGCTTTTATGTAGTTTTGGAGTTTTACATTCTTTCTCTCATTTGATTAATAGAGAACAGGAGCAGTATCTTTTGTGTATTTTCTCGTTTATTGTTTCATCCAACAAAGACCCACTGAGCACTTGTATTGCCAGGTGCAGTGTGGTGAGTGTGTAAACTGAATGTGTTACTGTCATGCTCAGGTGGAGGGCCTCTCACCTTTGACACTTCTGACATTCTGGACGACTTTTTTTTTTGTGAGGGATGGCCTGTGCATTGTAGGATGTTTAGCAGCACATCTGGTCAGTAGCACCTACTTAGTCCTTACAATTGAAAATATCTCCAGACATTGCCAAATGTCCTCTTGGGTGCAGATCATCCAAAGCTGAGAATCACTGGTCTAGTGGGAGAAAGCAAACTAAACATTGAGTTCTCGTTAAATATCAGGCCTTCTGGTAAATGCTGTATTTGTGTTATTTCGATTTACTCCCACTCCCAGTTTTACTGATCTAATTGGTGATCAGACTTGTAACGTAGGTTTTCTAGTGCTACACTGCTAGTGAGTTATGAAGCTAGAATCTGAGATCAAGTCTCCCTGACTCCAAAGCCCATATTTATTCTATTAAAATTCATGTAGTGATGACGTGTGCACAAGTAGGTTGAGTGCTGTATTATAGATGGGCTTTCCTGGTGGCTCAGCAGTAAAGGATCTGTCTGCCAGTGCAGGAGACATGAGTTTGATTCCTGGGTGGGAAATATCCCCTGGAGAAGCACATGGCAAGCCACTCCCGTATTCTCACCTGGAGAATCCCATGGACAGAGGAGCCTGCTGAGCTGCAGTTCATGGGGCTGCAAAAAGTTGGACTCGACTAGTGACTGAAAAACAGAAACAGTATTACAGATAGATTTCAGAAAGTCCTGTGAAAGAATTGAGGTGGGGATTTTCCATTATTTTCCTGAGTAAGGTAGAGATGTGCTGCTGGGCTTAGTCGCTCAGTCGTGTCTGACTCTCTGTGACCCCGTGGACTGTAGCCCACCAGGCTCCTCTGTCCATGGGATTCTCCAGGCAAGAACACTGGAGTGGGTTGCCATTTCCTCCTCCAGGGGATCTTCCCAACCCAGGAATTGAACCGGGGTCTCTTGGATTGCAGGGAGATTTCCTTACCAGCTGAGCTATCAGGGAAGCCCAGGGTAGGGATAGTATCAGATAAATATTTTCAGAGGGATGATGTTTCGTGTGAGTTTGAAAGAGTATACATATGTTTTTTCAAGAGCACAAGATAGAGTGAGTGATCATTTCAGAGAGGAACTCTGTATTCTAAAAGCTGAGAAGCTTGCTGACTTTTCTATCCTAAGTATTTACTGTAACAAAATCTCAGAGGATGTGAATGGTCCTACAGTATTTGTGTTTACTCCTAGAACAACTACAGGAATCTGCTGTGTGTGTCTTTTCTCACTTGTTTATTTTTGGTTGCGCTGAGTCCTTGTTGCAGCTGCTGGTAAGCTGGGGCTACTCTTGTTGTGGAGCATGGGCTCTAGAGCTTGAGGGCTCAGGAGTTGTGGTGCTCGAGCTTAGTTCCTCTGTGGATCTTAGTTCCTCTGTGGGATCTTCCCAGACCTGGGCTCAAACTGGTGTCCCCTGCATTGGCAGGTGGAGTGTTAACCACGGGGCCACCAGGGAAGTCCCATGCCTATACACCTTTACTCGTGAGCACGCATCTAGCTAGAGTGCGGAGTATGAAGTAGGATGTTTTGACAGATAGCAGTCTGGCCAGATTGCTGTAATTTTATGTATTATTTTGCTTCTGTTTTTTTGTCTGGGCTTTTTCTGTAACTACTATTATGATAGAGAATATGTAGAGTGAGTATTCCCCATCAAGTACATTTTTATGCATGTTAGAAGAAAGAAGTGACTTGTTATAAAATTAGTTAAATATTTTTTAAGCACCTGCTCTGTGCCAAGAATTTTGTGACATGCTGGGAATACAAAAATTAAGACGGTGTCTTTAAAGTCCTTAATTAAATTCACTCCACAGTGTCCCCTTGATTATCTTCCATGAACCTGTCCTTTGCCCCGCCAGAGTTAACAGTGTCCTCTTTTGTCCACCTCTATTCCTTGTAGGTATCTCTATTTTTTTTTGATATTCAACAAAAATGTGACACTCATGTGTCCTCTTTAGTCCACCACTGTACCTTGTAGGTATCTCTATTTTTTTTTTTTGATTCATTGATTAATTCAACAAACCTGTGACACTATGACCTGTGACGCTATTATGGGAAATAGCAAATGCTTGGGTAATACAGTATAAGGTAGTGATGAGCACATATTTGAAGAAAAAGAAAACACAGTAAGAGGATTGTGACAAATCCTGCCATTTTATACAGAATGGTCAGGGGAGACCTTAATGAAAAGGCAATAAGAGACTGACATGAAATGAGTGACAGAACCTCGAAGATACCTGGAGGAAGACTGTTGCAGGCAGAGGGAACGAATGCCATGGAGAGCTTCTCAGGGAAGACTCACTGAAGTTAGAGAAGCAGCACAGAGTCCACCTTGGCAGCAGTGCAGTTAGGAGGGGATTGTGCAGGACTAAAGCCAGTGTGTGTATAATGTGCCAGGGTGTGATTGTAGATTTGGGTTTCATTCTTAAGTGTGTTGACAAACCATTGGAAGTTTTAAGGTAAGAATTTTACGATTTTGCATTTTATTCTCAAATATATTGGGGATTCATTTGAAGATTTTGAGTAGGTAAAAGATACGATTTACGTTTTAAAAAAGGACTGTTCTGGCCATTTTGAATACTTTGGCTAGACCATTGGGCCACAGTTGGAAAGAGAGACCAGTTAGGAAACTGTTGTACTGGTCTTGCCAGGAGAGGAGGGTGCTTGAAATGGGGTGATACTGATGGATGTGGGGAAGGGGTTCAATTCAAAATATGTTCAAAACATATATTTTGAAGGTATAGTCAATAGACTTCTACTCAAATGGGATGTGAGAGAATTAAGGACAACTCAAAGATTTTTTTGGTTTGAGAAATGGATAAATCATTGTGTTATATACTGACAAAGGAATTGGTTTCAAGAATTGAAGGAAGAGTTCATTTTTTTTAGCACTTTAACATGCTTTATGGTTTCCTCTGATTCCCTATGAGACTGTGAAATTCTTGATTTCAGGGACTAGGTTTTATAGTCTTTGTTTAATCAGCCCCTAGAACATGACTTGGCAAATTAGAGGAACTCAGCACATACTTATACTTGTTGCTTTTGTTCATTAGTACATGCATAAATCCTCTGTTGGAGATGAGAAACTAATTTTTTGTTAAATTTTATAATTGAGAAGGGTTAATATTTCCATTCAAATAATTAAAAATGAAGAATTGAAAATTAAGTGTGCTATTTATCATTAATTATTGCTAATTAGAATTTTTGTTTGTAGGTGGCACATTTTTACAATTCTATTGATCAACAGATGATTCAAAGTCAGAGACCAATGATGTTACAATCTGCCTTAGCATTTGAACAGATAATTAAGGTAAATGGACTTTTTATGTTATTTTACTTAGATTTTACATGTAAAGTGTTTCTTATTTGTTGGTTTTTAGTATACCCCTGAGCTTAACATAGCCATTAATGTAAGGCTATATTTTGCTACCCAATGACTTCCTTCAGTTTTAACAAGTAACCTTTTTTTACAATTGTATTTAAACACTTGTAATGTTTCACATATTTTGGTGCTTCTTGTGATCAAGTAACTATATATATATATATATATATAATACTAACTTATGTTACGTTTACTTATTCACTGTAGTGTGAGGTCCTTATACACTAGACTCTTTAGTACTTTTCCATTCTCTCCTGATTTTATAATTTATTTTATTTGCTCTTTATTTATGCTTATTTAAATATCCACGCATATGAAATTAGGAAAACCCTCAATAGTTTTTAAACTGTTAGTATGTGTGTTCACTTTTTGAAATACACAGTTTTAGTTTTCACAGACTTGAAATATTTAAAAAAAATTAGAAGAGGACTATACCCTTTAGTTCTTGTTTTTACAGTGGATAGCTGGTGTTGTGGTTCTTAAGACTACTCCCAGGTTCTGTGATTTATAGGAGGACTCATAGGACTCAAGGTATAGTTGTACTCACAGCTGATTTATTTATGATTTATTACAGGGAGAGGGTGCAAAGCAAAATCAGCAAAGGGAAAGGTATATGAACTGAAGGCCTGGGGAAGCTGGTGCAGGTTTTCAAGGGTCCTTTCCCTGGGAGTCACCCAGGGCATGCTTAATTCCTCTAGCAAGAAGTAACACATGTAAGATGTTGCCTTACTAGGAAAGATCATTAGCGACTCATTGCCCAGACTTCTACTGGGGACTGGTCATGTAGGTATCTTCCTCCTTAACATGTGCCAAAACTCCAGAATTCCAGAAGACAGTCAAGTGTTAAGCATAAACCAAATTCTTTAGACGCAGTGAACCACTCTTAAAAATTAGAATGTTAGGAACTCTTGCAAAATCCAACTTCTCAGATGCCAGCTAAGGGCCAATCTTTTAAGCAAACCTTTTAAGGGACAGCAGTCAGACCTGCTAAGTTAGTTATTTTTCTGCACACTAGTACTCAGGCTTAAAATTTACTAGAAGTTACATAATTCATATTGTGCATGTTATTATAATTTTTTTCTATTTTCAGAGTTCAATATGAGTTTATGATGGAAAATTTCAAAAATGTAGGTGAACAAAAACAAGAAATGTTTTAGTATTGTACTACCAAGACTTGGCCATTCTTAAACAGTCTGGTGTCTATACCGTTTTAAACATTTTTCCTGTGCATATTTGCAAGTGTACTTTTTGAAAATAGGATATTACTTTGTTATTTTTAACCTTTTCATCTCATAGATAATGTTTTAAATCCAAGTGTTTAGAACTCTTTCTTCTCTAATAAATATATTCAAAATTATATCTGTTGATATGTCTAAAGACAAACCTTATTTTGAGGATTTGAGTCATGAGAAGTAAACAATTATATATTTTTGGTCAGTTGCTAAGTTGCGTCTGACTCTTTGTGACTCCTTGGACTGCAGTATGACAAGAACTCTTTTTTTGCCTGAGATCTTGCTCACATTCGTGTCTGTTGAGTTGGTGATGCTATCTGTAGCATATGTCTCATCCTTTGCCACCCTTTTCTCCTTTTGCCTTCAATCTTTCTCAACATTAGGATCTTGAAAATGAGGGCTTTTTGCATTAAGTAGCCAAAGTATTGAAGCTTCAGCTTCAGCATCAGTCCTTCCAATGAATATTCATGGTTGATTTCCTTTAGAATTGACTGGTTTGATCTCCTTGCTGTCTAGGGGCTCTAGTCTTCTACAGCACCATAATTCAAAGGTGTCATTTCTTTGGCAGTCAGCTTTCTTTATAGTCCAACTCTTACATCCGTGCACTACTACTGGAGAAACCATAGCTTTGGCTAGATGGACCTTTGTTGGCAAAGTGATGTCTCTGCTTTTTAATACACTGTCTAGATTGGTGATAGCTTTTCTTCCAAGGAGTGTCTTTTTGTTTTTTAATTTATCTTTTTATTGAAGGATAGTTGCTTTACAGAATTTTGTTGTTTTCATGTGTTTGTTAGCCATCTGTATGTCTTCGTTGGAGAAATGTCTGTTTAGGTCTTTTTCCCACTTTTTGATTGGGTTGTTTGTTTTCTGGTATTGAGTTGTATGAGCTACTTGTATACTTTGGAAATGAATCCTTTGTCAGTTGTTTCATTTGCTATTATTTTATCCCATTCTGAGGGTTGTCTTTTCACCTTGCTTATAGTTTCCCTTGCTGTGCAAAAACTTTTGAGTTTAATCAGGTCCCACTTGTTTACTTTTGTTTTTATTTCCGTTACTCTAGGAGGTGGGTCATAAAGGATCTTGCTTTGATTTATGTCATCGAGTGTTCTGCCTATGTTTTCCTCTAAGAGTTTTACAGTTTTTGGTCTTATATTTAGGTCTTTAATCCATTTTGAGTTTATCTTTGTGTATGGTGGTAGGAAGTATTCTAATTTCATTCTTTTACAAGTAGCTGTCCAGTTTTCCAAGGAGGGTCTTTTAATTTCATGGGTGCAGTCCCCGTTCACAGTGATTTTGGAGCTCAAGAAAATCTGTCACTGCTTTTCACTTTTTTCCCTTCTATTTGCCATGAAGTGATGAGACTGGATGCCCTGATCTTAGTTTTTTGAGTACTGAGTTTCAAGTTGTTTTTTTCACTCATTCACCTTCATCTCGAGGCTGTTTAGTTCCTCTTCATTTTCTGTTAGAGTGGTATCATCTGCTTATCTGACACTGATGATATTTCTCCCTGCAATCTGGACTTGAGCTTATGATTCCTCTAGCCTGGGATTTCACATGATATACTAAGTATTTAAGTTAAATAAGCAGGGTGACCATATACAGCCTTGTCATACTCCTTTCCCAATTACTGAACTGGTTCCATGTTCCGTTTTAATTGTTGCTTCTTGACTCACATACAGGTTTCTTAGGAGATAGGTAGGGTGGTCTGGTACTCAGATCTTTTTAAGAATTTTCCACAGTTTGTTGTGATCCACACAATCAAAGGCTTTAGCATAGTCAGTAAGGCAGAAGTAAATATTATTTTTGGGATTCTCTTGCTTTTTGTATGATCCAATGGATGTTGGCAATTTGATCTCTGGTTCCTCTGCCTCTTTGAAACCCAGCTTCTACATCTGGAATTTTTTGGTTCGTATACTGCTGAAGCCTAGCTTGAAAGATTTTGAGTATAACCTTGCTAGCATGTCAAATGAACTCAGTTGTAAAGTAGTTTGAATGTTCTTTGACTTTGCTCTTCTTTGAGATTGGAATGAAAAGTAGTTTTTCCAGTCCTGTGGCCACAGCTGAGTTTTCCAAATTTGCTGGCGTATTGAGTGTAGCACTTTCACAGGGTCATTGTTTAGGACTTGAAATAGCTCAGCTGGAATTCCATCACCTCCACTAGCTTTGTTCGTCATGATGCTTCCTAAGGCCCACTTGACTTTGCAGTCTGGGATGTCTGGCTTTAGGTGAGTGACCACACCATCGTGGTTACTGGGCCATTTAAAATGTTTTCTATAGGTCTTCTATGTGTTCTTGCCACCTTCTTCTTAATCTCTACTGCTTCTTTTAAGTCCTTAACCATTTCTGTCTTTTATCTTGCCCATCCTCGCATGAAATATTCGTTTGACACCTCCAGTTTTCTTGAAGAGATCTCTAGTCTTTCCCATTCTATTGTTTCCCTCTATTTCTTTGCATTGTTCACTTAAGAAGGCTTTCTTACCTCTTTTTGCTTTTCTCTGTAACTCTGCATTTATCTGGGTATGTCTTTCCCTTTCTCCCTTGCTTTCCACTTCTTTTCTTTCCACGGCTATTCGTAAAGCCTCCTAAGACAACCACTTTGCCTTCTTGCATTTTTTTTTTTTTCCTTTGGGATGATTTTGGTTGCTGGCTCCTATATAGTGTTACAAACTTTCATCCATAGTTCTTTAGGCACTCTGTCTACCAGATCTAGTCCTTTGAATCTGTTTGTCACCTCCATTGTACAATCATAAGGGATTTGATTGATGCTTTTGAACTGTGGTGTTGGAGAAAACTCTTGAGAGTCTCTTGAACTGCACGGAGATCCAACCAGTCCATCCTAAAGGACATCAGTCCTGGGTGTTCATCGGAGGGTCTGATGCTGAAGCTGAAACTCCAATACTTTGGCCACCTGATGCAAAGAGCTGACTCATTTGAAAAGACCCTGATTTGGGAAAGGTTGAAGGCAGGAGGAGAAGGGGACAACAGAGGATGAGATGGTTATATGGCATCACTGACTCGATGGACATGAGTTTGGGTAAACTGCAGGAGTTGGTGATTGACAGGGAGGCCTGACGTGCTATGGTTCATGGGGTCGTAAAGAGTTGGACATGACTGAGCGACTGAACTGAACTGATACCTGAATGTCCTAGTGGTTTCCCCTACTTTCTTCAATTTAAGCCTGAATTTTGAAATAAGGAACTCATGGTCTGAGCCACAGTCAGCTGCAGGTCTTGTTTTTGCTGACTGTATAGAGCTTCTCCATCTTTGACTGTGAAGAACATAATCAGTATGGTTTCGATATTTACCATCTGATGATGTCCATGTGTAGAGTCGTCTCTTGGGTTGTTGGCAAAGAGTGTTTGCTGTGATCATCATATTCTCTTGACACAACTCTGTTAGCCTTTGCTCTGCTTCATTTTGTATTTCAAGGCCAAACTTGCCTGTTGTTCCAGTTATCTCTTGACTTCCTACTTTTGCATTCCAATCCCCTGTGATGAAAAGGACATCTTTTTTTGTTGTTGTTAGTTCTACAAGGTGTTGTTTTTCATAGAACTGGTCAACTTCAACTTCTTTGGCATCAGTGGTTAGGACATAGATTTGGATTACTGTGTTATTGAATAGTTTGTCTTGGAAATGAACTGAGACCATTCTTTTCTTCTTGAGGTTGCACCCAAATACTGTATCAAACTTTCTTATTAACTATGAGGGCTACTTCATTTCTTCTAAGGCATTCTTAACCACAGTAGTAGGTACAATGTTCATCTGAATTAAATTCGCCTGTTCCTGTCCATTTTAGTTCACTGACTCCTAAGATGTCAGTGTTCAATCTTGCCATCTTCTGTTTGACCATGTCTAATTTACCTTGATTCTTGGACCTAACATTCCAGGTTCCTATTCAATATTATTCTTTATAGCATTGGACTTTACTTTCACCACCAGACACATCCTCAACTAGGCATCATTTCCACTTTGGCCAGCCTCTTCGTTCTTTCTGGAGCTATTAGTAATTGTCCTCTGCTCTTCCCCAGTAGCAGTTTGGACACCTTCCAGCTTGGGGGTTCTCATCTTCTGGTGTCATACTTTTTGCCTTTTCATACTGGTCATGGGCTTCTCCTGGCAAGAATACTGGAGTGATTTGCCCTTTCTTCCTCAAGTGGACCACGTTTTGTCAGAACTCTTCAGTATGATGCATCCATCTTGAGTGGCCATGCATGGCATGGCTTATAGCTTCATTGAGTTATGCAAGCCAGTACAAGGTTGTTTTCCATGAGGGCGAAATAATTATACTTAGCATATGTTAAATGAGACACAGCAGGGGAAAAACTGAGATGGGAGGAGGAGGAGGAGCACTAAAGTTCCTTGTACTCCTCTTGCCACTTAGGGACTCTAATTTATTTGCTTTATACTCTGTCAGTACAGCAGTAAGTAGTGTGTGTAATTGCTCAGTAAATACTTTCTGAACGGATTCACTGCATATTCTGTTGAATATTATAATTGTTTAGTTTCACCATTCATTAGCTTTTTATTGAAGATCACTGTATGGCAGAGACTTTCTTTGTCTTACCATTTGCCAGTTCAAGTGAAGTGTAGAAACTTTGCTTGTAGTTAGGTCTCTTTAATGGCACCCCACTCCAGTACTCTTGCCTGGAAAATCCCATGGACGGAGGAGCCTGGTAGGCTGCAGTCCATGGGGTCGCGAAGAGTCAGACATGACTGAGCGACTTCACTTTCACTTTTCACTTTTATGCATTGGAGAAGGAAATGGCAACCCACTCCAGTGTTCTTGCCTGGAGAATCCCAGGGATGGGGTCGCACAGAGTCGGACACGACTGAAGTGACTTAGCAGTAGTGATAGCAGGTCTCTTTACTCCATTCACTTATTTTGTTTTAATTATTTACTATCCTCTACACGCAAAGAACACTGTATCAGATGGGGTTTGTTTCAGCCATCAAATATCAATAAGAAATTTATGAGAAGAAGGATAGTTTATTTTTTTATTTGCATTTTCTGCATCCTAGCATTCTCTTTTCCTTTCTGAAGTTCTATGTTTCTTTAAAATATCATTTTCTTCTTATTGAGAAAACTGTCTTTAGCCATACCTTGAGTAGGTTTGCTGGTGACAAATTCTCTTAGTTTTCCTTTGAGAATGTTTTTATTTTCCCTCATTCATGAAGGATGTTTTCAGCAAGTGTAAAATTCACAGTTGACATTTGTTTTCTTTTAGCACTATTTTTTGAGTTTGTTTTTTTTAAATTTAGATACTAAGTAGTAGTTAATATATTAAAATAAGTCAGAATCAAATACACATGAGTAATAACGGCAAACATTTGTGGAATACATACTATGCTAAATGATTTGTATAAAATAACTCAATTATTAGGTAGTCCTTTATTTGTATGAATATACATGCATGTAACAGATATGCTTACACATACATTTATAGATTTTTTTGGTATATGTTATAATTTCATCATATCATCATCATTTCTATTTCATACATGAAAGCCATGCCTTTAAGAGGTTTGATTACAAGCTCACTCATGCACCTAGCAAGCAGAATGCATAGGACTTGAACTCAGAACTCAGATGTTCAAAGACCACCCCCAATTGACAATTCAGATGCTACATTTCAAAAAAAAGCTTTCCAGAATTGCTGTTCTAATCTATTCATATATCCTTATAGTATAAGCAGCAATTAGTACATTACCGTATGTTTTTCATAATTAATCTTTTGGTCATTTGTAATGAGGCCATGGACCTGCAATCCTAAGGCATTTCCTGTTTTCCGGAGGCAGGATTTTCTTAGCACTTGTCTTTCCACATTCTATTATTTATTACTTTTTAATTAATTAATTAATTTTAATTGGAGGATAATTACTTTACAATATTGTGATTTTTGCCATACATCGATATGACTCAGCCACGGGTGCATGTGTCCCCCATCCTGACCCCCCGTCCACCTCCTTCCCCTCCCCATCCCTCTGGGTTTTCCCAGACCGCCGGCTTGGAGTACCCTGCTTCATGCATGGAACTTGAAAGTGTCCTTCCACTTCCTCTGGTCGCTCATGGTTTCAGCTGAGAAATCTACTGCTGTTTTCATGCCTTTCTAAGTGGCACGTTATTTCCCTCTGAGACAGTGAGGTATAGCTGGAGGACAGGCTGAGTGTATATGTTAAATTTCTGCTTGTCTCTGCAGATGCCATCCTGACAGAAGTGGAGCACTGCCTCGCTCTGCTTCCTTTTTAGCAGGGTGCAGTGCAAGTGTGTCCCCTTTGCCCTCCTGACGACTTCCCACCAAAGTGGGATAGCAGTTGGCGGTGTCCGATTGCCTCCACGCAGCGGATCCGCCCCGCTCCCCGCTAAGCCCTGACCTGGCACCCACGCTCTGTGCAGGCTGGTGAAGGGGCCGCCCCGCTCTGTCGGCGCCGCTGACCGAGCAGGGGATGGAAGAGGAGCGCCTCTCCTGGTCTCCTGAACCTGCAGAAGGGGCTGGGTTTCTACTCTGTTGGGTTGGAGTGGGGGTGTGTGTTCCTAGTCGCTCAGTTGTGTCTGGCCCACTGGGAGCAGGGTGTGTATAGCTAAAAAGGTTTTCTGTCATTCAACCACTGTTTCCCTGGTCCTGTGGCTAGAGGGAACAGGCTTCTTCTGGAGCCTTTTCCTGTCGGTCTCTGGGGATGGTTCTAGGTTGTAGACTTCTCCAGCATCCTCTTGGGATATGCGGGACCCACTAAGGAAATCCTGGTGTGTTGTTTCTTAACTGCCGATGTTTGTAGGCTGTCCATCTCCTTATTTCTGTCTTTTAGTCTTCCTATGCTTGTTTGGTGTGTTATGTCTGGGATTTTTAGCTGTAAGAGGGAGAACTTGGAAGGAACAGAGCTGCTCAATTCTGCCCAGAATGCCTTATCGTTTATAAAATAGAGAAACTAATGTGTGCTCTTTTATTGCAGGTTAGTGTTATGGACAGTTGTACTAATGACGTAGAATATTGAATCTTTTCAAAAAAAAAAAGAACTATATTTGAACACTGTTATTTGTTGTACCTTAGAATTCAAAAGCAGGAAGTGGGGGAAAGACACATATTACTTGGGATAATCCTAAAGAATTAGAAGGCTACATCCAAAAACTCCAAAATGCTGCTGAACGACTTGCCACTGAAAATAGGAAACTGAGAAAATGGCACACTACATTTTGTGAAAAGGTATATTTATAAAATTTAACAAGCTATGAATAGTGTTGTTTAAAAAGTAATTTGGATATACTTTTAAATAACTTATTTGGGAATAATTGAGACCTAAAGTTGCAAATAAAGGGTTCACAGTTGTCCTTCACCCAACTTCCCCTATCGTCAACAACTTATGTAACCATAGTACATCTATCAAAACTAGGGAATAAATTATTTTGTATTTTACAACTTTTTCATTGAAGTCCTTTTTCTTTTCAAGGGTTCAATCCCAGATACCACCTTGTATTTAAATTTTAAGGCTCTGTGGTCTCTTCTCCCTGAGTCTTTTTCATGACCTTGATACTTTTGATGAGTACTAATCAATTATTTTGTCTGTTGACTTGATTTTATATGATGCCTTCTCATTTTTAGATTGAGGTTATATGATTTTAATAGGAATACCACAAAAGTGATATTTTGCCTTTCTCAGTACATTGATCAGGTATTGAAATATGTTACTATAGGTTGAGTTAATTTTGATCACTTGGGTAAGGTGGTACCTGTCAAGTTTTTCTGTTGAAGTTTTTGTGTTCTAATTTTTGACAGGTGGTAGTTCTTATGAACATTGATTTGCTTCGGCAGCAACAGCGGTGGAAAGATGGATTACAAGAATTGAGAACTGGCTTAGCAAGTGTAGAAGCACAGGTAAAGTGTGTTTTACTTTATGTCTACACTCTGAAATATGAACTTTTCAGAATTTGAATATATGAATTAATGAAAAGTTCATATAGGTTATCTGTAAATCTTTGCTAATGAATTGCTCATAAATTTAGAATTTAACTGAAATTATGTATAAAGACCATAAATTAGTAGTGCATTTACAAATAAAAATACAACCTTTTGTTTGTCTTATGGAATACCAAATCCCTCAGTTTACACTCCGTAAACAGTTTTTCTGACTTGGTGCTTAAATATCTATCATTCATTAGTTTTCTTTTAAAAGGTGATATGTCTGTTGTGACAAAGTTAAGTGTAGGCAGAAGCCAAATTACTGAAATAACTCTGTTTCAGAATTTTTTTTGTCATATTTCAGTAAAATATCATTTCTGCATAATTTTGATATTAGATGATCTGTGTAAAGTAGTTAGCACAGAATCTACATTGAGATGTTAGTGGAATACGAGGTAGGTGTTTAAACATTTACATATATTTTTCAGTTCAAACTTTAAAAAATTATTAAAAATTGAAGTATTAGAATTTATATGTTTATGGCTATATGGAAGCAGAAAAAGTATGTAAAGTATTCTGAGCATTCTCATATTTTAAATTTATCATGTTTTTAATGTGCAATGGGTTATTTAGGGAGTGGTAAGGGAATAGAAGAGTTATACTTAATGGGAATTTTGAAAAAGGGCTATGAAATTGATAAGATATGGTTTCTGTTATTATTGCTGTTTTTATAAGATCATAAAATAAAGTCCACATATAAAATTCATTTACTAGTAACTTGATTTTTAAAATTTTGCTGGTCTTTTTGTATACTATTTATGAGCATAAAGATTAGAGATTTTCATATTTGACTTTAGATATACAAGTAGCAATTAATATATGTTTAAGATATTTAAGATGAGGGATTTTTTTGCTTATAATTTTACCAAATGTTATATAAAAGCATTAAATGAAAACCCATTCTACCACCTAATTATTAAAAAATTGACTATAACTTACTAGGGATTTCAAGCAAGTGACATGCATGCGTGGAAACAGCACTGGAATCATCAACTGTACAAAGCCCTGGAGCATCAGTATCAGATGGGCTTAGAAGCACTTAATGAGAATCTGCCAGAAATAAATATAGATTTAATATACAAGTAAGATTTTTAAAATCCAATTTAGTTTTCAGTCTATAATTTTTCAGAAATTTATGTTTTAAGGTTATTTATTTGCTTTCAGACAAGGACGGTTGCAATTCAAGCCTCCTTTTGAAGAAATTCGGGCTAAATATTATAGAGAAATGAAGAGATTCATCAGCATTCCTAATCAGTTTAAGGGAGTGGGTGAAGCAGGAGATGAATCTATTTTTTCTATTATGATTGATAGAAATGCAAGTGGATTTCTGACTATTTTCAGCAAAGCAGAAGATCTGTTTAGGAGATTGTCAGCTGTTTTACACCAGCATGAGGTATGGGACATGAAATTGTCTGTCCTGTTATAATATTCATCTGATCGAATTAGTGTTACGTATACAACTCAGTGTCTGATATTCATATTGATGTGGCATATGTTGATATTGTGTGGCATAAAATAAAAATATGCAAACCAGAGGGCCAAAGTTGAGGATGCTGTTAAAAAATCTAGATTTATGCTACAGATGAGAAAAAAGTTACCCTTAATTTTTTTCTCTTTGACTATCTGAAGATTGAGAAACTAATTTTTCTTTCTTTTCTTCTTTTGAATGTTATATCAACTTGAAATTTGATATGACTCTCGTGTCATTTTTAGTTCCTTTCAGGAAAATATATAGAAAAATATATCCTTTTCTTTATTCTTTGGATTGCGAATACGCCATGGAGGGAAGCCTTCTTCATTAATGAAATTGAGATGTTTTAATTTCTTACTTTTGTGTAGATGAATGTGAAAGTGAAAGTCGCTCAGTATTTTCGACTCTTTGCAACCCCATGGACTATACAGTCCTTGGAGTTCTCCAGGCCAGAATACTGGAGTGGGTAGCCATTCCCTTCTCCAGGGGATCTTCCCAACCCAGAAATCGAAACCATTGCAGGCGGATTCTTTAACTGAGCTGCTTAGGAGGCCCAAGAATACTGGAGAGGGTAGCCTATCCCTTCTCTAGCGGATCTTCCCGACCCAGGAATCAAACTGGGGTCTCCTTGCATTGCATGCGGATTCTTTGCGAACTGAGATATGGGTGCATCATACTAACTCTTCAGAAATAAACTCTAATTATATTTATTGCTCTTTTTATTGATCCTGAGGAGTGACTGAGAATTCAGTAAATTTCTTAACTGCCACTGCAGTGCTTCTTCTGCATTTTATTTTTCTGGAATTAATTGACTCTGAACAGTGTCAGATTTGTAACCTATAGTAGCTCTTGGCTTGGTAGAAGTGGTTTTGTCTTTGTATACATCTAACTTGAGAATGTAAAGAAAAGTGTTTTTGCAATCTCTTCAAAAATGTTTTATGATTACTGCATTTTTATATATATATTTTCCCTGTTCATTTTTTAGACTTTATGGTAAAGATTATATGTACATAACTTAAGTTGAAATTTACCTGAAACTTCTCTTTTGGCTCTTTTTATTGTTCCTGATACTTAAACGCTAATCTTTTAAATGTTCATTTATTAGTTCTAATTTTTAAAATAATATGTTTTTCATTTAAATAGGAGTGGATTGTAATTGGGCAAGTTGATATGGAAGCTCTAGTGGAAAAGCATCTTTCTACGGTACATGATTGGGAGAAAAATTTTAAAGCACTGAAAATAAAAGGGAAAGAAGTCGAACGGCTTCCAAGGTATAACGCAGAAGTTAAAGACGTTAAAGTAATATTTATACATAGTAGCAGTTTTTACCATGGGTATAGATGGGTACTCTTAACTTAGTGTACTGAAGTCAAGTCGCTGTCTTACCTTCTCCAGAGCTCAGCTATAATGCTTCAGAGTCATCTGAGTAGAGCATTGCTGAGGCTAAGAGAGCCTGTTCTAGAGGTTCTGCTGGCTGAGACCTAGTTGGATAGAATAGACTGGGGAAGAGACTTCTCTCAGATCTAACGTGTGATGTGCCCCGGCACAGTCTAAGAACTGTAAGAAGCTACTAGTGGGAGCATTCTGCGGGATATTTGACCTTAATTTTGTATTGCTCTGCCTTTCAGAAAGCCCCGGGAAGCACACAAAAAGTGCCGCATCTAGGTAGGGCCCTAAATGTGGAGAAAACCCTCTCAGGGGAATGCCATAACCTAGAATATCCTCCTTACTCTCTGAAATTCATATCAGTGGGACCACTCAATGCAGTAAGCTCTGGGAAGGAAGGGCCTTGTTGAATTGTACGTATATTGCCTATAAAGGGTAATAACACTTTTATTAATTCATTTATTCTTTCAATAAATATTTGCTGATCATTTCCAGTATGCAAAACTTTGTGCCATGAAAGTAGAAAGATGACAGAGTTCCTGAGATGAAGTCGTTTGCTCTCCAGTAGTTCAATAAGACAAATGTATTTGATGATAAAGTCAAGTACATGTAGGGGTTGAGCGCATGGGCTCTGGAATTAGATGGTTCTTACTAGCTGCATGACTTTGACAGTCACGTAGAGTCTGTGAACCTCAGTTTCCTCAACTTTAAGAAAGTTTACAGCTATGTTATTTATCTCACAGTGTTTTGAAGATTAAATGAGTAATTTGCATATAAATTAGAAGGTAATTCTCAATGCTAGTTGTTATTAATTGTTATTAATACTAGATGAAAAGTGAAATAAAGTTAGTCACTCAGTCGTGTCCGACTCTTTGCGACCCCGTGGACTGCAGCCCGCCAGGCTCCGCTGTTCATGGAATTCTTCAGGCAAGAATGCTGCAGTGGGTTGCCATTTCTTTCCCCAGGGGATCTTCCTGACCCAGGAATTGAACCCAAGTCTCCTGCGTTGCAGGCAGATTCTTTAGTGTCTGAGCCACCAGGGAAGCCCAGGATAGTCTGCACTCTGCGTCAGAGACATAATGGCTGTGGCTGTGAACTAAAGGCTGTAGAGACTTACAGGATTTACAGGGTGATGACAGCCCATCCATTTGCGGCAAAATTATTAAGATAGAAGAGTTTGATGGGTGAGAGTTGGAGGTTAAGTACGGCCTCTCAGGAAAGGATTTACATGATGAGAACAAGAAGTTGGTTAACTGAGAGTTTGATTAATGGGCTTAATCGCTCAGTCGTGTCTGACTCTCTGTGACCCCATGGGCTGTAGCCCACCAGGCTCCTCTGTCCATGGGATTCTCCAGGCAGGAATACTGGAGTGGGTTGCCATGTCCTCCAAGGGAATCTTCCCAGCCCAGGGATCAAACCAGGTCTCCTGCATTGCAGGTGGATTCTTTACCAGCGAAACTACCAGGGAAACCCAGTTTGATTAGAGTTAATGTTTTGCTAGGGACTAGAAGAAATATTTCTGGAAAGTAGCAGATAAAGAACAGATTTGGGAGAGTCTTACATTATAAAACAGGTAATTTGGACTTCATTTATGTTAGAGGGATTAGTTGTTGAGGGTTTCTAAAGAGAAGTGTGCCAGTACCAAAGCTATACATTAGGAATGTTAGTCTGGTAAAATGAGTTGTGTGGTGGAGTCAAGAGGTCCTGGAGGAAGCAAGGTTGGCCTGTCTTCATCCAGAAGACTAGTGCTAATTAACTGAATTTCATTGTTGGTATTCCAAATAAGGAGGAGGAAATATTCTGAGGTATTAAGAGGTCTTCCTGGAGGAGGGAACAGCTGTCCTCTCCAGTATTCTGGCCTGGAGAATTTCCTGGACTGTATAGTCCATGGGGTCACAGAGTTAGACCCTCGGACACGACTGAGCGCCTTTCACAAGAGGTCTTATTATTACTTTTACAGTCTATTATTTGACAGTGTGAGGTCTTAGTTGCAGCATGCAGGGTCTTCATAGAAGCATAGAAGCTTAGTTACTCTGCCATCTGTGGCATCTTAGTTCCTGGACCGGGGATCGAACCCATGTCTCTTGCATTGCAAGGCAGGTGCTTAACCTCCGGACCACCAGGGATGTTTGAAGGAAGATAAGGGGATGAGGAATGGAGAAGAGACAGATGACTTGAAGGCTTGTGTCTGGATGACTGGGACAGTGATAGTGTCATTACTGTTGGTTTGCAGTAAGGAAGAGATAATGCGATTGTGGTGTCCCTCTTCTCTGAGGATGCTCTTTCTGAGTGCTTTCTTACCCATCTGGTATGACTATGCTGTCTCCTGACTGGTGAAGATCGTTGCTACTGTCTGCTCCTTTCTGTAGAGAGCTCTCCTGTTTATTCGTCCCTGCCAAAGCGGCACAAAACAAAAAGAATGCCTGTCCTCCATGCCATATTTCATCTTTTCTCTTTCTTGCTGGTAAATTAACATGTATTCATCTAAGTGAGTGGACATATATTATACATAAATATTTATATTTTGGGTATTTTTGGGAACTATGCTATAAGATTACATAATCCATATTCTAACGATGTATTTCAGATATGCTAGTAAGGATATACTTTTTGGGTAGGTTATCTATGTTTGTCCCATTATATCTATGGCTAAATGGAACCTCATTTGCATGTTATTAATATTTTCAATTGAAAAGGTGAACATTAGTCTTGTCCACAATATTCAGTGAGTACTACTCTGGTATAATCATATTACTTTATGTGTTAATTCATTAGTAATATGGTATAATTTCTTTTGGTTTACCAAGATCATCTATTTTCATATATCAAATATTAGAAATTTTGAGATTTTATGTTGATATTTTATTATTCCTAATAATATTTGTCAGTGTTATAATTTGCATTCACAGTACCATGCAAAGAATTAATGTTCTTACAAATACATGCATTTTTTCTGATTATTAAAATGGTAATTTGTTTTATACATTTTTTAAAATATAAAAAACACAATGACAGTCACTGTTAGTGTTTGATGTTTTAGACATATTCATACATCTGCTTACAGAATTTGGATCATACTATAACCTATTATTTTTATTTAACACTAATCATTAGTGTTTTGCTATGTTGTTACCTGGTCCTCAAAAATATAATTTTAAATTATATGGATATATAATAACTTATTAGCCATTTCTATATTTAGCTTATTTCTAATTGTTGACTATGTAATTAAAACCTTGACAAGATACCTATAGGTAAATCTTGGAGTCTGAAAATCTTAGGATAAATTCAAAAAATTAAGTTACTAAGGTAAAAGAATATACTTGTTTTAAAACTATTTGTTAAATATTGCTAAATTGCCCTTTGCAAAAGTTGTATGATTTTATACTCTGACCAACAGTGCTGAGAGTTCTCTGCCCACATGATTGAAGATCTGAATTAATAATTTATTCCATTTCTGTGAATTAGGTCTAAAATGGTTTTATTGCTTTAGTGTATTCATAATCTATCTTCACTTTCTGTGTTTGTTTTATTTCTCCTATCATTGTTTGTGCTTTGAGTCCAGGATAATAATTTATTTTATAAATCTTTAAATAAGTATGTTACATACTGTAACAAGTAAAACATTTACAAATTTGAATATATTCATGTTGATACTTAAGTATTTTATAATGTGCTACTTTTTAAAAAATGATACATTGGATTATTAAAAACTGTAGTATTATAACAAAACCATTGTTTAATGAAAAGCTATTATGTACGAGTATGTGTAAGGCATTTTTGTTAAATAAAATCTAAATGTGCTTAAGGATCACAGTGACTATTTCGGGTGTATCACACAAAATCGTAATGACACTCTTTTCTTCTACTTAGTCTTTTTCATGTCAAAATATGTCCTTTGGCATTTTTCAGTGCTGTCAAGGTAGATTGCTTAAATATTAATTGTAACCCTGTGAAGACTGTGATTGATGATCTCATCCAGAAGTTATTTGACATGCTTGTTCTTTCTTTGAAGAAGTCCATCCAGGGTAAATACACTTGTTAATTGTTCTTAGTTATGAATATGAGTCTCAATGATGATTAAAATAAAAAGTAATCTAGAGAATAGTATGAAATAAAAATCAACTTAAGATGATAATTTTGGTAAAATATGAAACTCTATGAGGTCTAAAAATTGAAGATTATTGTTACCATTTGCAGTGTGAGCTAGTATCAGTTTGTTGCATATTTCACTGAGAAAGGGAGTAATTCTGGTATTTGTCCTTACCTCTTCAAAGGACTCCAGGCATGCCTCAGAAATATTGTGGGTTTATTTCCAGACCACCGCAGTATAGAGATTATTGTGAATTTTTTGGTTTTCCAGCGCATATAAAAGTTATGTTTACATATACTGTAGTCTGTTAACTGTGCAGTAAGCATTGTGTGCAAATAAACAGTATACTTACCTCAGCTGAAAAATGCTCCATTGTTAGAAACGCTAGCCATCGTGTGAGTCTTCAGTGCATCAGGATCTTTTTGCTGGTGGAGAGTCTTGCCTTGATGTTGATGGCTGTTGACTGATCAGGGTGGTGTTACTGAAGGTCGAAGTGGCCGTGGCCTTTGCTTAGGATAAGAACAGTCACGTGTGCTGCATTGATTGACTCTTCCTTTCATGCAGTTTCTTTGTAGCTTTCAGTGCTGTTTGATAGCATTTTACCCACTGTAGTACTTCTTTCAGAATTGATGTCAGTCTCCTCAAAGCCTCCACTGCTTCATTGACTAAGTTTGTCATTTCAGCAATCTTCATAGTATCTTCAGCAGGACTAGAGTCTCAGAATTACAAGTAACCACTTTCTCTGCTTATCCATTAGAAGCAAGTCCTCATTTGTGAAAGTTTTATCATGACATTGCAGCAATTCATTCACATCTTTAGGCTTCACCTCTAATTCTAGGTCTCTTGCTATTTTTTTAAACCACATCTTTAGTTACTTCTGCCACTGAAGGCTTGAATCCCTCAGAATCATCCAGGATTGCAATCAGCTTCTTCCAAACTCCTGGTAACTTTGATATTTTGACCTCCTCTCATGAATCATGAATGTTTTTAATGGCATCTGTAATGGTGAATCCTTTTCAGAAGATTTTCAATTTCGTTTTCTCAGATCCCTCAGAGGAATCACTATCTGTGGCAGCTGTAGCCTTATGAAATGCATTTCTTAAATAATAAGACCTGAATGTTGAAATTACTTATTGATCCATGGGCTGCAGAATGGATGTTGTGTCAGCAGTCACGAAAACAACATGAATCTTGTTGTACATTTCCATCAGAACTCATGGGTGACCAGGTGCATTGTCAATGAGCAGATGTATTTTGAAAAGAATCTTTTTTTTCTGAGTAGTACGTCTCAACAATGGGATTAAAATATTCAGTAAATTATGTTGTAAACAGGTGCTGTTGTCAGGCTTTGTGGTTTTTTTTTTTTCCATCAGCCTTTGTTCTATTTCAAGAGCACAGGCAGAATAGATTCAACATAATTCTGAAGGGTACTAGGAGTTTTGGAATGGTAAATGAACATTGGTGTCAACTTATGCTACATTAGCCTCTAACAAGAGAGTCAGCCTGTCTTTTGAAGCTTTGAATACAGGCATTGATTTCTCCTCTCTAGCTATGAAAGTCCTTGATGATATCTTCTAATCAAAGGCTGCTTCATGTACCTTCAAAGTCTGCTGTTTAGTGGAGTGGCCTTCATTAAGTATCTTAGCTAGATTATCTGGGTAGCTTGCTGCAGCTCCTCCATCAGCGCTTGCTGCTTCATCTTGCACTTTTCATGTTATGGAGATGGCTTCTTTCTTTAATCTCACGAAGCAGCCTGTGTTGGCTTAAGCTTTTCCTCTGCAGCCCTCTCGCCTCAGCCTTTATGGAGCTGAAGGGCGGGGCCTCACTATGAATCAGGCTTTGTCATAAGGGGCTTGTCGCTGCTTTCGTCTTCTGTCCACATCACTAGCACTTTCTTCAGATCAACAATAATGTTGTTTCATGTTGTTATCATTTGTGTAGTCACTGGAGTAGTGCATTTAATTTCCCTTAAGATCTTTTCCTTGGCTAACTGTTTGGTGCAAGAGGTCTAGTTTTTGGCCTATCTCATCATTAGATATGCCTCCCTCACTAAACTTAATCATTTCCAGCTTTTGATTTAAAGTGAGCGATGTGTCACTCTTTAACTTTAACACTTAAGAGGCCATGAATTGACCCAATTTTAATATTTTTGTGTCTGAGGGAATTAGAGAGGTGCAACAGTCAGAATATATATAACACTTATCAGTTAAGTTTGCTGTCTTACGTGAGTGTAGTTCATGGTACTCTAAAACAATTAATAGTAACATCAAAGATCACTGATTAAAGATCACCATAGCAAATTTAACAATATGAGAAAGTTTGAAATATTGGGAGAGTTACCAAGATGTGACAGACACATGAAGCAAGCAAATGATGTTGGAAAGATGACCCTGATAAACTTGCTCCATGCGGGGTGGCCACAGGCCTTCAATTCGTAAAAAATGCAGTATCTACAAGGCACAGTAAAGTGAAGCACAATAAAGTGAGGGATGCCTGTACGATTTTCCAAAATATCAGTGTTTCTTTTTTCGTTTAAACTGAAATATATTCTAGCATGTTATTTAAAAGACTGAAAAAGTTGCCAGCTTAGAGTAAAGCTTACTAAGAGTGAGTAAATACATTTTCACTTTCTTCTAAAAATTTTTAAATGTTATATGAAGCAATTACAATTTCATGAGAAGAAATTTTTTGCTTATTCTATACTTTAAATTTTTCTTTATGAAAACAAATGACAAAGGATTTACTGTATTTCATATAGTGATTACTTCTAACATTACTTGGTTTAGAAATTATGTAATTGAAGTTTTTTGATGATGATAACATTTTTTCTATTTCAATGTTTCCTTTTCAGCTCATTTACATGAAATTGATACATTTGTTACTGAGGCCATGGAAGTCTTAACAATTATGCCCCAGTCTGTGGAAGAGATAGGCAATGCAAATTTACAATATAGTAAGCTACAAGAACGGAAGCCAGAGGTAAGAATCACAAAATAATTTGTTTTTTTTAAACTGTACTGGAATGGTTAAATCATGTAATATTATGTGACTGCAAATATCATATAATTACAATATTATAAAGAAGTCTATAAAACTAGTCTGCTTATGATTGGACTCTTGATGTTATGTTGTTGTAGTGAAACAGTAACCACAATATATATTGTTTTCAGAAGTATTCGTTACCTTTTATGATGTGCCTTATTAGAATAAGACTAAACTTAAATAGTTCATGCTGTTACTTCCAAGGTTGTACTTTTATGATGCTTAAATGTGAAGTTATTGCTGAATTAGAAGTACACACACACACACATGCACACACACATATGATGGAAGAGCTCATGGTTAGAGAGAAAGATAAAAAGGTGGTTAAAGATTCTTAAAAACAGTATCCAGAAGGCTAGAACCTAGAATAAACAAGCCAAAGTTTATAGAACATGTTATAGGTGATCTTAGTTATGTTTGGAGGAAAGAGGAGAAATAATTCAAAATAGATACAAACTTTTATATATTCCTCTTACGTGATAGGTTGAAAATTGCAAGATAGATTAGAGGTGAGAGAAATAATATACCTTCATGGTAGAATGAATTATAAACATTTATATGGTAGGCTTAAAGGTATAAAGAGGGTTTAAAGGCAAATAAAATAGTGTAGTTGTCTAGTAGAAGGAAATAACTAAAGAAAGGATAGCATTATGAACTGTGGCAGTTAGCTAAATCATGGAGGCATTTATTTGACAAATACTTATTATAGATTGAAGGCAGAAGGAGAAGGGACAGAGAATGACATGGTTGGAGGGCATCACCGGCTTGATGGACATGAGTCTGAGCAAGCTCTGGGAGTTGGCGATGGACAGGGAGGCCTGGCGTGCTGCAGTCCATGGGGTCACTAAGAGTCGGACATGACTGAGCGACTGAACTGAACTGACTACAGATCACCTGATATATTCCAGGCATTGTGCTAGGCATTGTGGTTGCAAGTATGAACATGGCATGTGTTATTGAAATCTGCATTCGTATGTAAGTGTGTGTTGTGTGTATGTGTGAGAGAGTCAGAAATAGAGACAGAGAGGAAGAAAGGAGCATGAGGAGCTAAATTAGTAAGAGGATGAGCATGCCCAACTGTGGGATGTTTCTTAGGGTGGTGATCCTGAAGACCGTATCAGATGACATCTGTTTGCACTGGGACCTGCAGGGTAAGGAAGCAACCGTTCCGAGATTTAGAGGGCAGATGGAACAGTGGATACAAAGATCTTAAGGTAGAGGACCTTCCTTAAGGAAGTGAGATAGTTGTAAATATTGTCAAGAAACTTAGTTATCCAGAAAGCCATATTATTCAAGGAAAGTGGTTTGAGTGAAATTGGAGAGGTAGGCAAGGGCCAGATTATGAAGGGACTTGCAGACAATCATAAGGAGTTCGAGTTCTTTTCTGAGAGTAATAGAAAAATTTTAGAGACATTTAAGCAGGGAAGAGATAAATGTGGATTGCACTTTGAAGTGATTACGCTGGCTGCTTCATGGAGATTGGATTGGAGGGAGACAATAGTAGCAGAGAGTTAGTAGTATACTCCAGTTGGTGTACAAAAGATGAGCCAAGCTTGTACCGTGGAATAGCAGAGGAGATGGAGAGAACCAGAGAATCTGATGATGCATTTTAGAGGTCTTCTGCTACATTAGAAGTATACAGGGGATTAGAGGAAAAGAAATAAACATGCCTCTTAGGTTTCTGGCTTGAGCAGCTAGGAAGCTAATGGTACCATTTACTGAGATGAGGATGACTAGAGAGGAGTTTGGGGATTGGAGGTAGCAGGGATTGACATGTCATATAGAGTGAGGAATTTGGAATTTAGGGTTAAGGTGAAGATTAGAGATATACATTTGGAAATCATTTTAATATTCATGATGTTTAAAGCCATAGAATTGAACTAGCTCATCTGATTGACAAACTGTAGAGGTTATACAATCAGGTTTGAGCATTTCAAAATTTAGAGTTCAAGTATAGATGGAGGCAACAAAGGAGATTGATAATGATGTGGGATGAAAGACATGAAGCATATCATCACAAAAACTAAGGGAAATAGATGTCTGTTGGGAACAGCATGTGAGGCAGGGTGGGACACGACATGGAATAAAGAGCTAGGCAGAATCCAGGTCGTGTGGGCCACATGATTCTATGGACACTGAGGAGTCACTGCTGGGTTTTCAGCGGCAAGGTGTTACAGAATTGTGTTTTGATATGTGTCTCTGTTGATGTGTGGATAAGTAGCTTTGCATGCAGATAGATTTGGAAACAGGCTTACAGGTGGCCCTAATGGTAACTTGCCAACCAATGCAGGAGACAGATATGGGTTTGATCCCGGGGTTGGGAAGATCCCGTGGAGTGTGAAGTGGCAACCCACTCCAGTATTCTTGCCTGGAGGATCCCATGGAGAAAGGAACCTGGCAGGCTACAGTCCATGGGGTTGCAAAGGGTTGGACGTGACTGAAGCAGCTTGGCGCACTTGCATGCACAGCGCACACTTGGAAACTTGTCATGTCTTCACAGGCTAAGTTCTTCTCACACTAGAAATGAGAATCCTGCTCTGTTTTCTCTTTACGGCTTCACTGATACCTCAGTTGGTAAAGGATCCGCCTGCAATGCAGGAGACCCCGGTTCGATTCCTGGGTTGGGAAGATCCCCCGGAGGAGGGAAAGGCTACCCACTCCAGTATTCTGGCCTGGAGAATTCCATGGACTGTACAGTCCATGGGGTCACAAAGAGTCGGATGCAACTTTCCTTTTCTGTTTTCTCTCTCATTGATGTTCCTAGTACAACATGGGTTCTTGGTTAATTGTTTCTCAGGTGAAACTGATCCTGCCCAGGAATTGCAAATTGCCCATTGAGATATATTTGATTTTTTGTTGTTGTCTGTTATGTAAGCATAATGATTTTAAAATATTTTTCAATGGATTTTACTGCTTTGATGAGTAGCAAAAGTACAGTTATAAATTATAGGACACTGTTGTTTTATGGTGTTTTAAAAGACCTGGAAGCAATTTGAGCAGTTCGTTGACCTACACCTGGACTGTTTAATAGACTGCTCATTATATACAACTCAAGGCGTTTCAGGTAGAAGCTAAATATAGGAGCTTGATTCTGATTCTTCTTCAGTTTTCTCTTTCTTTCTTTCATTTTTTTCTTGATACATATATATATATATATTATTAAAGTATAATACTCACAGTGTTTCAGGTCCACAGCAAGGTGATTCATTTATGCATATATTATTTTTCAGATTACTTTCCATTATAGGTTATTACAAGATATTGACTGTAGGTCCCTGTGCTATACAGTAAGCCTTTGTTGCTTGTTGCAACAAAAATTGGAGAACATAAACTAGATGAAATGGTAGCACTGAATATGAAATAGTAAAAGTGAAACAAACTAGATAAAAGTAAAAGATCATGGTATAGTCCAGTTGCTTTTGAACATGATTGCTCAATAGAAACATATCTGGAACTTTGGAGGGAAAAAAGCAATACCTGACCACTTGTGTTTTCAAAAAATTTCAAGATAATTCTGATATGCGTCTGGATTGTAAAAAGTGATTACAGGTTTTTCCATTAAATGGTAGTTTTGGTGATACAGAATTCTGTAATTTTTCTGCTTGTTGACCAATCATGATACAATGGTATTAAGTGGGTAATTGCTACATAATCACAATAGTGAAAGCTGTTTCTTAGATTTCACAATCAATAGCCAGAGAAAAAAGATAATTAATTGCAAGCCATAGAAGTCTCCAACATTTTCTTAAGAGTGGAACCTGTATAATAAGAATGTTACTTTGAACAGGTATAGTTTTGTCTTTCTATAATCATGATTTAATTTAGTTTCATATTACCACTTTTATTATCCTTTTTAACTGATGCTTGAGTGCTTTAGTTGAGTTTGCATGTAATATATATTAGAAACTTTGTATCTAGAAATTTAGCAAATTATATAAAAGCAAAAATCCTAATTTAAAAAGCAAACCATAAAATAATTTTATATAAATGGAATCTTAATAAATTTGATAAAGTATGTTGTTTTTGACATATTATTTTTTAACTTTTAGATATTGCCCTTATTTCAAGAGGCTGAAGATAAAAACAGACTTTTACGGACTGTGGCAGGTGGAGGTTTAGAAACAATTAGTAATCTGAAAGCTAAGTGGGATAAATTTGAGTTGATGATGGAAAGTCACCAACTTATGATTAGAGACCAAGTAAGCTTTTAGTCATTTTGTTAAAATGAGAACGGTTTTTTCCTCATTTACAATTTCTTGACTTTATTACATTATAGCTCACTTTTATAAGAACTTTATATTGCTGATGGAATTGATCTCCCTCAGCACTTCTATATAATAAGATACTTTGTATAAATGATGATCATGTCACATAGTTTATCTTCACTTTCTACCGTACCAAGAATATATGTGACAGTACTATCAGACTTTCTTATGAATCGTTTGTCTGCCTACTGTGTGTGGTGTGTTTTGAGAGCAGAGTCTGGAAGCTGTGCACATCTATTGTGCTCATATCCTATTGACAGGAACTTAGTCTTCTGGCAGCTGCATGGGAGACTGGGAGATGCCTTCTTTATTAAGCAGCTGTATAATCAGGTAGAACAACTGGAGGTCACTGAGTAACTTTTTTCATCATATTAATTTTGTTGATAGTTATCACAGATGCTGTTAGTCACATGAATGGTTTTGTAATGTTGCTGTTTGCAGTATATCTTTTGTTATTATAAATTTAGTGTCTAATTTATTTTTGAATTAATTTATTGTACTTGAAATAAATAATGAAGAATAATCTTTAGAAAAGTTGATATTGATGTTTTTTGACCTTTAAACAGAAAATATTGGAAGTAAAAATGTGAATATAAAGTAGAAATTTACATTGAGTTAAATTATATATTCTCTGTTGACTTATAGATTGAAGTGATGAAAGGAAATGTCAGATCACGTCTTCAGATTTATTATCAAGAACTGGAAAAATTTAAAGCTCGTTGGGACCAACTAAAGCCTGGTGATGATGTTATTGAAACAGGCCAGCCAGATACCCTTGATAAAAGTGCAAAGTCAATAAAAGAGAAGAAAGTTGAATTTGATGATCTTGAAGTCATAAGAAAAAAACTGCTGTATGTTTATTCTTTAAAACCGATAGTGCTCATTTTGGGAAAAAAGTTTTATGTTTATATATTAAGCTAATAATGTACTTGTATCTGTTATATTGATGTCTTTTTGTAAGCTTCAGCAGTTTTAAAAATACTAGTATTAAGTCCTCATGCTACTGCTTTCTTAGGAGTTGTTGAATTATATTTGGAAAGAGAAAAGCAAATAAAACCAAGTTTCTGGTTAGGCCTAGAAATAGAAATAATAGAAGTAATAATAGCAAATTAAATAATAATAGAAAATTAAATTTATTTAAAAGTTAAATTAAGGAGTTGGAATATACTTGCTTTATATGATCTCATTGTATTTGAAACTGGAATATATAAAATTAGTGGAAAATTACTTTTAGAGCTGCTGGAAAATGAACCTAGTGAAAAGATGAAACTTAAAAACATTCATTGTTTTATGTCATAAAAATATAAAATAGTAAGTTTAATAATTGCATTAAATATTGTATATTAATGCATATGCATGGAATCTAGAAAAAGGGTATAGAAGATTTTCTTTGCAAAGCAGAACTAGAGACACAGATGTAGAGAACAAGCGTGTGGACACCAAGGAGGGAAAGGGTGCAGATTGGGATGAATTGGAAGATTGGGATCTATATATATACACTACTGATGCTATAAAATATAAAATAGATAACTAATGAGAATCTGCTGTCAGTTCAGTTCAGTCGCTCAGTCGTGTCTGACTCTTTGCGACCCCGTGAACCGCAGCACGCCAGGCCTCCCTGTCCATCACCACCTCCCGGAGTTTACTTGAACTCATGTCCATTGAGTCGGTGATGCCATCCAACCATCTCATCCTCTGTTATCCCCTTTTCCTCCTGCCCTCAATCTTTCCCAGCATCAGGGTATTTTCAAATGAGTCAGTTCTTTGCATCAGGTGGCCAAAGTACTGGAGTTTCAGCTTCAGCATCAGTCCTTCCAATGAACACCCAGGACTGATGTGTTTTAGGATGGACTGGTTGGATCTCCTTGCAGTCCAAGGGACTCTCAAGAGTCTTCTCCAACACCACAGTTCAAAAGCATCAATTCTTTGGTGCTCAGCTTTCTTTATACTCCAACTCTCACATTTATACATGACTGCTGGAAAAACCATAACTTTGACTACATGGACCTTGTTGGCAAAGTCGTGTCTCTGCTTTTTAATATGCTGTCTAGGTTGGTCATAACTTTTCTTCCAAGGAGCAAGTGTCTTAATTTCACGGCTGCAGTCACCAACTGTAGTGATTTTGGAGCCCCAAAAATAAAGTCAGCCACTGTTTGTCCATCTCTTTGCCATGAAGTGATGGGACCAGATGTCATGGTCCTAGTTTTCTGAATGTTGAATTTTAAGCCAACTTTTTCACTCTCCTCTTTCACTTTCATCAAGAGGCTCTTTAGTTCTTCTTCACTTTCTGCCATAAGGGTGGTGTCATGGGGTTATTGATATACCTACTTTCAATCTTGATTCCAGCTTGTGCCTCATCCAGCCCAGCATTTCTCATGATGTACTCTGCATATAAGTTAAATAAGCAGGGTGACAATATACAGCCTTGACATACTCCTTTTCCTATTTGGAACCAGTCTGTTGTTCCGTGTCCAGTTCTAACTGTTGCTTCCTGACCTGCATACAGGTTGCTCAGGAGGGCAGGTCAGGTGGTCTGCTATTCCCATCTCTCTCAGAATTTTCTACAGTTTGTTGTGATCCACACAGTCAAAGGCTTTGGCATAGTCAATAAAGCAGAAGTAGTGTGTTTTTCTGGAACTTTTTTGCTTTTTCGATGATCTGGTAGATGTTGGCAATTTGATCTCTGGTTCCTCTGCCTTTTCTAAATTCAGCTTGAACATCTGGAAGTTCATGGTTCACGTACTGTTGAAGCCTGGCTTGGAGAATTTTGAGCTTTGCTTTGCTAGTGTGTGAGATGAGTGCAATTGTGCGGTAGTTTGAGCATTCTTTGGCATTACCTTTCTTAGGGATTGGAATGAAAACTGACCCTTTCCAGTCCTGTGGCCACTGCTGAGTTTTCCAACTTTGCTGGCATATTGAGTGCAGCACTTTCACAGCATCATCTTTCAGGATTTGAATTTGAAATAGCTCAACTGGAATTCCATCACACCCACTAGCTTTGTTCATAGTGAACGTACAGTACAGCTCAGGAAACTCCACTCAGTGCTCTGTTGTGATGACAATGGGAAGGAAACCCAATGAAGCAGAGACACATGTATCCATATAGCTGATTTGCTTTGCTGTACAATAAAACTAACAACATTGTAAAGCAACTATAGTCCAATAAAAATTAATTAAAATATGAAATGTTCATAAAAACTGGTATAAGTTTGGTCTGTTTAGGGAAATGCATCCATAAATTAATTGCCTTCATAGATGAGTGGAGGCTTTAGTATCATGTTTTTTAAATGACATTACACTAATTAGACAAGGAATATCTTTCATTCTCTGTTGACTCAGCAGTAAAGAATCTGCCTGTCAATACTGGAGATGTAGGTTCAGTCTCTGGGTCAAGAAGATCACTTGGAGGTGGAAATGGCTGTCCACTCCAGTATTCTTGCCTGGAAAATACCATGGACAGAGAAGCCGGGGGGGGGGGGTTACAGTCCTTGGTGTTGCAAGAGTTGGACACGACATAGCAACTAAACAGCAACAGTCTTACATTCTGGAAACTAATTCTTTCAATGGAGAAGAATGTTAATGGATACTGTTTAATCTAGCCTCAGATTTAGCCACTAAGTTGTGGAATTCTAAACATTTGTTACATATGATCTATATTATGTATAGAAAATATATTGATGTATTACCAATTTTACTTTGACTCCTTTGGAAAAAGTGCATATTAATGAATTTAGAGGAGCCCACTCATAAGTACTTAGAGTAAAATTCTGGTGTTAAGTAGACACAGCCTCCTGCTGCCCTCCTCCACTGTCAGATGCAGGCATACAAAGACACACACAGGGAATGCAGTTACATTGTTAGCTTAACTTACTGAAGTTTCACAGTTTTTCTGTTGTAAAAATCTACTGATATTTCACTACTTGTTTCTACAGTGATGATTGCCATCATTTTGGCCTAGAAGAGCCCAACTTCTCCTTGGCATATAGCATCTCTAAGGATATTGAGAGCTGTGTACAAATTTGGGCTCTTTATGAAGAGTTTCAGCAAGGATTTCAAGAAATGGCCAATGAGGACTGGATTACTTTTCGGTTTGATTCGTAAATAATATTTACATTCTGATAGTTTTGTAGTATTTTTTGGGATGTAAGCTTTAAGATATTTTTCTACTGTTTTACAGGACTAAGACCTATCTGTTTGAGGAATTTTTGATGAATTGGCATGACAGATTAAGAAAGGTTGAAGAACATTCAGTAATGACAGTGAAATTACAATCGGAGGTTGACAAATATAAAGTAAGATAGTTTTACTTATGCTGTTGTTTAAAAATGATGTTTACAGTGTTCATGTATCTTTTTATTATGCAGTGATGTCACCTGGGAATCCCAAAGTGTAATTTTAGTTTATCTATTTTTAATGATTCCATTACACAAAAAAATACAAAGTATAGAGTAAACCAGAAAAGTTACTGATATTTCTGCTTCAATGTGAAATAAGTTAAAAGTAAGAAATTTATGGTTAAATTTATTATAAAGTGGAGTATTTGAAACTTAGCAATTAGGATGTGGGTCATTTAGGATATAGGTCATTTTCTAAATTTATAAAAATAGAAATATTTTAGGTCATGTTTTAAAATATATCAAGTTACAAAGGGAAATTTGCATGTATTCACATCAATGTATAATAAAAAGTATTATACAATTCTTTTTAAACATTTCAAGATTATTAAGTTAGATAATATAGTTATTAAAATGTTTATACATAATTGTAGTAAAATTAAATAGTAATTTGCGTTTTGCTAATATATGTATACATGCATATCTTTTTTTTTTTTTTTTTTTTTAACAGATTGCCATTCCTGTCTTGAAATATGTGAGAGGAGAACATCTTTCTCCAGATCACTGGCTCGACCTTTTTCGTCTTCTTGGCCTTCCGAGGGGGACTAGTTTAGAGAAATTACTATTTGGTGATCTGCTTAGAGTAGCTGATATAGTTGTTGCCAAAGCTTCAGACCTTAAAGTAAGAATCATTTTTATAAATATCCCATAGATCTGACCTTTGCTAACATATATTTTTGCTTTATATTTTATTTAAAACAGCAAGTTAAATTTCTTTTCTCCCTTCAAAATAGTGACAGTGTTCTACTATTCCTTTATTCTTGCATTAGTTTATCTGAATCTGTACCTGGGGCTATAGAAATAATATAAACCCCCTCCTTGAGAGAGAGAAAAAAATCTGAAGTAATATATGTCTTTAAGACAGAAGTCAGCAGACACATGCAAAGCATTTTACATGAAATACACTTTAGATCATAGGGTATATTATAAATAGAAGCTCAGGGATACAAAAATACAGAGAAGTAAACAAGGAACCAATTTGCTGATCAGTTTTAGCATAGGTCTCAGGTAAAAGTAAAACTTACACAATTATGTTGTAAGTTGTAGACTTTCTGTTTTGTGTTCTGCCCATAAAAGGACTTTTGATGTTAAATTGTTTTATTTTTCTATCTAATACATATGTTTTCATCTTTGCCTATTACCTTGGCACATATGTAGATAATCATAAGATTATATTTTGACCATGTGAACCAGATATCCCTTCATACTTTAACCAGTAATTCTCTTGGATTGATTGCATCTAAAATATATCTACTTACTTTTTTTTTTTTGCTTTACAGTGAAAAGTCAAATAAAAATATATCTTCTTATACAATAGATATAGCTTACCTATTTTGTATGTTGAAATAATAAATATGGATATTTTGTGTTAAATAGGATTTAAATAGTCGGGCACAAGGTGAAGTTACAATCAGAGAAGCTTTACGTGAACTTGATCTGTGGGGAGTTGGAGCAGTATTTACATTGGTTGATTATGAAGACAGCCAAAGTCGAACCATCAAGCTGATTAAAGACTGGAAAGATATAGTAAATCAAGTTGGAGATAATAGATGCCTTCTTCAATCCTTAAAGGATTCTCCTTATTATAAAGGGTTTGAAGATAAAGTGTCAATTTGGGAAAGAAAACTTGCAGAGTTAGATGAGTACCTACAGAATTTAAACCACATTCAGAGAAAGTGGATATATTTGGAACCCATTTTTGGCCGTGGAGCATTGCCAAAAGAACAGACACGCTTCAACAGAGTTGATGAAGATTTTAGGTCAGTACGCTACATAAAAAAAAGGACACATATGATGAGTTTTTATTCATATTGTGAGGTACTTCATACAAGCTAATTACTTTTACATTATTAGTATTATCTGTGTCTTCAACTTTTTTTTTTCTTCATTCCTTTTGAGAAACTATTTTCTCTCATTCATTCGTTTACTTCTTGAATCATTTTGATGTGGTGTCTATCTTTACCACTTTACCTATATTAATATTATATGTGTGTGTGTGTGTGCGTGTAGTTGCTCAGTCGTGTCTGATTCTTTGTGACCCCATGGACTGTAGCTCACCAGGCTCCTCTGTCCATGGAATTCTCTAGGCAAGAATACTGGAGTGGGTTGCTATTTCCTCCAGGGTATCTTCCTGACCCAGGGATCGAACCTGGGTCTCCTGCATTGCAGGCAGATCCTTAACTGTCAGCCACAAGAGAAGTCTAATGTTATGTAGGTAATATTATCTATGTAATATTAATTTTGGGGATTCTGAAGTGGCTCAGTGGTAAAGAATCCACCTGCCAATTCAGGAGACGCAGGTTTGATCCCTGGGTCAGGAAGATCCCCTGGAGAAGGAAATGGCAGTTCACTCCAGTATTCTTGCCTGGAGAATCCCCTGGACAGAGGAGACTGGTGGAGTGTGGTCCACGGGGTCACAAAAGAGTCAGACATGACTGAGGGACTAAACAACAATATGAATATTATTATAGTAATAATATTAGTATATTATTATAGCAATAGTAATATTACTAATATGTACTTCCTAAAATTGCCAGTTACTTTCCCACTGTAAATCTGATGGACATTTTTTTACTTTATCTGACTAGTATCTAATAGAGTTGAGCATTTCTTCTTTCTTAGAAAGTCTGTTCCTTTGGCTTCTGTGACCCTGTCCTGTTTGGTTTTCTGCCTTACTGTCTGGTTCTACTCCTGATTCCTAGTCCTCACCTCTCTCTAAACATTTAGATGCAGACATCCTCCAGGTTTCTGCCTGTAGGTTTTCTCATTCCATATTCTCTGTTTAATGAGCTGAACTTCTTTCAGAATCAATTCTCATCTAGTTGCTAAGGTCTCCTCAACTTGTTTATTGAGTCTATCTTTCTTTTCTGATCTCTAAATATATTAAATATCGTGAGCATGTCAAAACTAAATTCATAACTTTATTTCAAATCCCTTTCCCACAAGTATTTTCTCTGTCATTTCTGTCCCAATAAATGGTACCACCTAACTGCTCAAAGCAGGAGCATAATGGGTATCTTTGACCCCTCTTTCCATTTCCAAGTCCATTGCTACCAAGTTTTGTTGATTGTAACGTATTTGTCTCTTTTATTATATCTTTTATATCTCTACTTCTTTGGTTTTATTCTAAAGTATTCTAAACTTTTCAGACTACTGAATAATCTTTTGACTTGTTCTCTTCTTCTCCAATAAGTTTTTCACACAGAAGCCAGAGTTGTTGCATTACTTGTTTCCTTTATTAAGTAAAACTTTAAAATGGTTTTCTATTGCTCTAAGGATAAAACATATCTGAGGATCTACTCCTTTCCCGTTTCTCTAACATACTGAGCTCTTTCTCATGATCTTTGCCAGAAACTGCTTCCCTCCTACTCATTGCCTTTTTCTTTTTCTTTATTGCTTAAATCTCAGTTTAAATTACTTCCTCAAATAAGTCATAGGTTAGGGGTTTTCCCATTAACCACTTTAACAAGTTTTTATACTTTCTTAGCATTTATCATAACTTTATTCGGATATTCAGAGAAATTATTTAATCTCTTTCTCTGTCACTGGGCCATTATCTCTATGAGGTAAGGCTTAGTATTTGTTTAGTGAGTTGATGAAATAAGATGATATGCAATAAAGGGATTAAAAATGGTTATGGATTATTAACTTTAAGGATTGTGTATTAGATGTATAATAATTTATTGCTGTTATACTGGTATTACTAGTTTGTTTTAGCAGACAAAGAAAAGCCTCCATATCACTTTTTCAGCCAAAGACTGTTAAAATAGATGTGAAAGTATTTTTTCTTCTGCAGATCAATAATGCTTGACATCAAGAAAGATAATAGAGTCACAACATTAACTACTCATGCAGGAATCAGAAACTCTCTATTAACGATACTTGATCAGCTTCAACGATGTCAGAAATCATTAAATGAATTCTTGGAGGTATTTTTTTTTAAATCCTTGTATAATAAATTGCAAAGTGCTTTAATATCTTAGTTATTTGAAAATATAAGTTTTTTTTGTTTGTTTTTAATTTTTAAGGAAAAACGCTCAGCATTCCCAAGATTTTACTTTATTGGTGATGATGACTTATTAGAAATACTGGGCCAGTCTACTAATCCATCAGTGATTCAGTCTCACCTTAAGAAGCTTTTTGCCGGTAAGATTCAACATTTATTCAGCAGATGTTTATGGAGTTTCAGCTATCTTCCAGGCATAATATTAGGTTCTTACTGCTACTACTGCTAAGTCACTTCAGTCGTGTCCGACTCTGTGCGACCCCATCCCTGGGATTTTCCAGGCAAGAAAACTGGAGTGGGTTGCCATTTCCTTCTCCAGGGGATCTTCCCACCCGGGGATCGAACCCAGGTCTCCTGCATTGCAGGCGGATTCTTTACCAGCTGAGCCACAAGGGAAGCCCAATACAAGGTCTGGAAGTGAGGAAGAACATGTCCCTTCATTACTGAGTTTAAGGTGTCCTGAGTATCATCCCAGTGGATATAATCAGTAGGCAGTTATTGTTAGCCAGAGGTACCTGGAATGGAGATGTAAAGTTGGGAGTCATCTGTGTATAGATGATAATTGTTTAGTTGCTGAGTTGTGTCCGACTCCTGTGACCCCATGGACTATAGCCCGCTAGGCTCCTTTGTCCATGGGATTTCCCAGGCAAGAATACTGGAACGGGTTGCTGTCTCCTTCTGTAGGGGATCTTCCCCACCGAGGGATCAACCCTGTGTCTGGCATTGGTAGGTGGATTCATTGCCACTGAGCGACCAGGAAGCCCATAAATGATAATTAGGCTATAGGAATAGGAGAGATCACCTGGTAAAGTGGAGAGTTACAGTGCCATGTGCTTTGATGTTGTTGAATCGTTTAAGTTGAGTAATTGTTTTTGGAGTTGGTTTGCTACACAAACAATGATTGTTATTATTTTCTTAAAATATTATTTGTCGGAAAAAGAAATTTCATCTTCACTTATATTCAGGGATTAGCGGACTATAGGCCTACAGGCCAAATCTAATTTGCTATCTGTTTGTTTGTTTTTTTTTTTAAAGAAGGTTTTGTTGAAAGGAATACAGCCATGCCCATTATTGTCTATAGCTGCTTTTGTACTACAAGCATAGGGTTGAATGATTGACAAAGAGATGTTATGACCGTAAAAACCTCAAATATCTACTCTTTGTTGTTTTACAGAAGTATTTACTAACCATTGTGTATCCTAAGCTTTAAAGTGCTTATATCTGTAACTGATTTGGCCTGTGGAGATAGTAGAAAGTGTTCTTCTAATCAGAAAGTTTGCTTTCAAGTTCTGCCTCTACTATTTGTTAGTTATTAGTTTACCTCTCTGAAATCTAGTTTCTTTCTTTAAATTGTGAAAAGTAACCTATGGAGTTTTTCTGAAGATCCAAACTAGGTCATGTGTCTTTTTCTTAATACCATAAAGTGAGTGTAAATTTTGGGAAAAGGAAGTGTTGTTTGCTTTCCCCCTTTACTCTTATCTTTTTGTCTCAAATAAGTGGAATCATCAGTATGTATTCTTATGTACTCATTTATGCCTGGCTTTTTTTGATCATCATCATATTTTCAACTATATTTTATTCCTTTCTTTGCTAAAAATAGTTGTGCAAATATATCACAATTTCTCGTTCACCTTTTGGGTATTTGGTTTGTTTCTAGTTTTTGGTGATGAAAAGTTCTTCTATTTTATATAATTGAACTAATATAATTCTAATATATATATATTATGAAGTATACAATTTGTAATCATATGTAATATCTAATAATTATGTGTTTAAGGAAGCTTTTGCATTTAAATTGTTGCTTTTATAATATAGGCATACACAGTGTCTGTTTCGATGAGGAATTAAAACATATAACTGCAATGAAATCTTTAGAAGGAGAAGTTGTACCTTTTAAAAATAAAGTTCTTCTGTCAAATAATGTAGAGGTAAGTAATTCTTTGTCAAGTATGAAGGTATTAAAAAATTAACAGTATGAACTTTGTATCAAAAGTAATTTGGTCATTTGTAGAGTAAGTTGGTTAATTAGGCCTTTTAAGAACCTTTCTCATATCTTAAAAATAATTTTTTTTGTTATGTTTGCAATGATTTGATATTAAGGAGAATATGAATTTTTAATTTTTGGAAGGCAGCATCTAACTTTGAGAACTTTTGCTTTGAAGTCAAAAAGATTTGGATATTAATTGTAGCTCCATAACTTATTAGCTATGTAACTTTGAGTCTCAGTTTTCTTAACTGTTAAATGAGAAGCCCTACTAGCTATTGCAAAGACTTTCATTGAAACTTAAATGAGATAATTGGTGTTAGGTACACTATAGTGTGACTTCCCAGTGGCACCAGTGTTTAAGAACCCACTTGCCAATACACAAGACGTAAGAGATGCAAATTTGATCCCTGGGTCAGGAAGATCCCCTGGAGAAGGGCATGGCAATCTACTCCAGTATTCTTGCCTGGAAAATCCCATGGATAGAGGAGCCTGGCAGGCTACAGTCCATAGGGTCTCAAAGTCGGATACAACTGAAGGAACTCAGCGTGCACACATGCATGCACACTATAGTGTTTGGAACATAAGTTCTCAATAAGTCTTTGTTCTTTTTCCTTCAGAATCACAAAATGATTTAAGTGAACAAGTAAACTTGGAACTAGTGCATTTATACTGCAACTATTGATTAATTTGTTCCTTTGGACTAGAAGTGAACTGTCAAATGCCTATTACAGTTACACAGATAAAGCCAACAGCATTAGGATGTATGCATAAAATTATAATTTTTAAGTTCTAAAGTTGTCTTCCAACTGCAAGTCAGGTCCATGCCTTATCATATATGTATCTGTACAGCTTAGTAAAATGTCCATTCTTGGTTGGGCCTCTTCTGCATCTTATTGGATATGGAGTGTCAATTAGGTGGCTGTAAGCATAGGTTTGTTAGGTAGCTATCGTGTTTGGTGAAGCGTTTTGCTGTTTTTGCTGTTGTTTTCCTCTCATAATTTTATCAGGACTGGTGGAGCACACAGAGAAGGCGCTGTCAGCAGCTGGGCTAGGATGGAGCCCCGGAAGCTCCCGGGATGGTAGCAGGACAGGTGTCTGCAGCCTCGCACTGAGAGCCCTTACTCTTTAGCTGCACTGGCTTTTGCACTGGGCAGAAGTTTGTGCTCCTTTTAATACTGGAAGACACTCTAAAAATAAACAGTAAAAAGCTAGAACTTAGAGTCAAAATAGGTCATGATGAAAAGCTATTTAAGCTTGCAGTTTTGTCCTCATATTTTATTGAGAATGATGCAGTTTTTTAAAGTTAAGTAGTGATTCTTAAATATTAATTACTATTTTGATCAATCATCATTCTTATTTTGACTTTAGTTAACTTTTATTATCTATAATCAAATAATTGAAAAATTGTTTTGACCTTGAAACAGAATTAGTTTTGTTTGAAGAGGGGACTTAACTCCCTAAATAATATAGTTCACCTTAATAAAGCAATCTCTTTTTATAGTCACAGTTTTCTAAATATGAGATCATCAGGTTAGCATGAGCCAGGGAACTTAGCCAGTCAGTGAGGCTCTAATTTACTGGCCCAGCTGTCTAGTTTGGTTTGTCATAATGATGAAATGAATGAGTTACTTTTTAAACGTTCATTTTTTTTGGTTTGTATGGATGATGATAGTGATAACTAACTACAAATTTTTGAGTTTCACACTTAATATTATCCCAAGAGGTGAAAAAAATAGTTATTTTCAATTTATTTAAATAGTTTTTTAAAAAATATATGCCATTGAGCACATTTTTGGAGTGTGAGAGTCAGTAAGAAATTATAACCTTCATGAAATAAAAAAATAGAGTCATTAGGTTGTGTTTTTTTTTTTTTATGACTGGTGTAATAAGAAATACATTTTCTAATCTTATTTTCAGACTTGGTTAAATGATTTAGCCTTGGAAATGAAGCAGACTTTGAAAGAGTTATTGATAGAATGCGTTACTGCTGGTCGAAGTTCTCAAGGTGCAGTTGACCCATCCTTTTTCCCTTCACAGGTAAGGGAATGTCTTCATTAGAGGTAGGCATGGTATCATTGGGAGATCCCTGATTTAGAGGTCAGGAGGCTTAAACAACTGGGATCTTTGTTGTCCCTTATCTAACAGTGAACGTTTGACAAACTGCTTACCTTCCTCAGTCCCTCAACTGTAAAATGTGAGGGAGGAACTGCGCGATAGTGAAATTCCCTTCTAGCTCCATTAGTTTGCTATAATTTGGATGCTTTCAAAGCAGAAGCCTGTTGACTTTGCAGCATCAAGCTAGTGGGGGTGGCATTGGGAGGCAGAATCGGTGATGTAGTACTTTCCCGGTTCCAGAGGCTTAGTCCATCACTATGGAGATTCGCAGGCTCTGTAACATTGTCTCTCACCCTTCCCATGAACTCATAGAGGAGGGTGGAGCTGGCAGAAGTTTAGCAGAGTGTTAGTGTAGGTCTGAAACAATCATAGCCCTGAACTAGAACTGTGACAGCAAAGAAGAGAGTTAGGTTACAGGGTTGATATCGGTATTGCTGCAGGTCAGTGTTCATAGGAACTCATTTCTGAAACATTGGATGTTGGATATGTATCACTAAACTTGTTCTGAGCCATGTTAAAGTATAGCACCAGGACTTGGATTAAATATCCAGCCTTGTTCAGGATTAGTTTTATTGCTGGTCAAGACTAACGCCATACAGATAGGATATCAGGAACTTTAGTTCTTAGGGATTGTGAAAGGTAGTCATTGAGATAATCTGTGATTTCTCACAGGAAAATCTACCTGTGTTTTGTTTTTCAAATTAAAACATTTAGCAGCTATTGGAACAGGTTTTTATGTTGGTTCTTCTAAAGCATGAGAAGTTAGGAAATTTGCAACATTTTAGACTGTTAGCTATTTTACAATTCATATCAGTTACATCTTTTAGCAGTTTAAGTCAAGCTAAAATATGTTTTTAAAAAATCTTAAGTTCTTAGAGAAAAATAAAAATAATCATTGATGAATAAAATCATGCCATTGCAAAGTCAGAGTTAAAGTGTTTTATTACCTCTGGAAATGTTTCCTAGTATTCTGTTAATTTCCAGGTAGGATTTAAATTGACTTTGAATAAAAGACACAATATTAAAAAATATACAGAAGCAAGAATTACATAATAATTAGACTGAGGAAATGAGAGTTATATCAGGAGATGTATTAGGAGTTACAGGCTAACAAATGTTGCTGGATTGAGCATGAAAGAGTTCTGGGTTCTGAGCAGTCAGGTAAAAATGTGAATTACTAAAATGTAAATAGCTCATTATCTCTGTAAAAATGTGAACTACTAAAAATATAAATGTAAATAGTTCATTAGCTCTGTAAAACTGAACTACTAAACTGTATCTAGAAAAGAATTCTAGTTTATTAGCAGTTAATGTTAAGAAAAAATTATCTCAAGAGACTTTATATAAATGGATTGAATAGTATAATTGGCTGAATGAATGTCTGGGACAGGTTACTGTGTACTCTTCATTCAGTCCTCTAAAGACATCTTTGTGAGGACCTGAAATAATGTGGAGAAAGCACTTTCTGGCATGGGAAGGAGGCAGCATAATAAAGAAGAAAGAATCTGATAGACCTTGGTCCAAATCCTACCTTTGGAGTGACTCTTTTGGCCACTTAGTTAAGAGGGTATAATAATACCTCCATGGCAACTCATTTTGAAGGTTAAATTATATTACTGGAGCAACACCCTTAGTGACCATTATATTTTAGGCAATTAAAATCTTAGTGTCTATTCAGGTATCTGAATGGTAATTTGACATGAGAATTAGTCAAGGCTGTGTCTTGAGTATCATTTCTGTTAGTCTCACATAGAAATTGTGCAGCAGACTGTTAAAAATTGAGATATTGCTGTACATTTATTTATAATACAGAAATTCAGTAGTATTGCCTGAATGAAAATCCACCTGTATACATATTAGTTTCAAGGTGGCATGTGAACATTTTTATATGAAAATTAAAGAGCAGAGTCTTTTCTCGCAAAGCAAATTTGGATTTGCTTAAATGCTTTCCAGTCCAGTTCAGTTGCTCAGTTGTGTCTGACTCTGCGACCCCATGGACTGCAGCACACCAGGCCTCCCTGTCCATCACTAACTCCCAGAGCTTGCTCAAACTCATGTCCATCGAGTCGGTGATGCCATCCAACCATCTCATCTTCTGTCATCCCCTTTTCCTCCTGCCTTCAATCTTTCCCAGTATCAGGGTCTTTTCCACTGAGTCAATTCTTTGCATCAGGTGGCCAAAATAAATGCTTTATCATATACTTGATTAATTAAATGTTTTACCATATACTTGATTAAAGAAGCTGGTGAGTTTTGTACTACAAAGTATGAGAGAGATTTTGTCCTGGAAAGTTACTAATTGACTTTCTTTTTTGTTGAAGAACTTGATGTATTTGTATAATGTTCTGACTTAGAGCAAACAGCAGCTTAGCCTGCTATATTGTTTTAAAATGTATATATAGATAATTTGTCTGATAAATAGAGGCATTTAATGATGTTTTCTGGATGCTAAAAGGTAAATATAAGAAAAAGACAATCTGTTCAGTAGTAATTGGTCAGTAGGTTTAGTGATTTATATGATGATGGATGGTTCATGTCTTTAGTTTAAAGGAGGGTCCTTGTTCATCCAAGAACTGTATCAAAGTATTTTAATATATGTTTTCAAAATCTGGTATTTAAGTGTATCATTTGCTTTATCAGTAACCTTGCTATATTGATTATCTATATTTAGATGATCTATATTTAGTTTCTATTTATGGGGATTAGATTAAATGATTAATACAAATCTTGCTTTAAAATAAAATTGATATTTTGAAATTGTAGACTTCGGTGGTATACTGAGAGATTATTTTGGAATGCTACAAGATTACTCTTTTTAATAAATAGGATTAAATATTCTGATATCTTTGTTGGTTAACAGAAGCCATTTATGAAGAGAGTCAGGGGAAGAAGGTACAAAGGCACTTAGGTTATAATAAGCTTATTGGGTTCAAAGGCCCAAAAACAGGCCTATAGAAGAATAGTGAGAGATGAGTTCTGAGAAGTAGGCTTCAGCTGCATCACACAATGCTTTTCCTACAGATGTATTGCTCTATTAATATTTGAGTTGTCAGCAAGATATTCAGGTAGAGAGATCCAGTATGTAATTGGAAATTTGGAAAAAGGTATCTTTCCTTACATTTATAAAATATTTCTAAATAAATTCACCTTTTAAAAATCATTTTTCTCTTTGTTCATTAGATATTATGCTTGGCAGAGCAGATTAAATTCACTGAAGATGTAGAAAATGCGATCAAAGATCATAGTCTTCATCAGATTGAAACACAGCTGGTAAATAAGTTAGAGCACTATACTAACATTGATACAAGTTCTGAGGATCCAGGGAATACTGGTATGGAAAAATGTTCCATTTTTTGCTGACTTTTGTTATTTGAATATTTCTTTTTTTTTTTTTTTTGAATATTTCTTTTAGTATTCTATCTTAATTTATCTATTGTGCTTTTGTCTGTCAATTGATCAATAATCTGTCTATTTTGAAGGTTGATTTAGGAATTATAATGAACATACTTAACTTTTATATTGTACTTAGAATCAATAATTTATTATTTTTAATGAATTGTAGAAACCTTCCCATTTTATAGATTTCTTTATCCTCCCCTTTTTATGTTGTGTTCAACGTGTATAGATATTTATCTATATCTATATATTAGATATTAGATATATATTTATCTATGTCTATAGATATGTAGATATTTATCTATATACATTGAAAACTCGATGAGAGTCTAACTTTTCCTTTAGCCATCACATGTATTTCAGAGGACCTGAGAATAGTTTATTATATTTAGATGCTTACCATTTCTGTTGCCCATCCTTCATCTTGATTTCTTCTGGTGTCATTATCTTTGTTTGAAGAATTTCCTTTAGTGTTTCTTTTAGAGCATGTTTGCTGAATATGAATCTTACAGATTTCCTTCACTTGAGAATGTCTTCATTTTACCTTTATTATCTTTTCTGACATGAGTTGGTTTTTTTTTTTTTTTTGGTTCTTTTCATGTTGAATGATTTTAGGTTGTATCCTGGACATTTTGGGTTATAATAATCTGAGTCTTATTTCAATTTTCCGGATAGTATTGATATTTTTCTGTGAGCAAGTGCTCTCGTTAGGTTCAGCGCCAAGTTCCAGTCAGCCTTCTGTGGACTGTGGGCCCCACGTCTGTTCTGTCTGTGCGGAGTTCTTCAGATGGTCGGACCTTTCCCACATGTGTGCCGCCTAGTGGCCAGTCATCAAGTCTGGTTTAATCTGCACCTCAGGCTGGGTTCTGCTCTCTCAGGAAGAAGTTTCCGGGGCGTCCCCCCGAGGCTCCTCCCCTTCCGTGGACTCCCCCCAGTTCTGGGGTTCCCTCAGGCTCCCCTTCTGACGTCTGGTCGCACACACCTCTGTGACTGGGCCCGTGACTTGAACCAGCTGATGGAGAGGAGAGAGAAAAGAGCAGTTTGGGTTTCTCTCCCTCTCCTGGGGTCATGGCTCCTCTAATTTGAGAGGGCGGTTCTCTTCCTTCAGAGTTTTAGGCATTTCTGGGACTCAGCTGCCAGCGCTGTGGCTACGGGGAGACACCATTTTTGCTTTTCAGCTCGGAGGTAGAGGCCTTGTCCTTGAACTCTCTCTGTTCACACCATTATGGTTTCTGGCAACGCTGAGTCCAGGTCCATGCATGTAAGAGAGAACAAAGGAAAAAGGTAAACTTACCACTGGTTTGGTTGTACTTCTGATTCTGCCCTTCCCCAATTTGCCTGATATTCTTTACTTTTTCAGAGTCCTGAATAGCTGTTTAATGCAGGTTGTCTGTGTTTTATACCTGTGTTCAGAGGGAGAGCCAGGCTGAGTGTCCCTACTCCCTTGCAGAAGGAACCAGGACCCCTGTTTCACTGAATTTTGATACCTTAGTTTTCACATTCACAGTTCTTATTGGTGAATTTGACATTCTTTTGAGTTGCATGATGTATGTTACTGTACTGTTCAGATGGATTATGAAATTAAATGCACTAAGGAATCATATATATGTAAAATCACTAAGGAATCATATTTAAATTCACTAAGGAATCATTCATATATATACATATAAAATGATAAAGTGCATAAATCACAGGCTAACATTTTCTCCAATTATTTTAATTGTATACAGAATCTGGCATTTTGGAGCTTAAACTTAAAGCACTTATTCTTGATATTATTCATAATATTGATGTGGTCAAGCAGTTAAACCAAGTGCAAATTCATACAACTGAAGACTGGGCTTGGAAAAAACAAGTTAGATTCTATATGAAAAGTGATCACACATGTTATGTTCAAATGGTGGATTCTGAACTTCATTATACTTATGAATACCAGGTATGTCTTGTGGCAGAAATGTTTAATTTTTCCAGTTAGAAATTATTTACTTTAAAGGAAATTTGCTATTGAATGAAAGAGTTATTTTAGTTTTAGTTGTAACTTTTAAGAGTTTTGTTTGTGTTATTGTCTTCTATTTCATCATAATTAGAAAGATGTTATATTGGAAAAATTCCATTTACAAAAAAGTTAAAATAATGGCAGTGTTGTGCTGAATTCTCTAAATGTACCATTTTTTGAAGTAGTATTTATTTATGTAGACTGAAATATATCTCTCATCCAAAGAGAGGTGAATATTAAGCAACCTCGGTAGAAACAATTTGGTTTGTGTCTCCTTTTACAAGGCCAAAGTTAGTTAATATGTTAAAGTATGTTTGTTAAATATCTTCAGTTTGAAAGATAAAAGAATTTTAAGGCACATAATGTAATCTATTCTCAAAAAATCCATCTGTATGCTCTTTGCCTTTTTCCATCATAGTGAATCAGTCATCAGGATATAGTTGACATTTATGTTAATAAGCATATGTCAGGAGAGTTGCCTGCTGGCTCTTTCAAAAAGGAAATGAATTTTGAGACCCAAATCTGTCCACTTAAATTAAGGAAAAACTCTATATAAAATGCAATTTGAATTTGAATCTGTTTTTTGAGACTTATTTGATAATTTAAGATTATTAATTTCGTAAGGAATTTTTCAAATTAATTATACTTTGAGGTTTCCAAAGTAGTTCTGATTTGTAAAGATTGTAAGATTCAAGGAATTTTAAAATACAAAATAGAGTGATTATTGTATGTAATTGTATTGAGTTGTATTGGAAAGTGTGTAATTGTATACAGTTTTTGAATTTATCTGCCTTCGAGGTATATCTTTGTGACATTAACAAGAACTTGATTGGGGCATATATGCATGTATATATTTATGGCTGAGTCCCTTTACTGTTCACCTGAAGCCGTCACAACATTGTTAATTGGCTATAGTGTAGTGTAGTGTTAGTCGCTCAGTCGTGTCTGACTCTTTGCAATCCCATGGGCTGTATCCCACCAGGCTCCTCTGTCCATGGGATTCTCCAGGCAAGAATACTGAAGTGGACTGCCATTCCCTTCTCCAGAGGATCTTCCTGACCCAGGGATCGAACCCGCGTCTCCTGCGTTGCAGGCAGATTCTTTACTGTTTGAGCTACAGGGAAGACCTTATAGCCCAATACAAAGTTTTTTGGTGTTAAAAAACAAAAAAGAACTTGAGAGACTATTTGCAAAACCCAACAGTTTATCAATTGAGGATAGAATAAAATGCATGTTTGAGAAATAACTAAGTTTAATTCCATTTTGTGCTTTAGAAAGTTTCTTTACTAAAAAAAGTATTTTTTGTAAACAGCTTTAAACTTACTTGTTACCTTTTAGACTTTTAAGCTAGAATCTCTCACTATATAATATTTCTAATGTTGAATAGAATATGAATGTTTGAAATTTTATTTCTCTTATATAGGGTAATGCTCCCAAGCTGGTTTATACTCCTCTGACAGACAAGTGCTACCTAACTCTCACTCAAGCCATGAATATGGGACTTGGAGGAAATCCTTATGGACCAGCTGGAACTGGAAAAACTGAATCAGTAAAGGCTTTAGGTGGACTTCTTGGAAGACAAGTTTTAGTTTTCAATTGTGATGAGGTAGAATAAATAATTATCAAACTATGTAATAGTGTCTTAGATGTTTGAAATAGTTTTTACATATTTATATATATGAAATGCTATATTTTAAAATCACTCTACTTCTGAAAATGAAATTTGTTTTATTTGAGAAGTAAAATGGAGAGAGGTTGCATATAGTATAAAAACTTTTCTAAAGATAACTATTCCAAGAAATAATTTTAAATATTGAATGAAGATTTATGTTAGAATGTAGAAAAACACTTTTTGTAAGGAGAATAGTGAAGAGAAGAGGAGAAAATCTTAAATTCATTAAAAGTACCATTTTCAAAGCATTATATGTAGGATTTATATTTTGACTTAAAGAATAACTAAAACAAAATCTTTAGTTCTTGTGCTTTTCAGAATGCTTTCACATGAATTATTTTGTTTATTCCTTGAAACCACCCTAGTTTTTGAAAGAATAGCTATTTGTTAATAAAGAACCAAAGAGGCATAGATGGGTGAAATGATTATCTTCTCACTAAATGATATAAAGTATTAGATTATTATTAGAGTTTTAAATTATGTTTAATGAATATAATTTTTATTGTTATTTTTAAGGGCATCGATGTGAAGTCAATGGGACGAATATTTGTTGGCTTGGTAAAGTGTGGGGCCTGGGGTTGTTTTGATGAATTCAATAGACTAGAAGAATCTGTACTGTCTGCAGTTTCTATGCAAATCCAGACAATTCAAGATGCTTTGAAGAATCATAGAACTGTGTGTGAGCTGCTTGGCAAGGAGGTATAGCTATATCGGAAATTTAAAGAATTAAAATATTTTGTAAGACTTTGTGTTACCCATACTCAGGCAAATAGTCTATCTTTATTGCTTCTGGCACCCTTGTTTCTAATTTTTGACCAGGTAAACCTTTTTACCTGTGAATTGTCTCTGAATTTCTCACCCTTTTTTGGTCCCATTTCCACTATTTATTTTCAAACTTTCAATATTGAATAATCCAGTTATAATAATCTTTGCTAACATTTATCAAACACTCTATGCTGGCACTGTACTTAATGCTTTTATATTTTGTTTTACTTAATACTCAACCACAGTCCTTTGAGTTAGGTACTGTTATATTTTTTAAACTTTTTGGATGAGGAAACTACAGCTTGGTAAGTTAGCACAAGTAGTGGTGCTGGAAATTGAACTCAGGTGTATCTAATTCTGAAATTCATGTTTTTATTCACTATTGTATATGAATCTTAATAAACATTTAGCTATTCTGCTGCTGCTTACTTCTCCACATAGGAAATATACATTCATGTCATTAGTATATAAAATATAGATTTCTCTCTATATGTGTAATGGTGAACACACAGTAAGTGGAAAGAACTGTGAAATTATCGTCTTCTCCATAATGACATTTTCACAGTACAAGTTTTTCAGGGTAGGCCAAGTAGAACCAGTTCTAAATTTCTTGTAACTTCTGAGTTTACAGGAGTAAAATTTAAATGTTTAAACTTTCTTCACAAAGAAAAGAGAAACTATTAAGTTTTTACCTTTTACCATCAAAATTTATTTTTTCCCCTGTTCATTTTTGTCATTTCCTCCTCTTAGAAAAATTGTCCCTTTTCCCAACCCAAGCTAAATTTTCCATCTATACTTTGGGATCTGCTTCCCAGGGACTTTCTCTTCAGAGTTATTCCTGTCCTCCTCCTCCTTATTTCTCATTGGCTTTTAAACATAATCACATAACTTTCCTTCTAAATGATGTACAATATTATATATAGTAATACTGTAGTATACTATTTAGTATAATTAAAACATAAGCAAACCTTCCCTTAATTCATCTTTTCTTCCACCATGCTCTTTTTCTTTTCTTTCCTTTGTAGCCAGATTTTTTACTCTAGGTATTTCTACTTCATGGTGGTTCATTCATTGTTTACGTATTATAATTCTAATTTTCTATTCTTACTGCTTTGTTGAAAATACTCCCACTAGATACTCTCAAGATATTTTACTCTTCACTGTCATAGCATTTATTAACTATAATTGCTTGACTGTACTATTCAGTAGACTATAAACTCCAACAAAAGAGCACGAACTGTTTCTTCTGACTTTAATTCAGAGTTTTGTTGTCTCTGTATTTAAGGAAGCACCTAACGCAAGGAAGGCTTTTGGTAGACATAATATTGAATGAATGGACAGTCAAACTAGTTACCGTCACTGAAACTTTCAGCCTCAAAAAACTGATTATAAAGAATCTCTATAAAGTACTATAGTTCCTAAGGAGTTTATTATATGTTGAGTAGATGTTTAGCACACTAATGGTTACTTTTTGCTAAGGTGATAAGATGTGTGTGTAGAAATATGTCACAGTAAAACTTCTATTGGCAATATATTTTATAGTTACAGTTTCAAATACTTGATGCCTGTGTTTTAATATTTCAGGTAGAAATAAATTCTAATTCTGGGATCTTTATCACTATGAATCCTGCTGGAAAAGGCTATGGTGGAAGACAAAAATTGCCTGATAATCTTAAACAACTTTTTAGGCCAGTAGCCATGTCTCATCCAGACAATGAACTTATTGCAGAAGTTATTCTGTATTCAGAAGGCTTTAAAGATGCTAAAGTGTTGGGCAGAAAATTGGTGGCTATCTTCAATCTATCCAGGTGAGTTTTCTTGTTTTAAAGTTTGAAATACTTTGTGTCTACAGTGATTGGTCATGGTTATTAACGAGCATTTTCCACATTTGTCTAATTATATTGTACCTCAGGTATAGATAGGAAAGATTTTAGTTTGAATAACAAAAATGGCTGGCTCAAAAGTACTTGTTTTTAAATACTATTGATTTAATTTCACTTTTTTTCCTGTAAAACATTTTTAATGGCGTACTCTAGCTAAATGATATTTACTAAACTAAATTTCTGATTTACTAATTTTCTGATTTCTATGTGTTAGTAGCTGGATTTTGTATCTTTTAGTATGATAATAAAATGAATTTCTTATAGCTATTTGATGCTTTATGATTTCCATGTCTTTACTTAAGGGAACTTTTGACACCTCAGCAGCATTATGATTGGGGTTTGAGAGCTTTGAAGACAGTTCTGAGAGGAAGTGGAAATCTTCTGAGACAGCTGAAGAAAACTAGTATTAAACAAAATGGTATGATTCATTATTTCAATTATAATCTCACTTTTTACAGTGTTTTAATTTAGTATAGTTTTAGATTTGTGTGAAAGGTATGCATGTAATATAGAGGGCTTCTGAATGGCATGCCCCTCCAGTGTCTCCTGTGTTAACATATGGGTATGATGCATTTATTAATTCTAACGAACCAATGTCGATTCATTGTTTTTTAATAAAATCCATAATTTATCCACATTTTTCCTGATTTTTACTTAATGTCCTATCATAACTTTTAAACATGCATTAAATAGTAAACATTTGCGGTATATAGAGCAATAGTCTAGTCCACTTGTTCTCAATCCTTAATGTGAGTTAGAATCACCTAGAGGCTTATTAGTTGGTGAAGGAAATGGCAACCTGCTCTAGTGTTCTTGCCTGGAGAATCCCAGGGACCGGGGAGCCTGGTGGGCTGCTGTCTCTGGGGTCGCACAGAGTCGGACACGACTGAAGTGACAGCAGCAGCAGCAGCAGCAGAGGCTTGCTAGAACACAGATATTTGGATCCTACCCTCAAAGTTCCTGATTTGGTAGGTCTGGAATAGTGTCTGAAAATTTATGTAGTCTTAAAACAGGAACAGAAACCTTAGAAAAACATAATTTCTAGATTTTCTCTTTCAAGGACATAGTATACTAAACAAAATTATTCTTTTAAAGAGATATTTTAAGATTTCAAAAAAAAATGCCTTTCAACCTAAGAATAATTTTAGATTTATTAAAGTTGCAAAGTTGGCATTTCCATTGTTTCATCTTTTTTGTTGTTGTGTAGTCGCAAAATCATGTCTGATTTTTTTGTGACCCTGTGGACTGTAGCCCACCATGTTCCTCTGTCCATGGAATTTTCCAGGCAAGAATCCTGGAGTGGGTTGCCATTTCCTTCTTCAGGGGACCTTCCTGACCCAGGGATTGAACCCGTGTCTCCTGCACTGGCAGGTGGATTATAGGCAGATCTTTACCACTGAGCTACCAGGGATGCCCCATTTGCTGTGGTACATTTGTCAAAACTGAGAAACTAAGGCTGATACATTAGCATTAACTGAATTCCAGGCTTCATTTGAATTTCAGCTGTGTTATCACTGACGTCCTCTTTCTGTTCCAAGATCGAATCTGGGGTGCTGCTTTGCATTAAGCGGTCATGTCCCCTTGGTGTGCTCCGCTACGTGACTGCTTCTCAGTCTGTTTTTGTTTTTATTGAAGTCTGGGTACCCTGGGATTCAGATTCTATGGAAAAGTGTTCATAACTCAGTAATACTTGTTTTTCAGCAGTTAAAAGATAGTTGAGTAAGCTTGCTAATTAACATAGTAGCATATGCCATTAAATGTTACTAAATTCTAGTACATAAGTAAATTACTAATAATGTATATCAAGACAGTTAAAAACTTTACAGTCATTAGATTCATAACTGTAGTTTTAACATGAAACTTTTTTTCCAGTTAATGAAAGTCATATAGTGGTACAAGCACTGAGACTTAATACAATGTCGAAGTTTACTTTTGCTGATTGCACTCGGTTTGATGCACTGATTAAAGATGTGTTTCCTGGAATTGACTTTAAAGCAGTAGAATATGATGAACTGAGTGCTGCACTGAAGCAAGTCTTTGAGGAGGCCAATTATGAAATCATACCCAATCAGGTAACTGTCAAGACTACCTCATAATATATTGATCCTTTCTCCTGGTTAATTTTTATTAACTATCTTTATCCTTTATCTTTCAGCTTATCTTTCATCTTTCAGTTTAAGTCTTACTCACTCTTTGAAGCCTTCCCTAATTTTCAAATCTAAATTAGATCCCCTTGCTGTGTGCTTTTTTTTACCTTTGTAATGTATACATTTTAATGTTCAACTGTATGATTAATACTGATTCTCTCCCACCAGATAGTTGTCTCCACCAAAAGTGGGATCCATGTCTATTTTACTAGTTTATTCCTAGTGCCTTTGATGGAGTCTGGCATTAATATCAATAGATCCATTGTATGTATTTTTGACAGTTGATTATATATGATTTAAACTTTGACAGTTTCTTAGGAGAACTTCACTTTAGTAGGTCTTTTTATGAAGAAGAAATGCATGTTCAAAATGAATACCTTTTCCCCAGGATTTTTTTTTTTTGGAAAGAGGTTATAAATGAATGAATGAATTAGCTAAGTGAATAAAATATTGAATATATTTTGTTTGAATGAATAAATGAAGGAGGACAACCCTGAACGTTTGATAACTTGCTTCTTTTAAAGAAATATGAAATTAAAAATCACATTGTGTGTTCAGATTTATTTCATGATTCTTTTATTTAAGGCTTTATCTTTCATTGAAGAAATAGAAGGTTTAATTTATATGTTAGAAATAGAACAGCTATTACAGATTGAAAGTGAAATTGTGTACAATTGTACACAATTGAAATGATTGTACATGGTAAATCACATATGAACATATTTCTTTTCTACTAGATCAAGAAGGCTTTAGAGTTATATGAACAGTTACGCCAGAGGATGGGAGTTGTTATTGTTGGTCCAAGTGGTGCTGGAAAATCTACTCTTTGGAGAATGTTAAGGGCAGCACTTTGTAAAACTGGCAAAGTGGTAAAACAATATACTATGAATCCCAAAGCTATGCCTAGACATCAGTTACTAGGCCATATTGACATGGATACAAGGGAATGGTCTGATGGTGTTTTGACAAATAGTGCTCGTCAAGTAGTTCGAGAACCTCAAGGTTGGTCTCTGTTGTGTGATTCATTGATTTATTTTTATAGGATGTTAGAGCTTGTCTGTAATTTTGTCTTTTTTGAGTCTTATACATGACCATAACCTGCTGTATCATGATCTACATTGATATTTTACTTTGGAGGGTCCAAAGACATCTCATCATTTTTATCTGTAGTCTATAGCAAAACTTTTATTATAATAGAAACTCCCATGTAACCTGGGTAAATTGTAGTTCATAACTAGATTAATCTATTGAATAAATATAATATCTTTGCTTAATTGATTTTATAATGTTCATAAATAAGCAAAATGACATATTTCTATTTGGGATTAAAATTTGTGTTTGTGCACGAACTTACCACTTTGAATATAGTACTTTCAAGAAGTTTGAAAATTTAAGTCATATGATAGTAGGCTTCTGGTCTAAATTTTTGGCTTGGTATTTAACAGAATTTTTAGTCAAAATCTCAGAAGACTCCCTACTTTTTGTTAGATCACAATTTAACAACTTGCTCACTGCTTCTTCCCTTTGAAGTCACCCTTTTATATATCAAAGAGATTTGACAGTGGTGTATTTTTTACTTCTCATATAGGACACTAAAGTGTAGCTTTCTCATATTTTCTTAAAGCACTATTACATAGAAAGCATTAATACATTCTAATGACATGGTGGAAGACAAAATCTAAAGAATGTCTCACAAGCTTGTGGAAATAGAAATACCTAGGTCTTGCTTAAAGCTCAACATTCAGAAAACTAAGATCATGGCATCCAGTCCCATCACTTCATGGCAAATAGATGGGGAAACTGGAAACTGTGGCAAACTTTATTTTTTTTGGGCCGAAAATAACTGCAGATGGTGATTGCAGCCATGAAATTAAAAGACCTTACTCCTTGCAAGGAAAGTTATGACCAACCTAGACAGCACATTCAAAAGCAGAGACATTACTTTGCCCACAAAGATCTGTCTAGTCAAGGCTGTGGTTTTTCCAGTAGTCACGTATGGATGTGAGGGTTGGACTGTAAAGAAAGCTGAGTACCGAAGAATTGGTGCTTTTGAAGTGTGGTGTTGGAGAAGACTCTTGAGAGTCCCTTGGACTGCAAGGAGATCCAACCAGTTCATCCTAAAGGAGATTAGTCCTGAACATTCATTGGAAGGACTGATATTGAAGCTGAAGCTCCAATACTTTGGCCACCTGATACGAAGAGCTGAGTCATTTGAAAAGACCCAGATGTTGAGAAAGATTGAGGGCAGGAGGAGATGGGGATAACAGAGGCTGAGATGGTTGGATGGCATCACCGACTCAATGGACATGGGTTTGGGTGAACTCTGGGAGTTGGTGATGGATAGGGAGGCCTGGCGTGCTGTGGTTCATGGGGTCGCAAAGAGTCGGACATGACTGAGCTACTGAACTGAACTGAAGGTCTTGCAGACCATGTTTTCTTTTATTGAGATTTCAGTTCTGTATGTTCATTAAATAAATAGAGCCTTATCATGGAGTATATCATTGGGTCTTTGGCCAGCTGAGCCAGGATTGCCTATGAGTTTTCCACACATTTGTAGTATAAATTCACATGAAAAACTTCAACTTCTTCAACTCTTTGTTCTTTATATTTGGCTTCAGAAATATAAAATAATATGAAAATTGCTTCTAAAGAATAATAGATAGTTATTCTTTATTTTTAAATATTATTATCCTTATATTTATTTTGCTCTCTCCATTTTTTGTTTGAAAATAGATGTTAGCTCATGGATAATCTGTGATGGTGATATTGATCCTGAGTGGATAGAATCTCTGAATTCTGTTCTGGATGATAATCGACTACTCACTATGCCCAGTGGAGAAAGGATTCAGTTTGGCCAAAATGTTAACTTCGTATTTGAAACTCACGATTTAAGTTGTGCCTCACCAGCCACAATATCTAGAATGGGAATGATCTTTCTTAGGTAAGCACATTTGCATATATTGTGTTAGAATGTTTTCAATTATTATTTTGGTTTCATAGCTAAGTGACATGAGTGATACATGAGTAATATGTGAATATTTGTTTTTTCATTGTTTATTAACTTCTTTGCTACGTTTTTATTCATTCAGAGTTCCTGTTTACTTAGTTGAATTATTTTAGCAGTGTATCAGCTAAATACAGCTGATACACTAAATACTGTATCAGCAGGTATCACAGGAGAAGGACATGGCGACCCACTCCAGTACTCTTGCCTGGAGAATCCGGTGGACATAGGAGCCTGGTGGGCTGCTTTCCATAGGGTCGCACAGAGTTGGACATGACTGAAGCTGCTTAGCATGCATGCATGCATTGGAGAAGGAAATGGCAACCCATTCCAATGTTCTTGCCTGGAGAATCCCAGGGACAGGGAAGCCTGGTAGGCTGCTGTCTCTGGGGTCACGCAGGGTCGGACACAACTGAAGTGATTTAGCAGCAGCAGCAGCAGCAGTAGCAGTGGTATCACAATTACTAAATAATTATTTTTTTGTTTGCATAAATGAAACAGCAAGTATTTGTTTTTTCTTTTTTCTATAACTTTTCCTTTATGAATGAGTTCAGAGAAGTGAACATACTACTTATGAGCTAGAGGCTAATAATTTAAAGCTGAGTAGCAATATTTTAATCATAGAATTTTAGATTTATAGACTTTTAGAGCTAACCTAGGTTTAAATAGGTTAAAGATTTAATAGGATAAAGGAGTGCATCAGGCAGCCATAAGTACCACAGCCTCAACAACCTGGAGAAGGATGTGATGTTGTTGTGCCAGAACCGGTAGACCTTCAGCTTGGAGGGCTGCCTGATCTATGAAGACCCCATCATCTGGTGGTCGGTCTTCAGCAGCATGCAGCAGAAGTTTGAGAAGCAGGACGACGCTGCACAGGAGGAGAGCAACGAGCAGAGGAAGGAGGCCGGTGAGGAAGGCTGAGTTGGATCCTCCTCCCTCAAGTTGAAGACCAAGCTCAACCGGAGAGAAGGCCCAGGACCGGCTCAAGGGGGGCTGGAGGTGGCCAAGCTGTGGGTTCAGGGCCAGGCTGAGATGGTGTAGCCCTTAGCAGTAGCAGATCGCAGCAGATGTTTCAGTCTTGGGACAAAGCTGTGTAAACAAAAGTCTGTGTTTATATGGCAGAGAAGGTGTAGGACTGTTTGTGTCTGGCCCTGTTCTGGCATTAGTAGTATTTGTAAACAATATTAACTGTTTAGAGGAGGAGCTAAGATGGCGGAGGAATAGGATGGGGAGACCACCTCCTCCCCTACAAATTCATTGAAAGAATATTTGAATGCTGAGCAACTTCACAAAACAACTTCTGACCGCTAGCAGAAGACATCAGGTGCCCAGAAAAGCAGCCCATCATTTTCAAAAGGAAGTAGGACAAAATATAAAAGATAAAAAGAGAGACAAAAGAGCTAGGGATGGAGACCTGTCCCGGGAAGGGAGTCGTAACAGAGGAAGTTTCCAAACACCAGGAAACCCTCGTACTGGCGGGTCTGGGGGAAGTTTTCAAATCTCGGAGGGTAACCTAACTGGGAGGAAAAATAAATAAAACCCACAAATTACGTGCCTAAAAGCAACTCCCAGTAGAAAAGTACCCCAGACGCCCGCATCTGCCACCAGCAAGTGGGGGCGGAATGGAGAGGAGCTGGCGGCATTGCTTAGGGTAAGGACTGAGCCCGAATGCCCTGAGGGCAATTGGAGGGAGCTAACGTGAGATAGCAACTTAAACTGTGGGATAGCAAGAGAGAAAAAATTAACGGGCCTGAACACACTGCTGGCCACTCACAGAACAAAGGCACTGAGCAATTCCAGAGAAGAGCTAGCCGGCAGCAGACTAGCCCATCCCCTGCCAGAGGCAGGAGGCAGGGGGGAGGGGAAAGGGGCAAACTCGGCCCCAGAGATGGCTCCCCCTACCAAACTGCAAACAGGCTCCCAGTTTCTAACCAAAGACCTCCTGAGATTCTGGATGGTCGACATCTGCCGGGAGGGTCGCGGCTAAACACAAGGCGCATGCACCCGACTGACTGGCGCCTGCGGAAACTGAGGCTGGGGCCGCGGAGGGGAGAAGGCGCACCGCACCCGGGGAGAGTGCGCCCGTCAAGCTCCTGGCGGCCTGAGCTGCTCAGGCTGGGGAAGGCACAAAACGCAGGCCAAACCGAGTCCGCGCTTTTGTGGAGAACCTGAAAACTGAAACTGCACGCAACGCAGGGCCCGCTCCATATAGAGCAGCTGGAAGCCGGAGCATTGTAGACGGGGAGATCACACACCGGTGAGCGGGGGCAAACCCAGTGTGGCCGGAACACAGTGAGTGCTGCCCACACACAGCGATATCTGCCTGCAGCGCCTCCCCGCAGCAGGACTGTTAGCGAACCTAAACAGGAGACCGCCTCCGCCCGCCTGTGTCAGGGTGGAAATTAGACACTGAGGAGACCGGCAAACAGAAGCCAAATAAACAAAGGTAACTTTTTCAGAAGTGACCGGTGCAACAGATTAAAATCCCTGCAGATAACACCGACTACACCGGAAGGGGCCTATAGTTATCGAGAAATGTAAGCTGGAACGAGGAGCTATCTGAAACTGAGCCGAACCCACACTGACCGCAACAGCTCCAGAGAAACTCCTAGATATATTTTTACTCTTTTTTTTTTTTCAATTAAAAGTTTTCTTTTCTTTTTTTAAAATTTTTTTCTCTTTTATTTTCTTTTAAAATTCCCTATTACTTCTCCATTACTCCTTAACTAATATATTTTTACTATTTTTTTAATTAGAAAAAAAACTTTTTTTCTTTTTTCTTATTTTCTTTTAAAGTCCTCTAATACTCCTTTATTACTCCTTAATTTTCATTTTCATTTCACTATAACCTGGCCAAAAAAAAAAAAAGGAAGAGGCCCTATTTTTAAACCGAACTTCATATATATTTCTAAAATGTTTTGTGTTTTTGTTTTCAATATTGTATTTTTAAGGGTCTAACCTCTACTCTAGATTTATAATCTTTGTTTTTCAGTATTTGATATCAATATTGTACATTTAAGAATCCAATATTCAGCACCCATTTTTACTCCAGATTGTGTTGATTATTCTCCCACTTTTGACTCTCCATTTTCTGCCTCAGATCACCTCTATTTCCTACCTCCCCCTTCTCTTCCTAATCCAAATTCTGTGAATCACTGTGGGTGTCTGGGCTACTGAGAACACTTTGGGAACAGAGAACTGCGTAGATCTGTCTCTCTCCTCTTGAGTTCTCCCTTTTCTCCTCCTGCTCATCTCTATCTCCCTCCTCCCTCGCCTCTTCTTCATGTAACTCTGTGAACCTCTCTGGGTGTCCCTCATGGTGGAGAATCTTTTCACCATTAACCTAGAAGTTTTATCATCAGTGCTGTATAGTTGGGGAAGTCTTGAGACTACTGGAAGAATAAGACTGAAATCCAGAGGCAGGAGACTTAAGCCCAAAACCCGAGAGCACCAGAAAACTCCTGACTACACGGAACATTAAGTAATAAGAGACCATCCAAAAGCCTCCATACCTACACTGAAACCAACCAACACCCAGGAGCCAATAAGTTCCAGAGCAAGACATACCATGCAAATTCTCCAGCAACGCAGGAACATAGCCCTGAGTGTCAACATACAGGCTGCCCAAAGTCACAGCTAACACATAGACCCATCTCAAAAAACTCACTACCGGACACTCCATTGCACTCCAGAGAGAAGAAATCCAGTTCCACGCACCAGAACACCGACGCAAGCTTCCCTAACCAGGAAACCTTGACAAGCCAGTCGTCCAACCACCCCCACTGGGTGAAACCTCCACAATAAAAAGGAACCACAGACCACCAGAATATAGAAAGCCCACTCCAGACACAGCAATCTAAACAAGATGAAAAGGCAGAGAAATGCCCAACAGGTAAAGGAACATGAAAAATGCCCACCAAGTCAAACAAAAGAGGAGGAGATAGGGAATCTACCTGAAAAAGAATTTAAAATAATGATAATAAAAGTGATCCAAAATCTTGAAAACAAAGTGGAGTTACAGATAAATAGTCTGGAGACAAAGATTGAGAAGATGCAAGAAATGTTTAATAAGGACCTAGAAGAAATAAAAAAGTCAATTAAAAATGAATAACACAATAAATGAGATCAGAAACACTCTGGAGGGAACCAAGAGTAGAATAACAGAGACAGAAGATAGGATAAGTGAGGTAGAAGATAAAATGGTGTAAATAAATGAAGCAGAGAAGAAAAAAGAAAAAAGAATCAAAAGAAACGAGGACAACCTCAGGGACCTTTGGGACAATGTGAAACACCCCAACATTCGAATCATAGGAGTCCCAGAAGAAGAAGACAAAAAGAAAGGCCATGAGAAAATACTCGAGGAGATAATAGCTGAAAACTTCCCCTAAAATGGGGAAGGAAATAGTTACACAGGTCCAAGAAACCCAGAGTCCCAAACAGGATAAACCCAAGGCAGAACACCCCAAGACACATATTAATCAAATTAACAAAGATCAAACACAAAGAACAAATATTAAAAGCAGCAAAGGAGAAACAACAAATAACACACAAAGGGATTCCCATAAGGCTAACAGCTGATCTATCAATAGAAACCCTTCAGGCCAGAAGGGAATGGCAGGACATACTTAAAGTAATGAAAGAGAGTAACCTACAACCCAGATTACTGTACCCAGCAAGGATCTCATTCAGATATGAAGAATGCAAAAGCTTTACAGACAAGCAAAAGCTGAGAGAATTCAGCACCACCAAACATTAACTGTTTAAAAAGAGGAAAAAAAAAATTTTAATTGGGAAACATGTAACCCCTGTTTTTCTTTTCTTTTCCTGGCAGTACTGTTTGGCTGCAGTTTGTAATCGCTGTAATTTAAGCTATGGATGAGTGTGTGTAGCTGTCCACTCCTCATACTGTATTTTATTTTATTTTTTTTCATTTTTTTCTTCTTCTTTTATTAAAAGTTAATTTATTTATTTTACTTTACAACCATACTCTATTTTATTGAACAAGTTTAAGTAGGGCCTATTAAATGGCCCAATCTTTCATTTTACAAATTTGAAACCTCTTTATTTAATATTTAATTTCTTCCTGAGTGTATTTGGAAGAGACTTGAAGAGCAAAAATAAACTAATTTTAGATTTCATCAACAGTAGTAACACAGTGGCATAATTGAGCCAGTTTCATTTCCCAAAATGAATTAATAGAAAGTTTTCTTTTACTATTTGAATTTATGTTTTAGAATTTGATATTTATCAGTCTATATACAATGTTCTACTCTTTTAGAATCATTTGAAATTACTTTTGTTATCAAATTGATCCAGAATGTTTCCAAAATTATTTAATTGATTACTTCTTTGATAATATTGTAGGAGGCATTTATATTAAACTAGCCACAAGCTCCCAATTAATATTTTGAGGCATTATTTTTAAAATAATATGGCATTGAGTTTATAGCTTTTGTAGCAGTATCTCACACAGTTTATCTCAGTTATTCATTTGTTCTCATAATCCTGTGAGAAAAATAGGATAAAAGGAAAGCTTATTAAATTTTAAAATATTTATTGAATGCCTGTTACATGTATGGCACGAATTTAGACTTTTTAAGAAAGACAGCAAGAAAGGGGTAAAACTATGAAGTGCTTGTATTTATAGAGGGCTTATCTTTATAGAGCATATGTCTACATAGAGGAGATAGACAAATATAATAGCAATTATAATATAAGCTAGAATGTAAATGTAATAAAGGTTAAGTAGAATGCCATTGCTTTTTATCAGAAAAAAGACTCGTTGCTGTAGATAATTTGAAAATTGTTGGTGAACCAGAAATTGTTTGTGAGAGACATAATGAGTATATATGATTTCATGTGAAACACAAAGACTTGTTATTTTTAATTTCTTTTTGATTAACTTTGATTTTTAGGTTTTATTCATTTCTTCAGCAGATATTTTGCACTTGCTCTGCAGTAGGCCAAATGAGGACCTTTTAATAATGAAAGGGAATGCTATTTATTATGCTGGGATAACTGATATAAATCAAGATTGTCTTAGACAAACCAAGACGTGTAGTTGCCATAGGTACTAAGGAGATACTGTTGACGACAATAATAAACAATTTGCCTGCAGTTTAGGAGACCTGGGTTTGATCCAGAGTCAGGAAGATCCCCTGGTGAAGGAAATGGAAAACTGCTCCAGTATTCTTGCCTGGAAAATCCCATGGAGAGAGGAGCCTGGCGGGCTACAGTCCATGGTTTGCAAGAGTCAGACATGACTTAGCCACTAAACCACCATTGACCACAAAGTCTTTATGGTGAAAGAGTTTAGCAGCTTTCCTTTGTCTGTTTTGAGTGTATCCAATGTAGTTTACATATTTACCTTTGATTTTTTTTTCTTTTCCTTATTAAACTGGATAGACATGTGGCAGGAAAGATTCAAGGACTCGGTATTTACTTGTGTTACTGTGAAACATTGGTCAAGGACAGGAGAGATGGCAGAACTGTGGGCCCTTGAAACTTCTAAATTATTAGTCTATAAGTTGTTTTTACTATAGTTTTTATAAATGTGTAACATGTAATTTTGAATAAGATGTCAATATTATGTTTGATTTCAAACACTGGATGTTACTCAAATAATTAAGTGCTTTGCTAAAATAATTATCTTTTACTTTAGCATGGTTTTCAAGTTTCAGTAGTGGCATGGGAATTTAGGTGGTCAACGTTTTTGGCGATAGAGAAAAAGAAAACGTATTTTTAAAGATCTGCATTAAGATGCAGTGCAGCTTGTCTAATGTGCATTTGAATTACCTAGGGATATTGTTAAAGCAAAGATTTTGCTTCATTAAGTCTGGGATGGTACTTGGGATTCTGTAGACCCCACTTTGGGTAGGAATGGTTTAGACCACTTTGTGGCTAACTTGTAGATGTGTAATTCTTCTTTAATTTATACTTACAATGATATAGGTGAGGTTTATTTGCTTTATTTTATAGGGAATGACACATACACACACACACACACACACACAGACACACACACTTATATGTGCTTATATATGTAGAAGTTAGAAGTAGTATATACACACAGACATATACAAAAGTAACTAAAATGAACTCTTGTATACTAGCAGATAGAGTACATATGTAGAATAATGTTTATTGGAGCAGAAATTTATTTTGAAATTTATGATTTCATAAAGTAAATTTATGATTTACTCAACAATTTTTAATGTTTGTTAATATGTTTCAGTGATGAAGAGACAGATGTTAATTCTCTGATAAAATCTTGGTTGAGGAGTCAGCCTCCTACATATAGGAATAATCTTGAAAACTGGATTGGGGATTATTTTGAAAAGGCATTACAATGGGTTCTAAAACAGGTAAGATAATTATAATATTTCATAATTATTTAGGCAAAAAGTATAATGACTGACTGTAGCTTACATTAAACCTCCTTTTAGTAATGTTCTGACAGAATGTGGGGGTGGAGTGAAGGGCAGGTGTCTTCACTGCTCTCCCACTGTATTTCATGGTATAACTTTTATTGTGTTAAGTCTTAAAATACTTTAATTCTTCCGTCCATGATACCTTGCAACACTTACCTAAAAATCTTGAAAATTGGAATGTCTTTTGAAGTTTTACTAGTAAAACGATCATTCTGCCACATTTTACTATGTCAATAAACACCTGCCTATATATCATGCTAAAAATAATGACAATATTAAAGTAGAGAAAGGATGATGAGTTATTTATAATATTATTGAAGTGTTTATTTAGCAAAAATTTGTTGCTTATAAAATAGATGCCCTTGATGAAACTTTGCTAGGTGAACATTAATAGGACAGTCCCTTTCACTGAGAAGGGTTTGTGTCGCAGAGGAAAGTGACATGGAAAAAGATAATCACAATATAACCGGATGCAGAGAGTATTGCTGCTTTCTAGGAGAGGTTTAAAGGAGATGACATTTAATTTTGAATTTGAAGCACAAATAGGAGTTTAGCATGCAAAGAAGACAATATTCATGTACTTACATGATCTTTTCAAATTTTGATTTCTTTCTTATGTCATTGCTTGTATAAAAAAACATAAATACATAAAAATAGAGAAAACAAATAGCAATGAGTTTTTTAAAGGTGATTGTTGATATGAACTTAATTTAGAGGTCAATACTTCAGGGTTGGGCAAATCATCTAGAGAAATGGCAATTTCACTTTAGTTTTCTAAACTCTTTTCTTTTCTTACTTTGTAAAGGTGAATGCTGGAGGACTAGGGACTTGGGAAAAATGGCACAAATGAGATAGGTTTCCCTGGAGACTTCAGGGAAGGGCCACTCCCCCAGCCCTCAGTCCCACCGAGATGTCTGCCTCCTTGTGCTTCTGCAGCAGTGTACTGTCTTTCAACTATAATTGCTTTCATGCAACTGCAAGCACCTTGAGGGCAAAGATTAAGCCTGTTGTACTTTATTGTATCCCCAGAAGCAAAGTTTCGTAATAACAATGTGGCGAATAAGTGTACATGAGCTTGGGAGTTCCCTGCCAGTCCAGTGGTTGGGACTTCACCTTCCACTGCAAGGGGAATACTTTTGATTCCTGCCTGGGAAGCCAAGTGAAACCCCACATGCCTCATGGCCAAAGCCAAAAACATGAAACAGAAGCATGGTTTTAACAAATTCGTTAAAGACAAAAAACGATCCACATTAAAAAAAAGCTTAGAAAAATGAATATATGAGCTTAGTTAAATAACTGATGCCTGTGTTTGTGACAGCTTTTCAGTAGGTGTGTTGTTATTTTGTGAATATAAAACATACAAACCTAACCATGCCTTCCAGTGCAGAACCCTTGAAGTCATCAGCTTGCATGCTGTCAGTGTTAGAATGAGAAGATGTAGCACTGCATAGAATGTATTGACTCTTTGACTCTCCCCTATTTGGGATTTGTGACTACAGACATGATGACAGGATGATAATATTAAACCATAGCCTGGATACCAAAGATTTAGTGAGAAAATAAACTGTTCTCAGCTCCTTGTTCTTGTTTGAGATTTTATGTGTTGAGTGTTCCTTCTTTCTTTATTCTGTGCTTTGTTTACCATGTTCAGATTCTGAGAGATACCATAATGAATGCTCTAGTCAACAAACTAGATTTTATTTATAACTAGAGCTTTATTTTCTTATATTTAGCAAATTAGTTAATCTAGAGGAAAACATGTTGGTTTCCTTTTCCTTTATCTTAGAAAAAGCTTAGAACTCAGTATGGCCTAAGCTGCTGGATTTCTATTCATCTCCTTCTGTTTTTCCCCCCTTTCCCCTCCTATTTCTGTTCTTTGAAAATTATTTATTATTCAGGCAGATAGATTTTTTAAAAAGTAAATTTAGTCATTTTATTCTCTTAAAGTTTAAAGGCACTGAAGATACAATTTGCACTCTTTATCATGGCCTGTACAATTCCACATACTCTGGTCCTTGCCTGCCTCTCTGTCTTGAATCACTCTGTCTTTGCTTGCTCTTTGCTTGCTCAGGCATCTGCTTCTTTTAGTTCCTGAAGTGTGCCCATTGCTTACCATTGCGTATGCTGAGTTCTCCATATTGCCAGATAGGTCTCACTCGTCAAATGTTAGCAATTGTCATCTTCCTTAAGGACACCTTGAGTCCTCAACCTGAGTTATCCTTTCTCAAAACACCCTCTTTTTCTGCTCTATAACGTCTACCAGAATGAATTAACCATTTCCTCTGTTAGGCTTCTGGAGAAGGAAATGGCAATCCACTCCAGTATTCTTGCCTGGAAAATCCCATGGACAGAGGAGCCTGGAAGGTTACTGTCCATGGGGTTGCAAAGAGTTGGACATGACAGAAGCAACTTAACATAGCACAGTATGTCTGTTAGAGTTGACTTCCATTAAAACAAGTGCTCTGTTTAATTCTCCCTTAAAAAAAAAACTACCTAGCACTACATACAGATTCTAACTGTAATTGGTTTTCCCAGTTAACTATATAGGGCCCCAGAGGCCTATGGATCTTAATAATCTATACCACCTGAGTCCAAAAGTTTCATTTAAAAATTCTGTATAGAGGAAAAGCTCCAAATTGTTTTTAAGCCTGCCTTTACTAACGTTTTTTTGGTCCAGAGCCATTAATCTAGACTTTGCCTCTAGCTGTTTTTAAACAAATTAGTTAATTTATTTTTATTTTTGGCTGTGCTGTGTCTTTGTTGCTGTGTATGGGCTTTCTCTAGTTGTGGTGAGCAGGGACTACTCTCTAGTTGAGGTGTCTAGCTTCTTTTTTAATTATCAAGAGGAAATGAGGAACTGCTATGTTTAGACTGATGTTCATTGATTTACCTTTTTTAAAATTTTTTTTTCAGGTTTAGGAAGTAAACAAACTATGTATCTATTTGAGGAGTCACACTTATGGCTAGAAATGCACATTTGTATTTTTAAGATTGCTTTTTATTTTCAATGTTTATGTATAAGTTGAAATCTAAACTTTCTAGAACTTGAGTAGTGGGATGAATTTAAATATGATCCTTGAAAAGATGAGTAAACAATCTGTGTATGATGCTAATTTACTTGTTAATGTTTTCCCTTTGTCTGTAATATGGATTTTAATCAACAGAATGACTATGTGGTAGAAACAAGTTTGGTTGGAACTGTGATGAATGGATTGTCACATCTACATGGATGCAGAGATCATGATCAATTTATTATTAATCTCATAAGGGGTCTTGGTGGAAATCTGAACTTGAAGTCACGTCTGGAATTCACCAAAGAGGTAGTACACATTTAAAGCCTATGTATAGTCAACATTTTTTGTTAATTTTCATTGACCCTGGATGTGTGCATGCATGTGTTCTAATAAGTCGCTTCAGTCATGTCTGACTCTGTGCACCCCGATGGAGGTGGTCTGCCAGGCTCCTCTGTCCATGGGATTCTCCAGTCAAGAATACTGGAATGGGTTGCCATGACCTCCTCCAGGGGACCTTCTCAACCCAGGGATCGAACCTGCGTCTCTTACCTCTACCTGCACTGGCAGGTGGGCTCTTTACTACTAGTGCCACCTGGGAAGTCCTGGGTATAGCATTTTGAAGTTATGCATTTAATATGATAATAATACATTTATATTTGGCTTCCCTGGTGACTCAGTGGTAAAGAAACTGCCTGCCAATGCAGGAGAAGCTAGTTGGATCCCTGGATTGGGAAGAACCCCTGGTGAAGGAAGTGGAAACCCACTCCAGTATTCTTGCTGGGGAAATCCTGTGGACAGAGGAGCCTGGTAGGCTACAGTCCATGCAGTCTCAGAAGAGTCAGATATGACTTAGTGACTAAACAACGACAGTGTTATAGTGAAATGGTTCTTCAGAGAGATGTTAAATGTGACTAAATGAGATGATCAATGTAAAGTGCACTTGGAAACAAATAATAACCACTCAGCAACATTGGCTGCTGACCTGTCTTTAAAAGTAGACTAATTTTCAGCCTTGATGGTAGTGGAGTTTGAGGGAGAATGGGTATATCTCTATATATGGCTGAATCGTTTCACTGCTCACCTGAAGCTGTCACAGCACTGTTAATTGGCTGTGACATTTATGCATTGCATACCCCAATGCAAAATGAAAAGTTAAAAAAAAGTGGGCCAATTTTACTTCATAGGAAGGATTTTTTTTTTTAGAGAAAGATAATTAAAAATTATGAAGCCAAAATACTATGTATTATTACTTTATTTGATTCTCTTAAACCACTGTTTAATAAGACTAAGTGGTGGGATTCTTTCTCAAAAGAAATTATACTTAGAAGCACAATATTTAATAAAACAGAACAAACTGACATGCTCCAGGTAGAGTAGGAAGCTCCTAAGTCTTCCTCTCTCACTGCCACTATCACTTCTGAGAAACCTCAAAGGAGTCTCTAGCTCTCTGACTGCATATTTTGAAATGTGCTGCTTCCACATTTGCACTTTGGCCTGTCAAATGTGAATAAAGTTATAGATTGAGAAGGCTCAGACTCTATTTAGAATGGACTTTCCAGGTGGTTCAGTGATACAGAATCTGCCTGCCAATGCAGGAGAATGGGAGATGAGGGTTCTATCCCTGAATGAGGAAGATCCCCTGGAGTAGGAAATGGCAACCCACTCCAGTATTCCTTCCTGAAAAATCCCGTAGACAGAGGAGCCTGGCGGACCACAGTGCATGGGGTCTCAAAGAGTCGGACACGACACCCACTGAGTATGCATAAATACATTGCTATACAGATCTTCTTTGAATTATGATGGGATTACAGCCAGATAAACTGATCATAAGTTGAAAGTATCCTAAGTTGAAAATGCATTTACCTCCTCTAACCTATCAAATATCATGACTTAATATAGTCTATCTCAAAGTGCTAAGAATGTTAGCCTACTTTCGGGCAAAATCATCTAACACAAAGTCTCCTTTATAATAAAGTGTTGAATAGTGTGTAATTTCTCAACTACTATGCAGAAAGTGAAAGACAGTGTGGTTTTAAGCATATCAGTTGGTTACCCTGGTGATTGTGTGGCTGCCTATGAGTTGTAGTTTGCTTCCATGCACTGCTGCTGCCCCGCATCACAGGAGAGTATCATATCACGTATCACTAGTCTGGGAAAAGATCAAAATTCAAAGTATGGTTTTTACTGAATGCTTATCACTTTTTCCCTGTTGTAAACATGAAAAATCATAGGTAAAGCCATTTTAAGTTGGTGACCATCTGTATAGGTACATAGGTACCTATATATTTATTTTCCTCTTTGAATTAGTTTATGGTATTTTATGGTGTTATTAACATTTTATAAAATAATTGGGGTTGGTGTTTGGTGAGCAGCTCCCTTGAGTAGTGGCATTGGAGGGAGATTGGCATCCTGGACAGAAATGGAATTTTCATACACCCTGCCCTGTACCTCTTTTCCACTTGACTGTCTGTTCCTGGATTGTGTCCTTGATTATAAACCACCAGTCCAGAGCTGAGGAATCCAAGTGTGGCTGCCAGGAGAAATCCAGAAGAGCCAAAGAGCCCAACCATGTCAGTCCTTCCTGTAGCCACACACACACCTTAAACCCTGAGGAAGTGAGTGAGGATCAGCGGGAAGAAGACAGCCAGCCACAGACCAAGCCCTGAGCCTTTAGAGTGGGAGCACTGACTCCAAGACCTAGACTACCAGAGAACTCCTAACCCTGCTGCTGCTGCTGCTGCTGCTAAGTTGCTTCAGTCATGGCTGACTCTGTGTGACCCCATAGACGGCAGCCCACCAGGCTCTGCCATCCCTGGGATTCTAGGGAGTATCAAATATTAAGAACTCCCACAAAGGAAGCGACTTGAATAGAAGACCAACCACCAGTAGCACCCTGTGCAAGCAAAAACAAGACAAAAATACAAACCCAATCATCAGCAGATGGGATTACCACCACACTCAACCCTGCCCATCAGAGGGGGGAAAAAAAAATCTCAGCACAAATCTCACTGTATAATGAAGCTTACACAAACCACTGGACCAACCTAAGGAGGGCAGAAACCAAAAGGAAGAAAGAATTCAACTTTGAAGCCTGGGAAAAGGAGACCTCGAACACAATAAGTTAAAAAAAATACATTTGAATCAGTTCTAATGAGTTGGATGAAACTGGAGCCTATTATACAGAGTGAAGTAAGAAAGAAAAACACCAATACAGTATACTAACACATATATATGGACTTTAGAAAGATGGTACCGATAACCCTATATGAGAGACAGCGAAAGAGACACAGATGTATAGAACAGTCTTTTTGACTCTGTGGAAGAGGGTGAGGGTGGAATGATCTGAGAGAATAGCATTGAAACATGTGTATTATATGTGAAACAGATCGCCAGTCCAGGTTGGATGCATGAGACAAGTGGTCGGGGCTGGTGCACTGGGATGACCTAGAGGGATGAGTGGGAAGGGAGGTTGGGAGGGGGGTTCAGGATGGGGAACACATGTACACCCATGGCTGATTCATGTCAATGTATGGCAAAAACCACTACAATATTGTAAATTAATTAGCCTCCAATTAAATAAATTAAAAAAAAAAAAAACTGAAAAGGCAGAAAAATACTGCACAAATGAAGGAACAAACTAGAACACAGATGTTCAAGTAACTGAAGAGGATATAAGCAAACTACCTGAAAAAGAATTACATGAAATTGTAATGATGGTAAAGATGATCAAAAACCTTGAAAACAGAATGGAGAAAATGCAAGAATCAATTAACAAAGACCTACAAGGATTAAAGAGTAAACATACAGAGACAAACAATAAAATTACTGAAATTAAAAATACTCTAGAAGGAATCAATAGCAGACTATCTGAAGCACAAGAATGAATCAGTGACCTGGAAGATAAAATGGTGGAAATAACTTCTGAAGAGCAGAATAAAAAGAATGAAAAGAACTGAGGATGGTCTCAGAGACATCTGGGATAATATTAAATGCACCAACATTCTAATTATAGGGGTCCCAGGAGAAGAGAAAAAGAAAGGGTATGAGAAAAATTTTGAAGAGATTATAGTTGAAAAACTTCCCAACATGGAAAAGGAAATAGTCAATCAAGTCCAAGAGATGCAAAGAGTCCCCTACAGCATAAACTGTATGTCCCCAAGGAGAAACATGCCAAGACACATTAATTAAACTAACAAAGACTGAACACAAAGAAAGCAGTTTAAAAGCAGCAAGGGAAAAGCAACAAGTAACATACAAAGGAAACTCTGTACATTTAACAGCTGATCATTCAACAGAGACTCTGCAGGCCAGAAGGGAATGGCAGGATATATTTAAAGTACTGAAAGGGAAAAATCTACAATCAAGATTACTGTACCTGGCAAGGATCTCATTCAAAATTGGTGGAGAAATCGAAAGTTTTTCAGACAAGGAAATGTTAAGAGAATTCAGTACCACTAAATCAGCTTTACAACAAATGTTAAAGGGACTTATATAGTCAGGAAATAGAAGAAAAAGTCTACAAAAGCAAAAACCAAACAATTAAGAAAATGGCAGTAGGAACATATATATTGGTAATTACTTTAAATGTAAACGGATCAAATGCTCCAACCTAAAGACACAGACTGACTGAATGGATACACAAACAAGACCCATGTATATACTGCCTATAAGAAATCCACTTCAGACCTAAAGACACATATAGACTTAAAGTGAGAGGATGGAAAAAGTTATTCCATGCAAATGGGAAGCAAAAGAAAGCTGGAATAGCAATTCTCATATCAGACAAAGTAGAACGTAAAGAATATTTCAAGAGATAATGAAGGACACACAAAATGATCAAGGGATCAATTCAAGAGGAAGATACAACAATGGTAAGTATCTATGCACCCAACATAGGAGGACCTCAATACATAGGACAAACATTAACAGACATAAAAGGAGAAATTGGCAGTAACAAAGTAATAGTAGGAGACATTAACACCCCACTCACAGTAATCGACAGATCATCAAAACAAAATTAATAAGGAAACATTAAATCTTAAATGATACATTAGATGAGATGGATCTCATTGGAATCTTCAGGACATTCCATCCAAATGCAGAAGAATACACCTTCTTCTCAAGTGCCCATGGAGCATTCTCCTGGATAGACCATATCATGGGTCACAAGTCAAACCTCAGTAAATTTAAGAAAATTGAAATTGTATCAGGCATCTTCTCCTACCATAACACTGTGAGACTAGATATCAATTACAAGAAAAAAACTGTAAGAAACACAAAGACATGGAGATTAAACAATATGTTTCTAAATACTGAATAGGTTACTGAAGAAATTAAAAGGGAAATAAAAAAATTCCTAGAAATAAATAACAGTGAAAACACAACTCAAAACCTATCAGTTCAGTTCTGTCACTCAGTCGTGTCCGTCTCTTTGTGAGCCCATGGACTGCAGCACACTAGGCTTTCCTGTCCATCACAAACTCCTGTAGCCTGCTCATACTCATGTCCAAGTCGGTGATGACATCCAAACATCTCATCCTCTGTTGTCCCCTTCTCCTCCTGCCTTCAATTTTTCTCATATCAGGGTCTTTTCCAAGGAGTCAGTTCTTTGCATCAGGTGGACAAAGTATTGGAGTTTCAGCTTCAGCATCAGCCTTCCAGTGGATTTTCAGAACTGATTTCCTTTAGGATGTACTGGTTTGATCTTCTCACAGTCCAAGGGACTCTCAAGATCCACAGTTCAAAGCATCAATTCTTCGGTGCTCAGCTTTCTTTATAGTCCAACTCTCACATTCATACATGGCTACTGGAAAGACTATAGCTTTGACTAGATGGACCTTTGTTGGCAAAGTAATGTTACTGCTTTTGAATGTGCTGTTTAGGCTGGCTATAGCTTTTCTTTCAAGGATACAGCAAAAGCAGTTCTAAGAGGGAAGATTATAGCAATACAATCCTAACTCAAGGATAAGAGAAACACTGAATAGACAGTCTAACCTTATGCCTAAAACAGCTGGAAAAAGAAGGACAAAAACACCCCAAAATTAGCAGAAGGAAAGAAATCATAAAAATCACAGCAGAAATAAGTGAAAAAGGAATGAAAGAAACGGTAGTAAAGGTTAATAAAACTGAAAGTTGGCTCTTTGAGAGGATAAACAAAATTGACAAACCTTTAGCTAGACTCTTCAAGAAAAAAAGAATTAAATCAACATAATTAGAAATGAAAAAGGAGAGGTTACAACAGACAATGCAGAAATACAAAGGAATATAAAGAGACTATTATGAACAACTATATGGCAATAAAATGGATAAGCTGGAAGAAATGGATAGATTTTTAGAAAAATTTGATTTTCCCAGACTGAACCAAGAAGAAATGGGAACTATGAGCAACCCAGTTACAATACTGAAATTGAAGCTGTGATCACATATCTCTCAAAAGATAACAGTCGAGGGCCGAATGGCTTCACAGGTGAATTCTGTCAACCATTTAGAGAAGAGCTAATGCCTATCCTTATAAAATTCTTTCAAAAAATTGCAGAGGTAAGAATACTTCTGAACTCATTCTATGAGGCCACCATCACCCTGACACCCAAACCAGGCAAAGATAACACAAAAAAAGATAACTACAGGCCAATATCACTGATGAACATAGATGCAAAACCCTCTACAAAATTTTGGAAACAGAATTCAATAACATTAAAAAGCTTATACACCATGATCAAGTTGAGTTTATTTCAGAGATACGAGGATTCTTCAGTATACACAAATCAATCCACGTGATAACACCATATTAACAAATTGAATGATAAAACCATATGATAATCTCAGTTCAGTTCAGTTCAGTTGCTCAGTTGTGTCCTGTTCTTTACGACCCATGGACTGCATGCAGCACTCCGGGCTTCCCTGTCCATCACCAACTCCCGGAGTTTACTCAAACTCATGTCCATTGAGTCGGTGATACCATCCAACCATCTCATCTTCTGTCATCCCCTCCTCCTCCTGCCTTCAATCTTTCCCAGCATCAGGGTCTTTTCCAGTGAGTCAGTTCTTCGCATCAGGTAGCCAAAGTAATGGGAGTTTCAGCTTCAGCATCAGCCCTTCCAGTGGATATTCAGGACTGATTTCCTTTTGGATGGACTGGCTGGATCTCCTTGCTGTCCAAGTGACTCTCAAGAGTCTTTTCCAACACCACAGTTCAAAAGCATCACTTCTTCTGCACTCAGCTTTCTTTTAGTCCAACTCTCACATCCATAGTGACTACTGGAAAAACCATAGATTTAACTAGACGGACCTTTGTTGGCAAAGTAATGTCTCTGCTTTATCATATGCTGTCTTGGTTGGTCATAACTTTTCTTCCAAGGAGTACGCATCTTTTAATTTCCTGGCTGCAGTCACCATCTGCAGTGATTTTGGAGCTCAAGAAAATAAAGTCTGTCACTGTTTTCATTGTTTCCCATCTATTTGCCATGAAGTGATGGGACTAAATGCCATGATCTTAATTTTCTGAATGTTGAGTTTTAAGCCAACTTTTTCACTCTACTCCTTTACTTTCTTCAAGAGGCTCTTTAGTTCTTCTTTGCTTTCTGCCATAAGGGTGGTGTCATCTGCATATATGAGGTTAATGATATTTTTCTAGGCAATCTTGATTCCAGCTTGTGCTTAATCTCAATAGATGCAACAAAAGCCTTTGACACGTATCAGCACCCATTTATGATTAAAACTCTTCCAAAAATGGGCATAGAATGAACCTACCTCAACATAGTAAAGACCATATATTATAAGCCCACTGCAAACATTATTCTCAGTGGTGAAAAACTGAAAGCATTTCCCCTAAGATCAGGAACAAGACAAAGTTGTCCATTTTCACCAATGTTCTTTGACATGCTTTTGGAAGTCCTAGCCACAGCAATCAGAGAAGAAAAATAGAATGAATCCAGATCGGAAAAGAAGTAAAGCTATTACTGTTTGCAGATGACATGATACTATACATAGAAAGCCCTAAATATACTATCAGAAAATGCTAGATCTAATCAGTGAATTTAGCAGTCACGTGATACAAAATCTATACAGAAATCACTTGCATTCCCATATACTAACAATGAATAATCAGAAAGAGAAATTGAGGAATCACTCCCAGTCTCCATTGCAACAAAAAAGAATAGAACATCTAGGAATTAACTTAACTAAGGAGGCAAAAGAATATATGTAGAAAATTACAAGACACTAATGAAAGAAATCAAAGATGATGACATAAGCAGATGGAGAGATATTGCATGTTCCTGTGTTGGAAGAATCAATACTGTGAAAATGACTATACTACCAAATGCAATCTACAATTTCAGTGTGATGCCTATGAAATTACTTATGGCGTTTTTCACAGAACTAGAACAAAAATTTCACAGTTCATATGGAAATCCAGAAGACCCTGAATAGCCAAAGCAGTCTTGAGAAAGAGGAATGAAGCTGGAGGAATCAACCGTCATGACTTCAGATTATACTACAAAGCTACAAGTCATCAAGACAGTGTGGTAATGGCACAAAACAGAAATATAGACCAATGGAACAAGATAGAAAGCCCAGACATAAACCCATGCACCTATGGGTTCCTGATTTTTGACAAAGGAGGCAAGAATATACAATGGGGCAAAGACACCCTCTTCAGTAAGTGGTGCTGGGAAAACTGGACAGCTACGTGCAAAAGAATGAAGTTAGAATACTTCTTAATACTATGCACAAAGATAAACTCAAAATGGATTAAAGACCTAAATGTGAGACCAGAGACTGTAAAACTGTTAGAGGAAATCATAGGCAGAACACTCGACATAAATCAACACAAGATCCGCTATGACACATCTCCTAGAGTAATAGAAATAAAAGCCAAAGTAAACAAGTGTGACCTGGTTAAACTTAAAAGCTTTGCACAGCAAAGGAAACTATAAGTAAGGTGAAAAGACAATTCTCAGAATGGGAGAAAAGGATAGCAAATGAAACAACTGACAAAGGATTAATTTTCAAAATATACATACAACTCAATACCAGAGCAACAACCCATTGAAAAAGTGGGAAAAAGACCTAAACAGATATTTCTCCCAAGAAGACATACAGATGGGTACCAAACACATGAAAAGATGTTCAACATCGCTCATTGTTAGAGAAATGCAAGTCAAAACTGCCATGAGATATCGCCTCACACCAGTCAGAATGATCATCATCAAAAAATGTGCAAACAATAAATGCTGGATAGGGTATGGAGGAAAGGGAATCCTCTTGCACTGTTGGTGGGAATATGAATTGATACAGCCACAATGGAAGATGATATGGAGATTCCTTTAAAAACTAGGAATGAAAGCACCATATCACCCAGCAGTCCCACTCCTAAGCATATACCCTGAGGAAACCAAAATTGAAAAAGACACATGTATCCCATTGTTCATTGCAGCACTGTTTACAATAGCTAGAACATGGAAGCAATCTAGATGTTCATTGACAGATGATTGGATAAAGACGTTGTAGTACATATACACAATGGAATATTACTCAGTCATAAAAAGGAACACATTTGTGTCAGTTCTAGTGAGATGGATGAACCTAGAGCCTATTATACACTGTGAGGTAAGTCAGAAAAGAAAGATAAATATCCTATACTAACACATATATCCTGAAGATGGTACTGAAGAATGGTACTGAAAGATGGTACTGAAGAATTTATTTACAGGGCAACAGTGGAGAAACAGACATAGAGAATAGACTTATGGACATGGGGAGAGATGAGGAGAGGGTGAGATGTATGGACAGAATAACAGAGAAACTTACATTACCATATGTAAAATAGATAGCCAAGGGGAATTTGCTGTCTGGCTCAGGAAACTAAAACAGAGGCTCTGTATCAGTCTAGAGGGATGGAATGGAGAGGGAGATGGGAGGGAGGTTCAAAAGGGAGGGGATATATGTATACCTATGGCTGATTCATGTTGAGGTTTGACAGAAAACAAAATCCTGTAAAGCAATTATCCTTCAATTAAAAAATAAATAAAATTATGAAAGATTTTTTAATAGGTTAATGTTTGAACTATGTTTTTTGTTAGATATTTTTGTACCTTCTTAGCTATATGAATAAATATAGTTATTTTATTCATTTTAATCTTAAAGTAGCATATTTTTAATCATTTTTTTAACCAGAAGAGTTTTCCAGTTATAAATGCTTAGATGGAGCAATCATCATAGACCTTTTCTTTACTTAGGGCAAAAGTCATTTCAGCTACATTGTATATAAAGTCAAATTCTACATACTAAGGAATTTCTTCCTTTTGACCTCCATTGAAATAATTGAACACATTCATTTGGGTTGGTTCCAACATTATGTTTCAGCATTTTTGTCATTTTGTTTCACTGATACCACCCTTTATTACTTTCTCTGTTGTGTTTTTCTTTCTGTAGCCCATCTGTTGCCTCTGTTGCCAGATGCTTCTCATTGTTACCGCTCAATGTCTTATTGTACAGAATAAAAGTCCATAAAGGTGTTGAGTGGCATTAGGGTTAACTCTCTACTACTTATCTGTATAGATGGAAGTTTTTGAAAGAGGAACAGGTTGAGACCAGTAGTGATGACCATGCAATGGACCGGAAATGACGGGTCTAGGAGTCCTATATTGTGTTATTTGTAATTTAGTTTTCATAAGAACTCAATTGGAAGTTGAATATGTTTATACAATATATGTGTGGACTAGATGAATTTTATTATTTGCATGAATGATCATTTAGAGAATGATATGTGAGATAAAATGTTACTATAATTATTAAGGATATTTAGTAAGTTTAGTGCATGTGACAGAGAAGGAAATGGCAACCCACTCCAGTGTTCTTGCCTGGAGAATCCCAGGGATGGGGGAGCCTGGTGGGCTGCTGTCTTTGGGGTCGCACAGAGTTGAACACGACTGAAGCGACTTAGCAGCAGCAGCGGCAGTGCATGTGAACTTTTTTAAGAAGTAAGATGATTCTCTTTGGAGCATTTACTTTAAAGAATTAAAATTTCACATTTTCTGTTTGGAGTATATGAAAGTCTTTCATAACTTTTTCTTCTTAAGGTTTTTAACTGGGCACGAGAATCTCCTCCAGACCCTCACAAACCACTGGACACGTACTATGACTCAAGTAGGGGACGGTTGGCGTCTTATGTGCTGAAGAAGCCAGAAAACTTGACTGCTGATGATTTCAGCAATAGCCAAACTCTTCCAGTCATTCAGACTCCTGACATGCAGCGAGGTCTAGACTACTTCAAACCTTGGTTAAGTCCTCATACTAAGCAGCCATTTATTCTTGTTGGACCAGAAGGATGTGGCAAAGGGTAAGAGCAGAAAAATAATAATAGATGCCTGTAATGGATTTATGCATCTCTCCTGTTCTAAAATAATTTAACAGATTTTGTTACGTGTTTTTGGTTAACATGGCAGGTACATTTTCATGAAGGACTCTTTATTGTCACTCTTTGTAAAAATAATATTACTATAGAGAAAAATATGTCCTTTTCCCCCCTGTTAGTTTATGTGTTTTCTGATGGAATCAGAGAAATCTGAGAAGATACTCTTAAAAAAATCTGTGCATACAATCACAACAAAATGAATAGTGCACGTGAACCTTTTTTTTGGATGGCATCACCAACTCACGGGATATGAGTTTGAGTAAACTCCAGGAGTTGGTGATGGGTAGGGAAGCCTGGTGTGCTGCAGTCCATGGGGTCGCAAAGAGTCAGACACGACTGAGTGACCGAACTCAACTGAACTGAACTGAGCATTTTTTTAGAAGTAAGATGATTCTCTTTGGAGCATTTACTTTAAAGAATTAAAATTTCACATAGAGTATATGAAAATCTATCACAATTTTTTGTATGCTTTTTATGTATACATAAATAGTTTTTATGTATACCTTTTCAAACTAAATTATTTTTTGTGAACCTTGATTTTTTTTTTTCTGAGTCTCAAGAATGCCTTAAAATACGAATTTATTTATTTATTTTTTTCCAGTCTAAAACTTAGAAATCTAGTTTAGTAGCTATGGATAGTTGTAGAAATCAACTATCATATCTATTGTTACTACTTTTTCCTTAAACAACATTGTAAATAATTTAGAAATGGAATATTTAAAATTAGAAATCTTGGGGTCTTCCCTGGTAGCTTAGTGGTAAAGAATCCATCTGCCAGTGCTGGAGACATAGGTTCAGTCCCTGGTCCAGGAAGATTCCACATGCTGCAGAGCAACTAAGGCTGTGTGCCACAACTATTGAACCTGTGCTCTGGTGCTTGGGAACCTCAGCTTCTAAGCCCCTGCACCGCAACTGCTGAAGCCTGTGCGTCCTAGGGTCTGTGCTCAGCCTCGAGAAGCCCCCACAAAAAGAAGCCCACAAACCGCAACTAGGGTGGTCCCTGCTTGTTGCAACTAGAGAAAAGGACGTGCAGCGTGAAGACCCAGCACAGCCGAAAATAAATATGTAATGAATAATAGAAATTGTGTTTTGGATATGAAGAGTATTTCTTTGGTTGCACGCATGAAGTCAAGTGTTTTGTCTTTGACAGGATGCTGCTCAGGTATGCGTTTTCCCGACTCCGGTCTACTCACATCGCCACGGTTCACTGTAGCACACAGACCACTTCCCAGCACCTCCTGCAGAAACTGAGCCAGACCTGCATGGTCATCGGCACGAACACTGGCCGAGTGTACAGACCCAAAGACTGCGAGAGGCTCGTTCTCTACCTGAAAGACATCAACCTGCCCAAGCTGGACAAGTGGGGCACCAGCACTCTGATAGCTTTCCTGCAGCAGGTGGGGCTTATCACTTGAAGGGTTTTGATATAACTGAAGACAATTTAATTTCATTAACTTTTCTTGTAGTTAGAAAAGTCTACTTCCCTCTTTAGGACCATTGTGGAAATCAAATGGAAGTTAAACTCCTGAAGCACCTTACTCCTGTCCCGGGGCTACTTTCTTTGATCTTCCTGCAGCTAGAAATTAGTATTACATATAGATGCTATTTTAAAAGAATGAAAATAGCCTTTACCCTACTGTTTACCTGCCCTTCACTCCTAAAAACAGAAGGTGCGGATGGTGTTAGAGTTGCGCAAGTTTTGGCTTCATTCTTCTACATATGCCCTCTTCCAAAGACAGTTATATTAATATATTTCCTCGGTCATGCCTCAGTCATTGTTGAAGGTTTACTTTATGTGATTTATATCACATTGGGAACTCTAAATTCTAAATTAGGGCTTGGTAATTAGGTTCACATTTTGCTTTTCTATGTAACTGCTGAATATTTTAAAACATGTACAGAAAAAACCCAAACTGTTTTCCTTATATTTTTCCCGAGTTTTCACTTTTTTTTTTGATAATTGCAAGTAGATTTATATTAATAGTACGATCTGGACTTTAATATTTATTTTGAAAAGCATTTTAAAAATGAGCATAGTTCAGCTAACATTAACTGAACGGTTGTTTTTAAATTAAAAAAGAAATTTATTGGCGCCTAGTTGACTTACATGCTGTGTTAGTTTTTGCTGTGCATTAGTGAATCTGTTATAGAATACATTTTCTCTTTTTTATATCTTTTTCCCATACAGGTCATTAAAGAGTACTGAGAAGACTTTCCGGTACTAGGCAGTAGATCCTTACTTGTTATCTATTTTGATGTATATAGTGTGTATATGTCAATTCTAACCTCCAGTTTGTCCCACCACTTTGCCAGTAGCCATAAATTTGTTTTTGACATTGAACACAGAATCTTGAACAGTATTATTTTTAATGAAATAAGAAATTAAAGCATATTTCAGTCAAATTTTTGAGTTAGAGGATGATTTCATTCAGAAACAATTGTTTTACACAAATATTATAAAATCTTAAGCATAAAACATTTAAACATTTATTTTTAAATAGGTACTGACATATCAAGGATTTTATGATGAAAATTTGGAATGGGTTGGTTTAGAAAATATTCAAATTGTGGCTTCTATGTCAGCTGGAGGAAGACTGGGAAGACATCAGCTTACTACCAGATTTACTTCTATTGTTCGTCTTTGTGCTATAGAGTATGTATCATTGTATTAAAATTTTGTTTTTGATGTGGAGAGACATCTTATGTATTGCATTTTATGAAAAATTAATGATATTACTTCAAAATATAGAATATAAAAATAGTCCAACTTAAGTCCTGATATTATTTTTTTCCTACCCTTCCTAAACTGTAAGCAGTAATCTAGGGTGATGAAGGCTTTAATTGATGCTTCTCATGTAATAGAAATAAACAGAACTACTTTGTATTGTCTGTAAATGTTAGTGTCAGGAATCTGAATGGTGAGTTTTAGGCTTAACTGTTTTATGGGTTATATAAAGCAAAAATACAATCAAATTTTATGAAGATAACTAAAAAGAGAATTTATATCTGAACAAGGTAGAGTTAGAACATTTAGTGTCCTCTAATGTTAATCCTGATTTAGTAACTAAACAACAACAACAACAACAGATATCAATCCTGTTATACCCATCCATCTCCATGGTCCATGATTGTTACATGAACTGGAATTTTATGACATTGCATCTTTGGTTATATTTTGCTTTACAGAACCCTTTTTTTTTTTTTTAAATAACTTTACTGAGGTATAACTTACATGCCATAACACTTATCCATATATCCTAGTAACCACAGTACTGTTTTAGGTTTTTTTTTCTTTTTGACCAGAGCACATGACAAGTGGGATCTTTTTTCCTGCCCAGGGATTGAACCTGAGCCCCTCTGCAGTCAAAGTATGGAGTCTTAACCACTGGACCACCAGCGAAGTCCTTCAAATCTTGTTTTTTATGCTGTCGTCTAAACTGCTCCCATCCATTAACATTCTTCTTTTAGAAATGTTACAGCCTCCACTTAAGCTGTATTGAAATAGATTTTGGTTTGGGAGGAAAGGCTGATTTTATTTGATGTTTTCTACTTCCGTAGTTCCAAGGTGGATTACTGTTCTTTGTATAGACTATACTTAATTGAAAATGATTTTTCTTAAGCAAACTTTTCCTCTGGCCCTTTCCAACAATCAGTGGTCTTTTAAACAATTATGTTTTTAAGTAATTTCATTAGAATCCTCTATTAGAATACTTATATTTGACAACAGATAATTAGGGATCTGATTGAGTTGAAGTAAGAATAAGGACCATGAGCCTGACTTAAGCCCTTGAGTAAACCATGGAGATATCTAGGCCTCACAGTTTGAAAACCACACAGTTTGGAAACCACTTCTATACCTTAACATTAAAATAATAATTTAGAATATTTGTTTCAACTTCTTGTATGCTTTCTTTTTTTAGTTACCCAGAAAGAGAGCAATTACAGACAATTTATGGAGCATATTTGGAACCAGTTCTACATAAAAATCTGAAGAATCATTCTATTTGGGGTTCTTCTTCAAAAATTTATCTCTTAGCAGGATCTATGGTACAAGTGTATGAACAGGTACATATTCACTTATATTGTAGTTTTCATGTCTATTAGTATCACTTCCAAAGGGCTGCCTTTAATCCTGATCTGTGGTGATGCTCAGGCTTTATTTTCCTGTCATTTATACATTTCTCCTAGAGAGTACCTCTTGAGGATAGATGTCTGTGTGCACCTCGTTAACTATTATATCTTCTGGCACAGCTTCTGATAGACACCCAACAAATATTGAAAAAACAAATCAGTGTGTAATTTGTTATTCTGCTTTGAGCTCAAATTTAGCATATTTACAATGGAGTTTGTTTTCTTTCCAAAACTAGATCTTTCTCCTGACTTCTACCAGTTTCTGTCTTCCGGGATTCAAACCTGAGAGTAATTTTTTATGTTTATTTTTTTATTTTTATTTTTAAAAACTTTTGATGTTTATTTCTTCCCTTCTGTTTGTGAGGAAATGTTTAAAATACTCTGATAAAGTAGGATGATACATGAAAGTAGGCATTGAGGATGTAGAAGATATTTATTGAGTACCTTCTCTTTCCAGTGCTGGTCCTAAGGATACAAAGATAACTGAGTCACTATTCCTTGAGAGTGCACACACTAATCTGGGGCCTGATCATATAAGTAAACTATTAATGTGGTGTAGGAAGTATGTCAGGGGCTTCTCAGGTGGTGCAGTAGTAAAGAATCCACCTGCCAGTGCAGGGGACAAAAGAGACGTGAGTTCAATCTTTGCATCGGGAAGATTCCCTGCAGTGGGAAAGGGCAACCCACTCCAGTATTGCCTGAAATTCACCAAGTGACCTAAGATGAAAGAGGGTCTTCCTGGGTAAAGGGGATAGCATGAGAAAGTTATGGAAGTGTTTGTGGAAGATGCTTTTTATAGTATTAGAGTAGAAATGCGTGAATGCTCCATTGCTTCATTCATGTCTGACTCTTTGCGATCCTATGGATTGTAGCTCACCAGGCTCCTCTCTCCATGAAATTCTCCAGGCAAGAATACTGGAGTGGATTGCCATGCCCTCCTCTGGGGGATCTTCCTCACCCAAGAATTGAACCTTCGTCTCTTATATCTCCTGCATTGGCAGGCAGGTTCTTTACCACTAGCACCACATAGAAAGCCCAGAGTAGGAGTGAGGAAAAAAAAAACTATGTTCTTCTAAATTAATTCATATGTTAGGTGATCAAGGCCAGAGTAAGAGCAGTGGCTCCATCTGTAGGGAGGAGGGCGCAGACTGTACACTCGTTGCTGATATATGAGTTGTGGCACTTTGATTTGTTCAAAGTTCAATGACCTCTTAAACATAAGATAGCTCTGTCGGTCCTGCTGTATAAAGTGGGTCTGTCTTACACCCATAAGCACCTTGGAATTATAGCACCCATTTTACACTTAGACTGGCCTTCCTTTGGCATCTGGTCCCGGCACTTTATGGCAAATAGATGGGGAAAAAATAGAAACAGTGACAGACTTTATTTTTTGGGCTCCAAGATCACTGCCTGTGGTGACTGCAACCATGAAATTAGAAGACACTTGCTGCTTGGAATAAAAGCCATGAAAAACCTAGACAGCATATTAAAAAGCAGAGATGTCACTTGGCCAAAAAAATGTGCATATAGTCAAAGCTGTGGCTTTTCCAGTAGTCATGTATGGATGTGAGAATTGGACTATAAAGAAAGCTGAGCACTGAAGAATTGATGCTTTTGAACTGTGGTGTTGGAGAAGACCCTTGAGAGTCCCTTGAACTGCCAGGAGATCCAACCAGTCCATCCTAAAGGAAATCAGTCCTGAATATTCATTGCAAGGACTGATGCTGAAGCTGAAACTCCAATACCTTGGCCACCTGATGCAAAGAACTGACTCACTGGAAAAGACCCTGATCCTGGGAAAGATTGAGGTCAGGAGGAGAAGGGGTTGACAGAGGATGATGGTTGGATGGCATCATTGACTTGATGGGCTTGTGTTTGAGTAAGCTCTGGGAGTTGGTGATGGACTGGGAAGCCTGGCGTTCTGCATTCCATGGGGTCGCAAGGAGTCGGACACGACTGAGTGACTGAACTGAACTAGCTTTCCTTGAATTCCTTTCTTTAGGAGGACTTTTTAACTTTTTATTTTGTTTTCTTGCATAGACAACCTTTTATCATCTTATTGAAGTTTATGAACAACCTATCTTAGATAATGTTTTTTAAGTGTATAAAATATAGTATACAAGATAACTAAGGAAATCAGTAATGTTGAAGTACGGTTCTACTCGTAGGAACTGACATTCCTGTAAATTTAAAGTGACTGAAAAATTTACATCATGATTATAAATTTAGAAGAATAGGGGAAATCATTTGCCTTTTTTTTCAGGTGCGGGCCAAATTTACAGTTGATGATTATAGTCATTATTTCTTTACTCCTTGCATCCTTACCCAATGGGTTCTTGGCTTATTCAGATATGATTTAGAAGGAGGTAAGTTTTGCTTTTATGATTTCAAATCACTTATCTTTCTTTAGAATGTCATAGTGTGTCTCTCTGTGTGTATTTATGCTGTGTATTATATTTTAATAGATAAATGAATATTGTAATGATAGTATTTTAAAAATTATAATTGAAATGATGATATTAAATTTAAACATGATATGACAATTGTAATATTTTAGTACACTTCCTTTTCTAAACTATGATTGTCACTATTAAAACTTGATTTGAGAAAAAATATAATCATTATTCTTTATAGCCAAAACAAGTTTTAATATACTCTTAGGGACTGATATTTTTATTAAACTACTAGAGATAATAGTGTTTAACATATCCTTTAAATAATCAAAAAAGTTTATCTGCTCATTCACAAAATGAATTTTAACTCTTTCCCCCTTTTTTTTCTATTTATCTGATGCCAAAATTATGGTATGTAGATTCTCATTCTCTAATTCTTTCTAACATTATGTTGAAATAGCCCATTTTAAAATCATTTGAATTTTACTATAATTAAAGAAAATTTTGTCTCTTTTAGGATCCTCAAACCATCCTCTAGATTACGTATTAGAAATTGTAGCATATGAAGCGCGGCGCTTATTTCGTGACAAAATTGTTGGTGCAAAGGAGCTTCATTTATTTGACAGCATTTTAACTTCAGTGTTTCAAGGAGATTGGGGCTCAGATATACTAGATAATATGGCAGGTAATATAGTTACAGAGTTTTTGTAGATATATAAATGTTATGAGAACTTTCAAATTATTTTTCTTTCTGATAGTATGATTTCATATGTCTAAACAAATCAAAACTTTGGATAATTTATATAGGTGTTCTTGGATCACTTTACTGTGGAGTAAAAATTAATACAATATTGTAAATCAACTATACTTCAGTAAAATAAATTAAAATGAAAAGCCCTAAAACCTTTGATAATTTTAATGTTTTAACCATAAGAAGTTCCTTTGTCTTTTTTGCTAGATTTCAGTAGTTATTTTCCAAACAAAATAATGATGGTAATTTTTTTCTTGGAAACAGTTGTTCAGACTGCAGTGTTTTATATTTGCAATTCAAAATTGTATTTCCTGAAGGACTTTCATTAGAAAAATAACCATATATGTGTGATACTTAAAAGGTCACAGTGAAGATCCATATTTAATTATAATGAACTTTCATTTGAGAATAATGGCAATTCTCATTCCTGTCTCTGCTGTTAGTGTCATTAGCACAGAACATGTCCCCCATTAGCAGCTTTACCCACTGTTATGATAAACAAAGCATAGCACCAAAGGAGTTGTGTTACATTTGCAACTGTTACTGCTTAATGACCAATTTGTGTTATGAAAATGCTGTGGGAGTGATGCATGTAATAGGAAAATTAACATGGTGGAAAGGACTTTTAACAGAAGAAGACTATCATTTGAATCTATTCTGTAATAAAACTGCTTTTAAGCTACAAAATGAGTTTCTGTTGTATTAGAGTGTAAAGCTAGGCTTCAAAAATATTACATATAGTACATTATATTGTATCTTTTTGCACTTGATATTGGTTCCAGGGTCATAATGACATAAGCGAAGAGGACTCTTAAAGAAGAGGACTCTTAAAGAAGAAAAGGATGTTAAGATTGATAGAAGGCATTTTCTAGGTGCTGCTTGAGTTTTAGAATCAGGAAATAAGACAGTATGAAATGCTAAGAGAAGCCTGATAATAGTTCAAAGTTGATTTGATTTTGAGTGAGGTTTTATGTCATGTGTCCTGTAGCTTTCACAGCTTAGCATGGAAAACTGTTCTCAAATACTACCACTTTTCTCAACCAAAAAACTGAGTTAATAATGTCTCTTCCTGAGAAGAAGATGATATATCTTTTGGAAATTAGATAGTATTAGTGTGTTTTCTGAATTCTCTA